>NW_024737097.1:7902450-8012450 GCF_018991925.1 Homarus americanus
TTATATATTGGTGCCACTGAATTATATGGGTGCCACCTAGTCATATGGCTGCCACCTAGTTATATTGGTGCCACTGAATTATATGGGTGCCACCTAGTTATATGGGTGCCACCGACTTATATGGGTGCCACCTAGATATATGGGTGCCACCTAGATATATGGATGCCACCTAGCAATATTAGTGACACTGAATTTTATGGGTGTCCCCTAGTTATATGGGTGTCCCCTAGTTATATGGGTGCCACCTAGATATATTGGTGCCACCTAGTTATATGGGTGCCGCTGAATTATATGGGTACCACCTAGTTATATAAGTGCCACCTAGTTATATGGGTGCCACCTAGTTATATGGGTGCCACCGATTTATATGGGTGCCACCAAGTTATATGGGCACCACCTAGTTATATGAGTGCCACCTAGTTATATGAGTGCCACCTAGCTATATGGGTGCCACCTAGTTATATGGGTGCCACCGAGTTATATGGGTGCCACCAAGTTATATGGGTGCCACCGATTTATATGGGTGCCACCTAGTTATATGGGTGCCACCTAGTTATATGGGTGCCACCTAGTTATATGGGTGCCACCGACTTATATGAGTGCCACCTAGTTATATGGGTGCCACCGACTTATATGGGTGCTGTATAGATATGTAAATACCAAGATATGTGAACACCCCTGACGGCAAGACTCTGTTACCATTCATTGTACCATTTATTCACATGTCTGTATTACTACATATTATTATAGCATGTCTGATATCTATGCTTATGTCTAATGCCTATGTTCACTTACTATGTCCCGATGTTCTATGTCTGTACCGCGCTAGTCAAGTAACTAGAGGACCTCATTTATTGTCCTAGTAATGTCTAGCAACTCTCCTTGCCTAGCTAGCTAACTTCCCTCAGATCGGCCCAGGCCTGGTTAAGACGAGGAGTTCCTTGTGCTGGCTCCTGTTTTGTATCGGTTGGTTATCCTGCCAAGTCTTGTACAACTTATGGAATATATCTACTGCTCTTGCTCTGGAGTTTGAAGAACCTTGTTTAGGATTGCATCCCACCACAGGTGCCACCAAGTTATATGGGTGCCACCGACTTATATGAGTGCCACCTAGTTATATGGGTGCCACCGACTTATATGAGTGCCACCTAGTTATATGGGTGCCACCTAGTTATATGGGTGCCACCTACTTATATGCGTGCCACCTAGGTATATGGGTGCCACCTAGTTATATGGGTGCCACCTAGTTATATGGGTGCCACCTAGTTATATGGGTGCCACCTAGTTATATGGGTGCCACCTAGTTATATGGGTGCCACCTAGTTATATGGGTATCACCTTGTTATATGGGTGCCACCTAGATATATTGGTGCCACCTAGTTATATGGGTGCCGCTGAATTATATGGGTACCACCTAGTTATATAAGTGCCACCTAGTTATATGGGTGCCACCTAGTTATATCGGTGCCACCGATTTATATGGGTGCCACCAAGTTATATGGGCGCCACCTAGTTATATGAATGCCACCTAGTTATATGGTGCCACCTAGTTATATGGCTATATGGGTGCCACCTAGTTATATGGGTGCCACCGATTCATATGGGTGCCACCTGTTATATGGGTGCCACCGATTTATATGGGTGCCACCAAGTTATATGGGTGCCACCTAGTTATATGGGTGCCACCGGTTATATGGGTGCCACCGACTTATATGAGTGTCACCTAGTTATATGGCTGCCACCGACTTATATGGGTGCCACCTAGTTATATGGGTGCCACCAACTTATATGAGTGCCACCTGGTTATATTATATAGGGTGCCACCGACTTATATGGGTGCCACCTAGTTATATAGGGTGCCACCGACATATATGAGTGCCACCTAGTTATATGGGTGCCACCCTAGTTATATAGGTGCCACCTAGTTATATGGGTGCCACCGACTATGGGTGCCACCGACTTTTATGGTGCCACCTATTTTTTATGTGCCACCGACTTATATGAGTGCCACCTAGTTATATGGGTGCCACCTATTTATATGGGTGCCACCTAGTTATATGGGTGCCACCGACTTATATGGGCGCCACCTAGTAATATGGGTGCCACCTAGTTATATGGGTGCCACCGACTTATATGCGTGCCACCTAGTTATATGGGTGCCACCTAGTTATATGGGTGCCACCTAGTTATATGGGTGCCACCTAGTTATATGGGTATCACCTTGTTATATGGGTGCAACCTTGTTGCGGTTTCCAGTTACCTGTTGAATCCCTAATTAGAGGTGAACTGGAAGCAGCATTCATAAATGTTATGGGTTATGTTTTCTAACCTATTTGGTCTTTTCTCCATTATTATGAAAAGAAACTATAGCACAATTACTGGGATATCACCGTAATTAACGGTGTGAACTATGAGCATTAATATGGGACGTAGCTTGGGTATAATAAGCTGCTTAGAGCACATGTCTCAGTGGCTCAGAGACGAGAGTCGAACTAGTGATAGTCGGCTACTTAACGGATGACTCTGCGGTCCAGTTGATGACTACTCACGGCTCATAGCAATGTTACCTTGGGTGAGTAATTATAAAAACCTATTGTATGTAACCCATATTTATACAAGTATTACTGTCTGTTAGACAGGGGCTAATACATTGCTCGGCCACCACCCTCCGAGTTCTTCGAGGAATAAATTAACCACGTAGCATAACATAATACCTATGGATGCCTATCCATGTTATAAAAGATAAAATGTGCTTTACCTAACTGGGGAATATACAACTGGGGGTTGAGAGTCAGAATTCCAAGCCTTAGATGCCTTACATGTTAGGGCTTTAACATGAACAATTGCAACTTTCGAAGAGACATGTCTGAAATATCAAAACATACAAAAAAAATTAAAATGAGACTGAACATTGGTACAACAAAACTAGGAATCACAAAAACCCGAAGAAAATATAATCTTCAAATAAAGGGGTTTGTGTTTTATTGAGATAAGTAAATAATGTTAAATTGTCAGAAACTAGATTGAGTTTGCTAGAAGCAATATCATCATTTAAAGAATAAAGATATCAGATCTGAAGTTAAAATCAAATTAAAGACAAAAAAAGAATGATGGGCTGGCAAGTTTATGACGGCACTCCTAGTGAGTTCACAATAGTCGGAAGCCATATAATAAAATAATAACCTTGAACTACGAAGTGCTTACCACCATCCTGGCATAGTAAAATAACACTGGGTTGGTCAAGAAAAAAAATCACACTTTATGAAGATGTGCACGAAACTCCGTATTCATGGAACTAGGTGTATAAACACACTGTGTAAGCCCTGTGTGAGCAATCGTTTGAATGAAGATTTACACGGTGAAGTCACCTTGGGATCCGCCATTGCTAAAACAAATGAGAATTGATCAGCCTATACTAATGTTCAGTTTGTTTATCCAGGGTCACAAGTGTGTCAATACATATATTGGAAAAGGTTCCATTTGTCATGCGGTGAAAACATTGGACTGTGAATAACAATAGAAGTACACTATGTGGTAGCATTGTTTCTAATTAAATGAGAAAAAATCACAGAATTGTGGTGTGCAAATTAGGGGTTAAATGAAGAGTGTGTACAAGCAAGAGGTGGGCATCCACACGTCTTAAACCTGAGTTAATTAAAGCAGCAATGAGCATGTCACTGTTATTAATGTTCTTCAGTGAGCTTGTCATTGGTATTAATGTTCTTCATTGAGCTTGTCATTGGTATTAATGTTCTTCAGTGAGCTTGTCACTAGTATTAATGTTCTTCAGTGAGCTTGTCACTGGTATTAATACCACCGAGTTATATGGGTGCCACCGAACTACATGGGTGCCACCGAGTTATATGGGTGCCACCGAACTACATGGGTGCCACCGAGTTATATGGGTGCCACCGAACTATATGGGTGCCACCGAGTTATATGGGTGCCATCGAACTACATGGGTGCCACCGAGTTATATGGGTGCCACCGAACTACATGGGTGCCACCGAACTACATGGGTGACACCGAACTATATGAGTGCCACCGAGTTATATGGGTGCCACCGAACTACATGGGTGCCACCGAACTATATGGGTGCCACCGAACTATATGGGAGCCACCGAACTGTATGGGTGCCACCGAACTATATGGATGCCACCAAACTATATGGGTGCCACCGAACTATATGGGTGCCACCGAACTATATGGGTGCCACCTAGTTATATGGGTGTCATTTAGTCATGTAAGTGATACGAAATTATAGAGGTAACTCATTGTTATGTAGGTGGTACTTAGGTAAGTTAATGGTAGTTAGTCATGTGAGTGGCAGTTAGTCGTATGGGTGGCAGTTAGTCTTGTGAGTGGCAGTTAGTCGTGTGGGTAGCAATTAGTCATGTGAGTGGCAGTTAGTCATGTGGGTGGAAGTTAGTCATGCGAGTGGCAGTTAGTCGTGTGAGTGGCAGTTAGTCATGGGGCTGGCAGTTAATCGTGTGGGTGGCAGGCAGTCATGTGTTGGCAGTCAGTCATGTGGGTGGTAGTTAGTCATGTGGATGGCAATTAATCTTATGAGTGGCAGTTAGTCATGTGGGTGGCAGTTATTCATGTGGGTTGTAGTTAGTAATGTGGGTGGCAGTTAGTCATGTAGGGACAGTTAGTCTTGTGGATGACAATTAGTCATGTGGGTGGCAGTTAGTAATTTGGGTGGCAGTTAATCAAGTGGGGAGGGCAATTAGTTATGTGGATGGCAGTTAATCATGTGAGTGGCTGTTATTCATGTGGGGAGGGGCAGTTAGCCATGTGAGTGGCAGCTATTCATGTGTGGAGGGGCAGTTATTCATGTGGGGAGAAGCAGTTAGTCATGTGAGTGGCAGTTTATCATATGAGTGGCAGTTATTCATGTGGGGATGGGCAGTTAGTCATGTGAGTGACAGTTAATCATGTGAGTAGCAGTTATTCATGCGTGGAGTGACAATTAGTCATAGGAGTGACAGTTATTCATGTGGGGAGGGGCAGTTAGTCATGTGAGTGGCAGTTAATAATGTGGGGCAATTAGTAATGTGGGTGACAGTTAGTCATGCAGTGGCAGTTATTCATGTGGGGAGGGCAGTTAGTCATGCAGTGGCAGTTATTCATGTGGGGAGGGCAGTTAGTCATGTGAGTGGCAGTTAGTAATGTGGGGCAGTTAGTAATATGAGTGGCAGTTAGTCATGCGAGTGGTAGTTATTCATGTGGGGAGGGGCAGTTAGTCATGTGAGTGGCAGTTAGTCATGTGTGTGGCAGTTAGTATTGTGGGGCAGTTAGTCATGTGGGGGCAGTTAGTCATGTGTGTGGCAGTTAGTAATGTGGGGCAGTTAGTAATGTGGGGGCAGTTTGTCATATGGGGGCAATTAGTCATGTGGGCGGCAGTTAGTCATGTGAGTGGCAGTTAGTCAAGTGGATGTCACCTCTTGCAGTATGTGCGACACTTAGTATTGCCTGAGCAACATGTGGGCGGTTCTTGCAATTTTCCGATGATGGAGTTTGTGAAGCAGTGATGAATACATTTGATAATCAATTTCTATATAAGACATGCATTTTATCATTGTATGTACATTTGATCATTTTTTTTCCCAAAATTGTTGATAATTATCAAAATCTGCGAAAATGATACTATTTATCATCAGTAAATGTAAGATATTTACTTTTTCTTAATATTCAAAATGTATTGTTCTTCATCAATTTCTTATATTTTTTCCTCAATTTCCATCCGAAAATAATAATTCATATTATATAATGTCAGTTTCATATAAGTCAAAATAGCATCAGGAGTGGACATGAAGAGTGAGGGAGGAGGGAGGGTGAGGGTTGGTCAAGATCTTGGAGTGGCGGGAAACATGACAGCCACTCACTCAACGAGGCTAAAACTTTCCAGGAGCTGTAAGTCAACCGGTGGATCAGACAGCCGTGACGTCACCCCTGGACTATTTTAAGCCTCTGTATTGGATTTGTTAGGAAACTTTTACGTATATAAATACATACATATATGCATATATACATATACTGTATATATATGTAATACATAATATACAGTACAGTATATATTTAACTGTATTTTCAGTGTGTCGCCTTCATACTAAATTTAAAAATCCAGCCAATTACAATAAACAAATTTTCTATATCTATTTGCGGGGTTAACCCAGATTATGAACGTTGGGGCACCTGAATATTAGCCCTCCCAGATTATTTTACCTGAAGATTAGTCCCCAGTTTATTTTACCTGAAAATTAGCACCTCCAGATTATTGCACCTGATGATTAGCCCCAAATTTATTTCACCTAAAGATTAACACTGAAGGTTCCAAGTGTTCCCTGAAGAATGCAGTGATGGGTAGGGAAACACCGGGTAACACTGAAGTCCGTTTATTAAAGGATAGGAGAAATACAAGCGGTGACTAGCGTGTGCCATGCACGGCTCACGAAGTCAGACTGAGACTGCCTTGCCATATGGCAGCCTCGGGGCAATGTTGCCACATAAAACGTGCAGTGTTGCCACGTAATTATATACATAGATGCTACTCGGCACAGTAGCTTATATACAAGGTTGCTACTCGGCACAGTAGCTTATATACAAGGTTGCTACTCGGCACAGTAGCTTTGTTACATAACCTACATCTCCCTCCCCCCTCACGCTCATAGTCTTTGTCTTGAGCGGACTTCTTAGTCCTAAGTCGCTCCGAGCGTCGAGGTGCACTGTGGGGCGGATCCTCGTGAGGTGTAGGGGACTCGTCCTCGGTCAGGGGGCCAGCAGCAGGGGGTGGGACTGGCCGGAGGAAGCGGCGGTTCCTCCACCAGACGCGGCCGCTCGGCATCCTGACCTTGTAGTCCCGCGACCGGTCAACGCCCATCACTATGCCCACCTTGTCCCAACGTGTCGTCCTCGGGTCCTGGACGCGGACAAGGGCACCAATCTCCAGCGGCTGAAGAAGGCGGGCACGGTCGTCATACCGAGCCTTGGCGTCCTGGGCACGTGTAGCGGCGCGGCGGTTGCAGCTCTCGGCTCTGGTCTGCCACTCCTTTGCAAAGGCCTTGGCGTGTGCAGGAACGCAAGAGCGGAGAGGGTGACCATACAGGATCTGGGCAGGGGAGCGTCCTGTGTGGGTGGGAGTGGACGCAGGTTCTGGGCAGCTCTGTGCGGCAGCGCCAGGCGCGTCGCTCGTTGATTCACGCACCCTGCTCAGGAAAGTCTCTGGGCACCACGCCTAACTCCTTGCAGTGCTCCCACGACAACAAGGGTGTAGCGAGAGTAGGCTGCACGTCGATCCATCCGTGACACGACCTGTCGCCGTAAGTGATCTCAGCTTGAAAGGAGCCCACAGCGTCTGGCATCTGAGAACCGTCCGCATTGTAGTACTGCAGCTGCGGCAGTGGTCCCAGAAACTGGGCCGCTTCAACCCAATCACCGCATAGATCTGCGGCTCAACTAATTTAACACAGATAGGATAGCTTCTTATGTATTAGGATATTTAATATTAAGGTAAATAAATGGTGGCGAAGGTGTGGCTATTGGGGGAGGCTGGAGGCCACGTTAAAAAAAAAAAAAGTAGTAGTAGTAGTAGTAGTTGTGCAGATATCGACTATGAGGCTACAGTCACTGAATGCCTCATAAATCTGCGGCTCAACTAATTTAACACAGATAGGATAGCTACATATGTATTAGGATATTTAATATTAAGGTAATTAAATGGTGGCGAAGGTGTGGCTATTGGGGGAGGGTGGAGGCCAATTAAAAAAAAAAAAAAAAAAGTAGTAGTAGTAGTAGTAGTAGTAGTAGTAGTAGTAGTAGTAGTAGTAGTAGTAGTAGTAGTAGTATAATTGTTATTTATTATTATTATTATTATTATTATTATTATTATTATTATTATTATTATTATTATTATTATTATTATATTTTTCCCCCCAGGCCCCGATGTGGGTCAGTGACATGTGCCCGGGTGAGCTAATCCCAGTAAAGAAAAAATCATCTGAATCTATTATAACCTAACATTATCTAACTAATATACGTTAACGTAACCTAACTTAACCCAACCTAAATTAACCTAACCTAACCTAACCTAACCTAACTTAACCTAACCTAACCTAGACTACAGTCAGCACAGCGAAGAAATAAATCACTTTTAGGAAAGAATATAAAAACCTAAAATAAGACGTACAGGAAATAACTTTGTTATGGAAAAAGTATTCAATTGGTTACACTGAAACTCGAATATCAAATTAAAAAATAAATAAAAATATAAAATAATACATTTAACTAATATGAGTAGGTTATTTCCAAGTGAAAAACGTCACTAGAATATAGATAATAAATACAATTACTCTATAGATTTTTTTTTGTGGTCTGCAAGACATGGACTACCATACAAAGCGTTACCGAGTAAAAGGTTTAATAATGGTTGTTAGGCTGTTTGGCATTCATATTCGCTGTGGACAACGGTACAGAGGTGATGTGATGTGGTCAGTATCCCGAAATCTCCGCGGCAAAACAGGTGCTCCTTCTCAAGAGTGTGTTGAAGAATTGCGGAAATAAACGGCTGTTGCCAAACTCTCTCTTGTAGAAAAAGTGAGTGTTCGTAATTCTTGTGTTACAGAAAATGTGAAGTTGCACTCTGTGATGTAGAACATGTGAAGAGGTATCATGGTATCGAACATTACAGTACCAGTTAGTGAACGTACTGTTTATACAGCATTGGATTCTAGTTTACGTGGGAGAAATAGACGGTGTTACATTGTTTCGGACCACGAGTTGAAGGTTCGAACCCTGAGAGTGAAATTGACTAGATGTGGCAGATGAATTATTGACCATAAAAATGCCTAAAGATGCAGCAGCAGGCGACGACAATATACCAATGAGCATCATTAAGAAAGTAGCCCGCCTATTACTACCTGTTCTCCTACACGTTTGTAACTCCTCCTTCACTAGTGGTGTCTTTCCGGATAAACTGAAAATTTTTAAAGTTCACCCAGCATATAAAAAATTGGGGGATAAAGGTCTTTCTAAGAATTACCTCCCTATATCAGTCCTCCCAGCCTTAAGTAAGATACTGGAGAAGATAGCATGTAGTTGACTAAATTCCTTCTACAGTGTCAATAACATCCTTACAGACTCCCAATTTGGATTTAGAGCAGAAGGTCAACTGAGAGTGTTCTGCTATCCATTACTAATAACATCTTAAACTCCTTTGATGACAGTCTGTTCACAGTCGGATTATTCTTGGACCTCTCTAAACCCTTTGATACTGTCGACCATACCATCCTCCAGCCAAAGTTTAAACATTACGGCATTAGGGGCTTATCCCACAACTGGTTTACCTCATATCTGACTAATAGGAAGCAGTATGTCTGCTATAATAATCATCAATCTGACTCCTCGCCAATTTTGTATGGCGTCCTTCAAGGTTCCATTCTCGGCCCCGTACTGTTTTTGTTGTACATAAATGATGTAGTCCACTCCAGCACACTCGTCAAATACAACTTATTTGCAGACGATAGTAATAATCTCTATGCCAGCAACTCAGACCTCCATTCCTTGATGAGAACTATGAATACTGAATTTACTAAAGTCAGGACCTGGGTAATGCGCAATAAACTGATCCTAAACCTCGAAAAATCCCACTACACGATCTTTCACAGAAGGAAAAACTTACCCCCCAGATTTGGGGCTATTGTTGATGAGAAACTATGCTGGGGAACCACATACAAGCCATTCACAGTAAAGTCAATGCACATTGCGGTATCCTGTATCACACTTGTCAATCATTCACTCGTGCAACACTGAAATAAATGTATTACGATCTTATTTACTAACACTTGATACATTGTCACCCACTATAGGAGGCCTCTAGCTCTACAAAAACGCAACACCTGATTCCAACTGCACAGAAGAGAGTTGTGCAGACAATGACCCACTTGAAAAAAATGATCACGCTAATGAACGATTTGCTAATTCGAAAAGAATTCGAGGATATTAACGCCTACTGCTGTGCCCTATTTGTTTACAAATCTGTCAATCACATGATTGACAAAAATTATTTCCAGTTCCGGGATAATCAGAAATACAACTTAAGACACCCAGAGCTCCTCTCAGTCCTAGACCTCCATAAAATATCATGGTGTGAAGGTGTGTAGAACAACTTACCCCCACCCATCCGAGCAAAGACTAAACTTACCCCCACCCATCCGAGCAAAGACTAAACTTACCCCCACCCATCCGAGCAAAGACTAAACTTACCCCCACCCATCCGAGCAAGGACTAAACCCCCCACCCATCCGAGCAAGACTAAACTTATCCCCACCCATCCGAGCAAAGACTAAACTTACTCCCCCACCCATCCGAGCAAGGATAAACTTACCCCACCCATCCGAGCAAAGACTAAACTTACCCCACCCATCCGAGCAAGGACTAAACTTACCCCCCACCCATACGAGCAAGGACTAAACTTACCCCCACCCATCCGAGCAAGACTAAAACCCCACCCATCCGAGCAAAGACTAAACCCCCCACCCATCCGAGCAAGACCATCCGAGCAAAAGACTAAACTTACCCCCACCCATCCGAGCAAGGACTAAACTTACCCCCACCCATCCGACAAAGACTAAACTTACCCCACCCATAAAGACAAAACTTACCCCCACCCATCCGAGCAAGGACTAAACTTACCCCACCCATCCGAGCAAGGACTAAACTTACCCCCACCCATCCGAGCAAAGATAACTTACCCCCACCATCCGAGCAGACTAAACTTACCCCCACCCATCCGAGCAAGGACTAAACCAACCCCACCCATCCGAGCAAGGACTAAACTTACCCCACCCATCCGAGCAAGGACTAAACACACCCCACCCATCCGAGCAAGGACTAAACTTACCCCCCACCCATCCGAGCAAGGACTAAACTTACCCCCACCCATCGAGCAAGGCAAAAGGACTAAACTTACCCCCACCCATCCGAGCAAGGACAAACTTACCCCCACCCATCCGAGCAAGGACTAAACACCCCACCCATCCGAGCAAAGACATAAACTTACCCCCACCCATCCGTAAGGACTAAAACTAAGGACTAAACTTACCCCACCCATCCGAGCAAGGACTAAACTTACCCCCACCCATCCGAGCTAAACCCCCACCCATCCGAGCAAGGACTAAACTTACCCCACCCATCCGAGCAAGGACTAAATCCCCACCCATCCGAGCAAGGACTTACCCATCGAGCAAGGACCTCACCCATCCGAGCAAGGATTACCCCCACCCATCCGAGCAAGGACTAACCCCACCCATTAAACCCCCCACCCATCGAGCAAGGACTAAACTTACCCCCACCCATCCGAGCAAAACTAACCCCACATCCGAGCAAGGACTAAACCCCCACCCATCCGAGCAAGGCCCCACCCATTAAACTTACCCCCACCATCCGAGCATGATTAAACACCCCCACCCATCCGAGCAAGGACTAAACTTACCCCCACACATCCGAGCAAGGACTACGCTTTCTTCTTTTATATCATCTCTTAAAAAATATCTATTGTCTAAGTATTAATATTTTTGTAATACCTAAGTTTATATTCCTACTTTTATTGTACCATCAATACCATTATAACAGAAATTGTCTTGTAGATAAACAGAAATTACCATTGTAATAATTATATATTTGCTAACATGACATGATACTGACAGCTTCTGTCCTCTTGTTTCACCTAATACAATATATGTTGTATTGCCTCCCCCCTTATCATATTAATGTATATCAACTCCGCAAAAAAAAAAAAAAAAAAAAAAAAATATATATATATATATATATATATATATATATATATATATATATATATATATATATATATATATATATATATATATATATATATATATATATATATATATATATGATGTAAATGTAAAAAATATATTAGTAAATAAACTAAATAAATAACGAAGTGATAACCGTGGTAACATTCTGATATGTTCTTACTCCCACCCTGTTATGTGTACTATTCCAGATGATACTAGATATTAAATGATACTTCTTGAGATAAATGTACAGTATACTGTGTATCAGGTACCACTAAGAGAGCCCAGGCTCTCAATTGGTTCAGCCATGTCAATATTGTTATTATTATCGACTCTGTATCTGTATTTTCTTGGCTAAATAAACTGTTTCAATATCAGTGAAATTCATTGTCTCTGGTAAGATAATTTATTGCATATCTGTCTGTCGGTCTGTCTGTCTGTCTGTTTGGACACACTTCCGTCTACCGCTTTGTATTTCCGCATGTTATCTAGTCTGTGCGTGTGTATGTCTTCATAAAATTTATTTTGTGCTTGTGTATAATATCCACTCCGATTGTAATAATAATAATAATAATAATAATAATAATAATAATAATAATAATAATAATAATAATAATAATAATAATAATAATAATAATAATAATAATAATAATAATAATAATAATAATAATAATAATAATAATAATAATAATAATAATAATAATAATAATAATAATAATAATAATAATAATAATAATAATAATAATAATGATAATTAATAACTGACGGTTCCTTAAAAGAATTAAAATATCACAGTTAAAGGCAAAATATATAATACACATATACAAGTTAATTTCACAGTGGTCGGGAGGGGCTGCGTTGAGGTGTCGAACAGCAAAACATGTGACTTCACTCAATAGTGGTGTCGTGGATGACCTCGCATGGTGTCATGGGACCTCATTCACTGTCACGTTGTGTTGGCGGGACTATTCACATAGTGTTATGAGACCTCGCTCACTGGTATGTTGGTGGGAGTTCTCACGTTTTTTAGGAAAGTCTTCGAGGTAATAGATAATGACGAAAATTCCGATGTTATTTTCTTAGACTTTAGCAAAGCGTTTGGCAGAGTACCGCATCAGAGGCTTCTCAGAAAAGTTAAGGCTCGTGGTATCGAGGAGAAAGTTTTAAACTGGATAAAATCATGGCTCACCGATAGAACACAGAGGGTCAGCGAAGATGGTGTTAAATCTGAGTGGGGCTGTGTAACCAGTGGGGTTCCCCAGGGGTCAGTACTGGGTCCACTCTTGTTCATAATCTACATAAACAATCTAGATACTGGGATCAGTAGTGACAGGGCAGGATGCAACTGCAATACAGGAAGATTTAAATAAACCGCAGGAGTGGTCAGAAAATGGCAAATGATATTCAACACCAGCCAGTGCAGCGGACTTAATATTGGAAGAAAAAATACTGTCAATGTATACAGCCTTAACAGCATCAACCTTGAGAAGTCGACTTGTGAAAGAGACTTAGAGGTACTTGTAAACCCGGACCTACGGCCTAGAAAACAGTGCGTTAATGTTCTAAATAAGGCAAACAGAGTATTAGGTTTTATATCTACAAGTATAAGTAATAAGAGTGCCTAGGTCATATTGCAACTATATCTTGCGCTAGTCATGCCGCACCTCGATTATGCTGTTCAGTTCTGGTGCCCTTATTATAGAATGGATATCAATTCACTGGAGTCGGTGCAGCGAAAAATGACGAAAATGATTCCGGGACTTAGAAACCTTCCATCTCAAGATAGAGTAAAGAAATTAAACTTGCATTCCCTAGAAAGACGAAGAGTGCGGGGAGATATGATAGAAGTATTTAAGTGGGTGAAAGGAATCAATAAAGGAGATATAGATAAAGTTCTTATAATATCCGAGCAGGATAGGATTCGTAGCAACGGATTTAAGTTGGATAAGTTTAGGTTTAGGAGGGCGATAGGAAGGAACTGGTTTACAAATAGGGTGGTAGACGAGAGGAACAAGCTTAGCAACTTTGTAGTAAGTGCTGGAACGCTGGAAAGTTTTAAAAGGAGGCTAGAGAGCTTCATGGATGATAGAGAGTGGTAGTAACTCTCGACAGGAGCTGCCATGCACAGGCCAGCCGGCCTATTGCAGACTCCTTTTTTTCTTTTGTTCTTAAGTGTTTAAGGACCTTACTAGCAACCGCAGCCCTCGGCTGTTACTACTGTTAGGTGTTAATAATGCTCAGCATGCTGATGCCAGGCAACTACAAGAGCGCGACAGAAGCATTAACCTCTCATTGTAGTCAAGATGTGAGTATGTCCGTATGTTATCTGATCTGTCTGTCTGTTTGTCTGCATACACCCGACCTTCGTTTTGCTTCCTAAACCTCGTCTTATATTTTCTTTCAGCGTTTGTGAGAATTTCTCAGAACTTGTTAGAATCTCTCTCTCTCTCTCTCTCTCTCTCTCTCTCTCTCTCTCTCTCTCTCTCTCTCTCTCTCTCTCTCTCTCTCTCTCTCTCTTAAACAAGTGACCTCTGATCTTTAGAATTATCAGCATCATTTGCGTTTCCGCTATTTGTCAGTGTCCTCCTCCTTTTCTTCTCCCCACCGCCTTTCTTCTGTCTCCTCCTCCTCCTCTCATCTTTCTTCTTCACCACCCCTCCTCACCCTCCTCTTCTTCTTCTTCCTCCTCCTCCTCCCCCTCCTCTTCTTCTTCTTCCTCCTCCTCCTTCCCCTCCTCTTCCTTCTTCTTCCTCCTCCTCCTCCCCCTCCTCTTCTTCTTCTTCCCACCTCCTCCTCCCCTCCTTCTTCTTCCTCCTCCTCCTCCCCTCCTTCTTCTTCCTGCTTATTTTTTCTCTCCTCCACCTTTTCTCCTCCCCTTCTGCTCCTTTTCTTCTATTCATCCCCCTTCTCTTCTCCTCATGTTCATCCTTCTTTTCTTCCTGCTTCATCTCATCTCCTTCTTATTTTCTTCCTAATCCATTTTTTTTTCTCATTTTTTCTCCTCTTCCTCCTCACTCCTCGTCTTCATCTTTCATGCGTAGAAGAAATTATCAATATTGTTCTTCCTTCTTTTTTTAACTTCCTTTCTTTGATAATATGTTCCGTGACCTCCTCTTCACCCCTCATTACTTATCTCAGTGTCTCCTCTTAGTATCTCCTCTCAGTGTCTCCTCTTAGTATCTCCTCTCAGTGTCTCCTCTTAGCATCTCCTCTCAGTGTCTCCTGTCAGTGTCTCCTCTCAGTGTCTCCTCTCAGTGTCTCCTCTTAGTGTCCTCCTCTTCTGTCTCCTCTCCAGTGTCTCCCTTCCTGTCTCCCCTCAGTGCCTCCCTTCTCTGTTCCTCTCAGTGCCTCCTCTCAGTGTCTCCTCTTCACTGTCTCCTCTCAGTGTCTCCCCTTCACTGTCTCCTCTCAGTGTCTCCCCTTCACTGTCTCCTCTCAGTGTCTCCTCTTCACTGTCTCCTCTCAGTGTCTCCCCTTCACTGTCTCCTCTCAGTGCCTCCTCTCAGTGTCTCCTCTTCACTGTCTCCTCTCCAGTGTCTCCCTTCTGTCTCCTCTCAGTGTCTCCTTCACTGTCTCCTCTCCGTGTCTCCTCTTCACTGTCTTCTCTCAGTGTCTCCTTCACCTGTCTCCTCTCAGTGCCTCCTCTCAGTCTCCTTCCTGTCTCCTTCACTGTCTCCTCTTCACTGTCTCCTCTCCAGTGTCTCCCTTCTGTCTCCTCCTCAGTGTCTCCCCCTTCACTGTCTCCTCTCAGTGCCTCTCAGTGTCTCCTCTTCACTGTCTCCTCTCGTGTCTCCTTCTGTCTCCTCTCAGTATCTCCCCTTCGCTGTTGCTCTCAGTATCTCCCTTCTGTCTCCTCTCAGTGTCTCCCCTTCACTGTCTCCTCTCAGTGTCTCCTTCTCTGTTTCTCTCAGTAGCCTTCCTCTCAGTGTCTCCCTTCACTGTCTCCTCTCAGTGTCTCCCTTCACTGTCTCCTCTCAGTGCCTCCTCTCAGTGTCTCTCTTCTGTCTCCTCTCAGTACACTCCTCTCAGTGTCTCCTCTTCTGTTTCACTCTCTCAGTGTCTCCCCTTCACTGTCTCTCTCAGTGTCTCCTCTCAGTGTCTCTCTTCCACTGTCTCCTCTCACAGTGTCTCCTCTTCACTGTCTCCTCTCAGTGCCTCCTCTCATTCTCCTCTTCACTGTTTCTCCTCAGTGTCTCCTCTCAGTGTCTTCTCTTCACTGTTTCCTCTTGGTATTTCCCTTCACTGTCTCCTCTCAGTACCTCCTCTCAGTGCTCTCTTCACTGTTTCCTCTTAGTGTGTCTCCCTTCACTGTCTCTCTGTAGTGTCTCCCTTCACTGTCTCCTCTCAGTGTCTCCTCTTCACCATCTCCTCTCCAGTGTCTCCCCTTCACTGCTCCTCTCAGTACCTCCTCTCAGTGTCTCTCTTCACTGTTTCCTCTCAGTGTCTCCCCTTCTCTGTCTCCTCTCAGTGTCTCCTCTCAGTGTCTTCTCTTCACTGTCTCCTCTCAGTGTCTCCTCTCAGTGTCTCCTCTTCACTGTCTCCTCTCAGTGTCTCCTCTTCACTGTCTCCTCTCAGTGCCTCCTCTCAGTGTCTCCTCTTCACTGTCTCCTCTCAGTGTCTCCTCTCAGTGTCGTCTCTTCACTGTTTCCTCTCAGTGTCTCCCCTTCCTGTCTCCTCTCAGTGTCTCTCTCAGTCTCTTCTCTTCACTGTCTCCTCTCAGTGTCTCCTTCACTGTTTCCTCTCAGTGTCTCCTCTCAGTGTCTTCTCTTCCTGTTTTCCTCTCAGTGTCTCCTTCACTGTCTCCTCTAGTGCCTCCTCTCCAGTGTCTCCTCTTCACTGTTTCCTCTCAGTGTCTCCCTTCACTGTCTCCTCTCAGTGTCTTCTCTTCACTGTCTCCTCTCAGTGCCTCTGTCGTGTCTTCTACTCTTCCTGTCTCCTCTCAGTGCTCCCTTCCTGTTCCTCTCATTTCTCCAGTGTCTTCTCTTCATGTTTCCTCTCAGTGTCTCCCTTCACTGTCTCCTCTCAGTGCCTCCTCTCAGTGTCTCCTCTTCACTGTTTCCTCTCAGTGTCTCCCTTCCTGTCTCCTCTCAGTGTCTCCTCCAGTGTCTTCTCTTCACTGTTCTCCTCTCAGTGTCTCCTCTCAGTGTCTCCTCTTCACTGTCTCCTCTCCAGTGTCTCCTCTTCCTGTCTCCTCTCAGTGCCTCCTCTCTGTCTCCTCTTAACTGTCTCCTCTCAGTGTCTCTCTCAGTGTCTTCTCTTCACTGTTTCCTCTCAGTGTCTCCCCTTCACTGTCTCCTCTCAGTGCCTCTCTCAGTGTCTCCTCTTCACTGTTTCTCTTCAGTGTCTCCTTCTGTCTCCTCTCAGTGTCTCCTCTCAGTGTCTTCTCTTCTGTCTCCTCTCACTGTCTCCTTCACTGTTTCCTCTCAGTGTCTCTCTCAGTGTCTTCTCTTCACTGTCTCCTCTCAGTGTCTCCCCTTCACTGTCTCCTCTCAGTGTCCTTCACTGTCTCCTCTCAGTGCCTCCTCTCAGTGTCTCCTCTTCACTGTTTCTCTCCAGTGTCTCCCTTCACTGTCTCCTCTCCAGTGTCTCCTCTTCACTGTCTCTCCTCTCAGTGCCTCCTCTCAGTGTCTTCTCTTCACTGTCTCCTCTCAGTGTTCTCCTTCAATGTCTCCTCAGTGCCTCCTCTCAGTGTCTCCCTTCACTGTTTCCTCTCAGTGTCTCCCCTTCACTGTCTCTCAGTGTCTTCTCTTCACTGTCTCCTCTCAGTGCCTCCTCTTGAGGTTTTGTTTTTTTTTTTTTTTGTTTTTGTTGTTTTTTTTGTTTTTGTGTTTTTTTTTGTGTTTTGTTTTTGTTTTGGTTTTTGTTTTGTGTTTTTTTTTTTTGTTTTTTGGTTGTTGTTTTGTTTTTTTTGTTTTTTTTTGTTGCCTTCTTTATTGTCTCGGTCCATTATGTTCTCTTCTGTTTTATTTCTTCTGTGTGTCTCTTTTGTATATCTCGTGTTCCTTTATGCTCTCAGTTGTCTCCTCTCCAGTGTCTTCTCTTCCTGTCTCTCTCTCAGTGTCTCCCTTCACTGTTTCCTCTCAGTGTCTCCTCTCCAGTGTATTCTCTTCACTGTTTCCTCTCAGTGCTCCTTCACTGTCTCCTCTCAGTGCCTCCTCTCAGTGTCTCCTCTTCACTGTTTCCTCTCAGTGTCTTCCCTTCTGTCTCCTCTCAGTGTCTCCTTCCTGTTTCCTCTCAGTGTCTCCTTCACTGTCTCCTCTCAGTGCACTCCTCTCAGTGTCTCCCTTCACTGTCTCTCTCTCAGTGTCTCTCTCCAGTGTCTTCTCTTCCACTGTCTCCTCTCTAGTGTCTCCCTTCACTGCTTCCTCTCAGTGTCTCCTCTCAGTGTCTTCTCTTCACTGTCTCCTCTCCAGTGTCTCCTTCACTGTCTCCTCTCAGTGCCTCCTCTCAGTGTCTCCTCTTCACTTTCTCTCAGTGTCTCCCCTTCACTGTCTCCTCTCAGTGTCTCCTTCTGTCTCCTCTCAGTGTTTCCTCTCAGTGTCTTCTCTTCCTGTCTCCTCTCAGTGTCTCCTCTCAGTGTCTCCTCTTCACTTTCTCTCTCAGTGCTCCCTTCTTGCTCTCTCAGTGTCTCCTCTCTCCTGTTCCTGTCTCCTCAGTGTCTCCTTCTCCTGTTCCTCTCAGTGTCTCCTCTCAGTGTCTTCTCTTCACTGTCTCCTCTCAGTGTCTCCTTCACTGTCTCCTCTCAGTGTCTCCTTCTTGATTCTCTCAAGTGTCTCCCCTTCACTGTCTCCTCTCAGTGTCTCCTCGTATTTCTTTCTTGCTCCTCTCAGTGTCTCCTTCACTGTCCTCTCTTGCTCCTCTCAGTGTCTCTCTTTCTGTCTTCTCTCGTATCTCCTTCACTGTCTCTTCTCAGTGTCTCCTTCACTGTCTCCTCTCAGTGTCTCCTCTTAGTGTCTCCTTCTGTCTCTCTCAGTATCTTTCTTCACTGTCTCCTCTCAATGTCTCCTTCACTGTCTCCTCTCAGTGTCTCCTCTCCAGTGTCTCCTTCTGTCTCCTCTCAGTGTCTTCCTTCACTGTCTCTCTCTCAGTGTTCTTCTCTCATCTCCTCTCAGTGTCTTCTCTTCACCTTCTCCTCTCCAGTCTCCTCTCAGTGTCTCCTTCACTGTCTCCTCTCAGTGTCTCCTTCTGTCTCCTCTCAGTGTTTCCTCTCAGTGTCTCCTTCTCTGATTCTCTCCAGTGTCTCCTCTCAGTATCTCCTTCATTGCTCTCTCCAGTTGCTCCTCTCAGTATTCTCCTTCTCTGTTTCCTCTCAGTGTCTCTCTCGTTCTCTCTCTCAGTTGTCTCCTTCACTGTCTCCTCTCCCAGTGTCACCTCTCAGTGTCTCCTTCTCTGTTTCCTCTCAGTGTCTCCTCTCAGTGTCTCCTTCTCTGTTTCCTCTCAGTGTCTCCTCTCAGTGTCTTCTCTTCACTGTCTCCTCTCAGTGTCTCCTCTCATGTCTCCCTTCTCTGTGTTTCTCTCAGTGTCTCCTTCTCTGTTTTCTCTCTGTGTCTCCTCTCAGTGTCTTCTCACTTGTCTCCTCAGTGTCTCCTTCTGTCTCCTCTCAGTGTCTCCTATCAGTGTCTCCCTTCTCTCCCTCTCAGTGTCTCCTCTCAGTGTCTCCTCTTCACTGTTTCCTCTCAGTGTCTCCTCTCAGTGTCTTCTCTTCACTGTTTTCTCTCAGTGTCTTGCCTCTCTCAGTGTCTCCTTCACTGTCTCCTCTCAGTGTCTCCCTTCACTGTCTCCTCTCAGTGTCTCCTCTCAGTGTCTTCTCTTCACTGTTTCCTCTCAGTGTCTCCTTCACTGATCCTCTCAGTGTCTCCTCTCAGTGTCTTCTCTTCACTGTTTCCTCTCAGTGTCTCCTCTTCACTGTCTCTCTCAGTGTCTCCTCTTCTGTTTCTCTCCAGTGTCTCCCTTCCTGTCTCCTCTCCAGTGTCTCCTTCACTGTCTCCTCTCAGTGTCTCCTCTTCCTGTCTCTCTCAGTGTCTCCTTCTCTGTTTCCTCTCAGTGTCTCCCTTCTGCCTCCTCTTCACTGTCTCCTCTCAGTGTCTCCTTCCTGTCTCCTCTTCACTGTCTCCTCTCAGTGTCTCCTCTCAGTGTCTTCTCTTCACTGTTTCCTCTCCAGTGTCTCCCCTTCACTGTCTCCTCTCAGTGTCTCCTCCAGTGTCTTCCTTCCTCCTCTCCCAGTGTCTCCCTCTTCACCTTCTCTCAGTGTCTCCTCTTCCTGTCTCCCTCTCAGTGTCTCCCCTTCACTGTTTCCTCTCAGTGTCTCCCTTCACCTCCTCTTCCTGTCTCCTCTCAGTGTCTCCTCTCAGTGTCTCCTTCACTGTCTCCTCAGTGTCTCCCCTTCTCTCTGTTCCTCTCAGTGTCTCCCCTTCTGTCTCCTCTCAGTGTCTCCCCTTCTCTGTTCCTCTCAGAGTCTCCTTCTCTGTCTCCTCAGTTTCTCCTTAGTGTCTCTTTCACTTGGGTGACAAATGTTAGGTCAGGTGGGTTAGGTTGGGTTGGGTTGGGTTGGGTTGGTTGATTGGGGTTGGGGTTGGGGTTGGGTTGGGTTAGGTTTGGGGTGGGTTGGGGTTGGGGTTGAATACGTGGTCACAGTAAACTCATCATACATCAGGCTGGGGTGCACCTGCAACCTGTAGCCTCTGCCTTGGCCACACTGGGCAACACTGACGGTCGATAACCTCTCTCTCCCTGCTCTCCCCCTACTCTCCCTGGTCCTTCATTTTACTCTCCCTGCTCTCCCTTACTCCCTGGTCCTTCTTTTTCTCCCCTATCTTCTTGACTTCCCTTCTCTACTTATTCTTTCTCCCCCTCGCTTTCTGGCCCTACCTTTTATTCTCCCTTCTCTACGTTACTCACCCTTCTCTCCTTACTCTTCCTGTTATTTCTCTACTTTACTCTTCCCCCTCTCCTTTACTCTCCTTGGTCCTTCCCTTTACCCTCCCTACCCTTCCTTACTCTACCCTTCGTTTATGACTCCTTCTCTCTCTTTATGAATAATACTCTCCCTATCCTTCCTTCTCTCCATTCTCTTATGTCCCATCATCTCTCTTTCCCCTTCCTCTTCCTCTCCTTCCTTCCTCCCCCTTCCAGTACATCAGAGGGTCTCCCGGTACATTAGAAGACCTCTCGGTACATCAGAAGCCCTCTCGTTACACCAGAGAACCTCCCGGTACATCAGAGAGTCTGCCGGTTCACCAGAAGACGTCAGTATTCCTCTTCCCGGTACACCAGAGAACTTTCTGGTACATCAGAGGTCTGCCGGTTCACCAGAAGATCTCCCGGTATACAAATAGAACTTCCCGGTACACCAGAGAACTTCCCTGTACATCAGAGGGTCTGCCGGTTCACCAGAAAACCTCCCGGTACACCAGAGAACTTCCCGGTACACCAGAGAACTTCCTGGTACATCAGAGGTCCATTTATTCGCGTATCTTAGTTCACTTGACTCAATCACCTTAACCTCCTCCTCCTCCTCCTTCTTCTCTTCATCTTCCTCGTCCTCCTCCTACTTATCTTCCTCGTCCTCCTCCTACTTATCTTCCTCTTCCTCCTCCTATTCATCTTTCTCTTTCTTTTCACTTTCCTCTTCTTCCTCTCCTTACTCCTCATCTTTCTCCTCCCCCATTTCCTCTTCAACCTCCTACTCCTCTTCTTTCTCTTTCTTTCTCTTTCTCTTCATCTTCATCCTCCTCCTCAACTTCCTCTTCCTCCTCTTCCTCGTCTTCCTCTTCCTCCTTCTCCTACTTCTCGTCTTCCTCTTCCCCCTCATCTTCCTTTTCCTCCTCTTCCTACTCCTCATCTTCCTCTTTCTCCTCCTCTTCCTTGACCTGTCCAATGCTGTGAGCTTAAAAACATTCAAGTCAGAATCATGAACTCTGATCTAGAAGAAGTGAGAAATGCAGAGAGACCTGACAGATGTAGCATTAGTAAATATGACAAATTTTATGACAAGAGGTACCGGTATGGCAGCATAAGGACAGAACCAGACAATGTGATGCAGTCGTGGCCAGAATTAGGCTAGGATACAGACACATCTTACAGGTTAGTAATGCTGTACCCTTACCGGAACACTCAGCATGTAAACTTTGTGATAAACCTTTAAAGCATACACTTGAACACTATATTATTGAATGTGACACTATCAAAGACTTCAGGCCACCTGATTTATTGTATCTTGAACGTTGTAATTACTACATTGAATCGGGGGTGCTTGAGGACATTCTTGCTGTTTATCCCAAATTTGCTAGCCCACACTGATTAGTCTTCAATTAGAATATGACGTCCAATGTATGTGAACCACTGAGCTATATATACTGCTAATAAATATGATGTATTTCATTTTTTGTGTACGAACCACTTTCCTGCATGGCAGTGAACAGTGACATTACCCACATGAATCTGACCTATATATAGTGTCAATGAATATGATGCATTTCTTTGTGAACCTCTGTCCTGCATGGCAGTGAACAGTGACATTACCCACATGAATCTGACCTCTATATATATAGCTGTTAATATATATGTTGTATTTCTTTGTGTATGAACCTCTGTCCTGCGTGGCAGTGAGAAGTGTCAAGACCTGACTGAATTACTCAGAATAGGCAAACTGTACTACAAGCTTTGTCAATAAATTTGTTAAACATAAAAAATCCTCTTCCCCGTTTTCACCTATCCTTCTCTCCCCACTCTTGCTCTGCTTGTCTTCTTCACCTCTACCTCTCTTCTACCTCGCTCCTTTTCCTCCTCTTCTACCTCTTCTATTTTCTTCTCATTCTTCTCCCTCAACTTTGTCTTCCACAACTTTTCTTCTTACCTCTCCAACTCTTTATTTCTTCCTCCTTTTCTCCCTCTTATTCACATAGCTAACTCACTTTAAGATAACAAACAGGTAACGAAGATCACAAAGGACGTCAAAATTGCCCCAAGATTCATCGTAATCAGTTGGCAATCCTGACGTCCCCAGTTGCAAGGGTAAAATAAAAATAATCGCGATCACGTACGAATCCTTGTAAATCCGGGTCTTGGTGCAGGAACACATGAATCAACTTTTTGTCTTGAACTGACCAATTCCTCCACATCAAGTCTCAACCTACATGTCTAAGTGGTTTTGATCACTCGGTGGTTCAATATGTTAAATAAGTCAACCTACAGTACATGGTTAAGTGGTTCAGTGTGAGGTTCGAACATGTTAAATGAGTCAACATACAGTACATAACTAAGCTGTTATGATCACTCAGTGGTTTAATAAAAGGATACGAATCTGTTTCATGAAAGGAACCCAAGCCCCTTTAATCGAAGCTGTTTTAGATATTTGTGGGTTCGAATCGGTATCATAAATATGATATGAATTTCACATGTGAGAAATTGCAGCCCTGTGGATTCGAACAACTTTCTTGAGTGAATGAGATCTGAAATATCCATTTACGAAGGTGAATGAGATCGGTACGGTTTCGAACAAGTTATACGAATAAGACCTGATGCTTATGTTTATAGAGATAAAATATACCAAAATGGGTTCAAACTGTTTCCATAGGTGTGATCTGATGTGCCCTAGAATCTCTTTATATGGATTCGGACCAACCTCACAAGTGTGATCTGAACCCTATAAAAACAAAACTAAATTAGCTCATTTTGGGTTGAACCATTAAACGAGTGTGAATTAGAGTCAATAAATATGCTAAAAAAGGCTGTTCATGTATAATTATTTATCAAAACAGTACTGCTATTACATGGATTAAAATCCACAAAACTGGTTTAATACTCGCATTGCTGATTTAAAATACGTATCGCCTGGTTTATGGCTTATATCACCTGGTTTAAGACTCGTATTTCTGGGCTAAGACTCGTATCACCTGGTTTAAAAATCGTATGGGTTAATACTCGTATCACCTGGCTTAAGAATCGCATTACCTGAGTACCACCTGGTTTAAGACTCGTATTTATGTTTAAAGACTACTATTACCTGGTTTAAGACTCGTATTTCTGTTTAAAGACTACTATTACCTAATTAAAGAATCGTATTTCCTGGTTTAAGACTTGTATTTCCTGATTTAACTCGCATTACTGGTTTAAGATAAATTCTCGTTCTCCTTTGGTATTATCCTGAAGTGTGGAGTGTTTTGCTTTTACCTCATCCTCCTCCTCCAAGCGCTCAGGTAACTGCTACTAACCACTCCCAGGTATTTCAATATCCACCACCTCCTTATCATAGTAGTTAATTCACTTGGGCTTTTCACGGGTTGACTTTACTCGCAAGTCTCAATGATCAATTAGATTCAGCGGTTATCGACGAGTGTCACTTGACCCAGTTTTCTGACGTGTGTTGTCCACTTAGAGGCGAAACAACTTCGAGACGAGTGGCTGTTTCCTGTAGCGTCGCGATCCACTGAGATTGTATGTTGCTACGTTTGACGACAAAGGTGGCCTCTTGCTTTGTTTATTTATTTATTATTATGAGTAGTAGATATTATTATTATTATTATTATTATTATTATTATTATTATTATTATTATTATTAAAATTGTTATTGTTAATAATAGTAGTAGTCGTATTATTTGTTAACCTAACCTAACCTCCCTCACAGTGACTGGAGTGAGTTCTGGCTGTGAGTAGGAGACGACAAGCTACAGGTAAGTACTTGTTCATCATCGTGTTCGTGGTGATCTGTTATGTCGAGCCAAAAGCTTCAAGTTCGGTGTAGAAGCTTTCCTTACTGGCCCTTGTGCCCGTTCGGGAATCTTATTTTAGTTCATGCTATCTTTTTGTTATAGGGAGAAAGAGAGTGACTTTGTTTATTCCACACATTGTTCCTGGTGAGTTTGTCCTTCATGGGTCAAGTGTTAGTACAGGAAAACACTACTGGAATAACCGAAGAAAACCTATCATGTTTGGAATGGTCACACTAGATAACACCCTTGTCACAATTGGGAATGAAACTGGGCCGCAGTAGTGAAAGGCAGGAGCACTAACGCTGCATCCCAACAATCCTGAGGACTTAAACCAAGGATGTACACACAGCCAAAGATCCAGCTAATCCCAACCTGGGTCTCATACTCGTAATTTTACCTGGTAATGCTTGAAAAAGTAAGGCTGTATGTAATGGTGATTGTGAATGGTGGATCTATTTTCGGTTGTATCACTGTCAGGATAAATATTAAACATACTGTACCAAAGATAACATTTTTATCGTAATAAACTATTCATCATTATATTAGAGAATGAGAAGTTTCCTAATGTTCGTATATTTGCTTATATAATGGAGACAATTAGATGTGAAAATCTTTCGGCAGCTGTAGTTGTAGTAGAGTTGCTCCAGAACCGTCACCAAGGCAGGGCAAATATCGAAATAGAGTCCTATTACTGTAACTTGATGTAGTCATCGCTTTAGACTGTCCCATGCTATCGTTTTCTTTATCACCCGAAGCACCCTATGTGTTATTATTGCACGAGCCATTACCATGGCCACCTTAGTCAATTGATCCAAACCTTCCAAAAGTCATGTAAGCAAGAGGTCACCCAAGGGTAGTGTACACAAGAGGCCAGCCAGAGTTCGTGTACATAAGAGGTCAGTCCTCAGTATCGTCCTCTCTGTGAGCACCTCTTGTTGATAACACGACTTTTAAACTTTAGAGTGAAGTTCCGAATGTCTGCGTTTTTATTGTTGTTGTTGTTGCTGTGTGTGTGTTGTTTATGTTGTCATTGTGCTGTTGTTTGTGGTCATGTTTCAATATGTCAGGGTTTTGTTTATTAATTTTGTTGTTTTTGTTGGTGTTCTTGTTCTTCTTGCTGGCTTCAAAGATGTCGGCCCATTCCCCAAGTCCCTCTCCTCGACCCATCCTGACCACCGGGATATCAACATAATCCCACCAAAAGTGACAAATTTTCCTTTCGGAAAGAAGTAGGATCAGTGTTGAACAGTGATGAACAGTGTTTAAGCTAGTGAATTCAGCACCAGACAGTACCAGCGAGACCAGTGAGCCGTGACCCACCAGTGAGGTCCACACCCAGAGATGAGCACCCTGGGAGCTGACCACCATCTTCTGACCAGTCGGTGTTAATCAGTCCACCTGGGAATAACCGTGAGTCGGCTTTACACCTGACCATAGATAACACAACACCACTTAGCAGAGAGTGAGGGACTGTGAACAACTCCACACCATACATTGTCTCCATGACCTTAGTATAACTAAAGCTGCCTCCCGAATGTTGGGAATGCTATACAGATGCCGCAGCTACTTCAATCCTGAGCAGTTGCTCCAAGTATATACGGGATTCATTCGTCCTAACTTGGAGAACTGCTCTGATATCTGGGGTGGCTCTTCTTCTATCCAACTGTTAGATAGGGTGGAATCAAAGGCATTTCATCTTATTAACTCTCCTTCTGTAGTGGACAATCTCTCTTAAGTTTCTCTTCGCCGCAATGTTGCTTCACTCTTTTTTACAGGTACTTGAACGGGCAATGTTCGGTGAATTTGGCATCCTGTGTACCGCTGACAAGGCCGTGGGTTCGTAACACACGTCTTGCCCGCGGTGCCCACCGTTTCTCTGTGGATGTCGGTCACAAGAGAATAGCCCGTTATAGTCCCTCCTTCTTTCCTCACACAGCCAAACTGTGGAATTCTCTGCCTTCTTCTGTGTTTCCATACTCTTACAATCTGTTTCACTTTAAAAAGCTGGTTTTTCGGCATCTTCGTGGTGTAAATTAATACAGTATAACCTTTTTTTTTCTATATTTACAATTTCTTTCCGTTCTTTTTTTTCCGCCCCCCAGGCTCCGTTGTGGGTCGTTCGACCTGTGCCCGGGTGGGCTAATTCCCGTAAAACAAAAACAAAAAAATTACCACGTGAGTTTCATAGAGTCGGTGCAGCGAAGAATGACGAAAATGATTCCGAGACTTAGAAACCTTCCATATCAGGATAGGTTAAAGAAACTAAACTTGCATTCCCTAGAAAGACGAAGAGTGCGGGGAGATATGATAGAAGTATTTAAGTGAGTGAAAGGAATCAATAAAGGGGATATAGATAAAGTTCTCATAATATCCGAGCAGGATAGGACTAGGAACAATGGATTTAAGTTGGATAAGTTTAGGTTTAGGAGGGAGATAGGAAGGAACTGGTTCACAAATAGGGTGGTGGACGAGTGGAACAAGCTTAGCAACTTTGTAGTAAGTGCGGGAACTCTGGAAAGTTTCAAAAGGAGGCTAGATAGATTCATGGATGATAGAGAGTGGTAGTAACTCTCGACAGGAGCTGCCATGCACAGGCCAACCGGCCTATTGCAGACTCCTTATTTTCTTATGTTCTAATGCTCTTATATCAAAACCAATGGACGAGTTACTGCACCACGGGAACACCACACCACCCCGTGTTTCCATGATCACGTGAGATCCTTAATATCAACCATATCAACACCTATGGACTAGTTACTGTACTACGAGAATACCACACCACCCGGTGTCCCCATGATCACGTAAGGTCCTTCATGTCAACATCTACAGACGAGTTACTGCACCGTCACGTAGGTCACGTAGGCTGTGGCCTACGTGACCTCACACAGTGGGGCATCAGACCAGCTCCGACCATCAACTGTAAACTATAATTTGTGTGTTCAATTCATGTTCTATCTCCTTTTAGTAATTAAAGCTTTAGTTAAACGACTCACCCACCCCATGTCTTTGTATGTAATAAGTCATTTCTGTACAATGTATACTTTCAGCCTTTGGGCTGTTGAACTTTTTCAATAAACCGTTAATTATTATTATTATTATTATTATTATTATTATTATTATTATTATTATTATTATTATTACTCTTATTATTATTATTATTATTATTATTATTATTATTATTATTATTATTATTATTATTATTATTATTATTATTATTATTATTATTTATATTATTATTATTATTATTTTATTATTATTATTATTATTATTTTTATTATTATTATAATAATTATTATTAGTATTATTATTATTATTATTATTATTATTATTATTATTATTATTATTATTATTATTTTTATTACTATTATTATTATTATTATTATTATTATTATTATTATGATTATTATTATTATTATTATTATTAATATTATTATTATTATTATTATGAGTCTTACTCTCCCGTCAAGCAGCAGCAACTGCGGCAAACCAACACTAGCGAAAGAATTTGAAGTCACTGGGCAAATACATAGACTCACGGGCTTAAAGCGCTCCACCACTCCCACTGTCCTCCTGAAGAACCTTAAACCTTCAATGCTTTTCCCAGTCAAGCAAAAATTGATCCTCATCTTGGAAGACTTCGTGTGATTCTCCAGATCACGGGGAGATTAGACGCTCTAGCTTGTTTCACCTTAATATTAACCACCCTAAAGGTACTGCACCTGTGGGATAGGGAGGTTAGGTTAGGTTAGGTTCAGCTCAATTTGGGTAGGTAAGGTTATGTTTGGTAAGATTAGGTTAACTTAAGTTTGGTTGTGTTAAGCTTGCGAAGGTTAGGTTAGGTTAAGTTAGGCTAGGTTTAGATTAGCTTTAATGTTAGCCTACATGCACTGTATATTTGACCTCAGCTTACGTGTATATTTCATCTCACCTGACGTGTATATTTCATCTCAGCTGAGGTATATTTCATCTCAGCTGAAATGTATATTTCATCTAAGCTGAGGTATATTTCATCTCAGCTGACGTGTATATTTCATCTTAGCTGACGTGCATATTTCATCTCATCTGACGTGCATATGTCATCTCAGCTAAAGTCCATAGTTCATCTCAGCTGAAGTGTACTTTTGACGTGTATATTATTTCATCTCAGCTGACGTGTATATCTCAGCTCAACTGAAGTGTATATTTCACCTCAGCTGACGTGTATATTTCATCTCAGCTGACGTGTATATTTCATCTCAGCTGACGTGTACATTTCATCTCATCTCAGGTGTTATTTCATCTCACTAACACACATCTCAGCTCGGAACCTACGATCACAGCCAAGTGGTAAGAGAAAACACCACGTAATTTACCTGCCTCACATACTGTACTCTGAGTGCCTAAGCTATGATTTGAGTCAAGGACGGACTCCTACACGGAACATAGCAAGCAGGTGGCACTGATACTCGTTGTACATTTACTCTATGTAATTAGTACAGCAGACTACAGTAATCATTATATAGATAATTCACTAAATGAATACAGGAATAGGTCTGACAGTAGGTACAGTGCTTCGGGCCAAGAGAATGTTATAGAAAATGGGGGAAAAATCAAAGTTTGGTGTTGTAGTGACGTAACTGTTGATATTACGAGGAAACTTTTCACAACTTTCCTACACACGTAAGAGATATATTACAATCTCCTGGGTGGTGACTGCTGCTCCTCCTCCTCCTTATCCTTCTCATCTTTCTCCTCATCCTTCTCATCCTTCTCGTCCTTTCCCCCTCCTCATCCTTCTCACCCTTCTTCTCTTCCTTATGTTCTCATCCTTCTCGTCCTTTCCCTCCTCCTCAACATTCTCATCCTTCTCCTCCTCCTTACCCTTCTCCTCCTCCTCATCCTTTTCATTCTTCTTCTTTTCCTCATCCTACTCATACTTCTCCTCACCATTCTCATTCTTCTCCTCCTCCTCATCCTTCTCATATTTCTCCTCCTCCTCATCCTCCTCATATTTCTCCTCCTCCTCATCCTCCTCATATTTCTCCTCCTCCTTCTCATCATCTTCTTCCTCCCCCTCTTTCCTCCGCCTCTCTCCATCTTATCCTCCACACATGGTATATGTTACCTCTTTTATAGTGACTCCTCCTCCCTCTTCCTCCGTCCTGCTCCTTCCACCTCCATCCCATCATCGTCTGCAGGACAATGGAAAGAGTCAACCACGGTGGCTTACCTCACGCCGCTTAGAGATGGACGACCGTGGGCTGGGGTCTGTCCACGACAAAAGCGACTATATCACTCATATACGACTACTAACATTGGGCCTAGTTCCTGGTGGGGGAGGGGGTGATGGGGAAACACATCTTCTGCAATCTGGTTAGAGAGGAAGCCTATGTAATCACCCCGCTTCTCTACAATTTATGTAATTCATCAAATAAAATAATTTTTCCACGACAACATTATGAACAAGCTAAATGACAAGGCACGAGAGAAAGCAGACACAATTGACAGTGAGCCAATCTAGCTTCCCACGGATACACAAACCTCCCAAAAGAATATCAGGCAGGTAAAGGACAGCCACATGACTCAGCTATGGCAATAGATCATTACAGTGGCCAGTAGATGGAGTATGTGGACACTATCATGGTACAGTTGAACACAAGGTTTGATCCACAAGAGAGTGATATGAAGTATTACATGGCATTGGAAGTCACGATCACCACTGGAAAGGCTCATGATACCAACCTGTGTCAAGAGCTCATCATGGGCATACTATAGCTTCCCTCTATGAATCAAAGGAGGCGTACCATGACATGTTCTCAGAGGTGTTTGTGTTGATCTAATTCTTCCTTGTCTGCCTTGTATCAAACTGTGAGTGTGAGCTTTACGTCGCCTGAAAACATGGCTGAGATCTACAGTAACACAAAAGCATCTGAATCACATCGCCATAGGTCATATTCACAAGGATGAACTAGACATTGTGGATGTACAGTACAGAAGCCGAAGAATTTGAAGGCGAATTAGCTCAAAGGAGATCCGTGTTTGGGAATATGTGAATTGATCATAGTTAGAATGTAGAATCAAGACCACGATACGTACTAAATGCAAGTGTTGAATCTGTTTTTTAGGTGGGCTAGTGGTGGTCCTGGGTGTTGGTGTCTTATTAGCCCCCTCCCCTTTATATTGTTTTACTCCTACCTATTCTCATTCTTGCTCATCTCTTCTTATCATATTATTTTTCTCCTTCTTCTTCTCTTCTTCTTCCTACTTTTCTTCCTCCTTGCCAAAAAATGCTTATGCCTTCGTGCTGTATTTGCTCCTAAGATCAAATTTTAACAGTATACATAATATTCTTTAATATACTTTAAGAAATATTGCTTAAACTTACAGAAATAAACAGTTAATGCTTTTAGAAGTATACTGTTCCAAAATATATCTATATATATGGCGCCTTATATACAGTAAATATATAAAGTCCCCCCCCCCCTCACCGTCAATCACAAAAAACTACGCCGGTGCTACTAACAATCTTTATACACACAAGCTTATCACTATATTGCCCCGTAAGACGTCAAGCATAAGTTTACGGGCAAAGAGAAGCAATCAAGTAACTGCAGAGGGCTTTCCCCTTTATACTTATATCATTCCGATAGTCTTCAACCTTTACAATGATTCGTCTGGCCTCTGCTGTCTCGCCTGAGTGACAAATACTCGTCTTGTAGATGGAGATTTGAGTGGTTCAGCACGCCTCAAGTTACAGGGGGCCGTAAACTTGTACCTAAATGTCACGGGTTAAAGTGTAATACTAAGTAATATTTTAATTAGATATGGGAATAAAACACTCACATTATCCTTTGAGGTTGGTAATTATATTGCAAATTATATTTCGATAATCATACTGCATTTTTATTTTGACAAAAACATTGATATATTTAAATAATCATACCGGTGTGTTTTAATAGTTAGTTATGTTATTAAGGATGAACTTGGCCCAGGATGATACTAAAAGTTAAAGGCATTAGTCTCTTGGTTTAGTATTGAGTAGTATTTCGTAGAGAGAGGGTGAAGGAGAGGACGGACAGAGAGGTGGGGTGGGGGGATTTGGTGAGAGAGACACACACATCGAATAAAGAAGTTTCATTTGAAGATTGGAAAATTAAACAAGACTTGAGAAAATGACGGATGTTCATTGGATTACTTTTCTCTTCAAGACACTGAGTAAAACACACACACACACACAAGGAATAGGTTATGATAGAGAGAACGACATATTTACACCTCCTTTAGGCTGTTCCTCTCCTTAATGACAGATGCCGACACTCCACTCACAAACAACTATCATGACGAGCCTCCAGCATCGATTTAGATCATGAATACTGTAATCCAGGAGGTTGAATCCCTTTATGTGGCGCCATCTTGGGCGATGACGAGGAAGATAGGTCAGGAAAGAAACAAAAGATATCTGGATGTAGGTGAGGAAGACATGAGGAGAAGATTGAGAAGGTTTGGGAATAAAGAGAGATGTAAGATTTTTTTTTTTTTACTTTGTGTTGCAGAAGAGAGTACAATTATGAGGAGTAAATAATAAGAGAAAAGGGAACTGTGAGAGGATGGAGTTAACGTTAACGACAGTACACTAAAAGACAGGTATTGAGATAGAGATTACGTGAAAAATAAGCGATGAAATAGGACGAGTCGCCAATTGAATCTCTTGAACAGATATCCTCTCTCGTAAAATGTCTCCGGAGAGCAGCAAGGGAGGTTACAGAGACGCCTTGCTTCAGCTAATACCAAGTGATTACATGGGCTTTTGTTAACAGCACAGAGAGTGATTGAGTTCATCTGTACAAGAGACTCCAAGAGGCGACCTTACTTAACAGCAGTCTCAAGGGGATTAGATTTAGACTTCCTGAAACATCTTAGCTGGATTCTCCCTGGTCTTGTATGCTGAACACACCCACTTGTCGTCTTGTAAGCTGAACACACCCACTTGTCGTCTTGTAAGCTGAACACACCCACTTGTCGTCTTGTATGCTGAACACACCCACTTATCGTCTTGTATGCTGAACACACCCATTTGTCGTCTTGTAAGCTGAACACACCCACTTGCCTTGTATGCTGAACACACCCATTTGTCGTCTTGTATGCTGAACACACCCACTTGTCTTGTATGCTGAACACACCCATTTGTCGTCTTGTAAGCTGAACACACCCACTTGTCGTCTTGAACGCTGAACACACCCTTGTCGTCTTGTCAGCTAGACACACCCACTTGTCGTCTTGTATGCTGAACACCCCCACTCGTCGTTTTGTATGCTGAAGACGCCCACTTGTCGTCTTGTATGCTGAACACCCCCCTCGTCGTTTTGTAAGCTGACACACCCACGAGTCGTCTTGTAAGCTGAACGCACCCATTTGTCGTCTTTTATGCTGAACACCCACTTGTTTTGTACTGACGCCCACTTGTCGTCTTGTATGCTGAACATTGCCGTCTTGTAAGCTGAACACACCCACAGAGGTCGTCTTGTATGCTGAACACCTTGCCGTCTTGTAAGCTGAACACACCCGCAGTCGTCTTGTAAGCTGAGCAGGTAGTCTTGTATGCTGAACACGCCCACTTGCCGTCTTGTAGCCTGAACACCCCCACTTGCCGTCTTGTAAGCTGAACACCCCCTTGCCGTCTTGTAAGCTGAACACACCCACGAGTCGTCTTGTATGCTGAACACGCCCACTTGCCGTCTTGTAAGCTGAACACACCCATAGTCGTCTTGTAAGCTGAGCGCTTACCAGTCGTCTTGTAAGCTGAAACACACCCACTTGTCGTCTTGTAAGCTGAACACACCCATTTGTCGTCTTGTAAGCTGAACACATCCATTTCTCGTCTTGTATGCTGAACACACCCATTTGTCGTCTTGTATGCTGAACACACCCACTTGTCGTCTTGTAAGCTGAACACACCCATTTGTCGTCTTGTAAGCTGAACACATCCATTTGTCGTCTTGTATGCTGAACACACCCACTTGTCGTCTTGTATACTGAACACACCCACTTGTCGTCTTGTAAGCTGAACACACCCACTTGTCGTCTTGTAAGCTGAACACGCCCTTTTGTCGTCTTGTAAGCTGAACACACCCACTTGTCGTCTTGAACGCTGAACACATCCACTTGAGTGAGGAATTGAAGCTTAAATTCAGCTTTTGGATAATAGATGATACACAGAGAAAAAGAGGAGGAGAGAAAAAGAGAAAACATTAGATGAGAGAAGGACGAACAGATTAACTACAAAATCAAACGAAGAAAAAATAAATCGATGAATACCAAAAGAAGGGTGAGGAAGTAATGATTAATATGTATGGTCTAGAATTAGAAAGATACGCAGAGAGAATAAAGAAAGCACACAGTGAGAGAAAGAGGGGAATAAGGAAGAGAGAAAGAGAATGAAATACAGAATAGAGAGAGAAAGAGGAAAACAAGAAAAATACACAGAGAAAACACAGAGAAATGTAGTTACTGCAATGTAGACAGAGAAAGATAAGAGAGTGATTCTGGATGATTATGATAATAAACAAGATCATTTTACCCTATGAAGCAACAGCCATAAGGGTGGGGGGCATGGGGTAGAGAGGCTTTCGTTATTTCCTAGTCTGCCTAGTCGTTGAAATATGCAATAATTCCAAAAGGAAGTGTGACGTCAATTGTTGCAACGATGATCTACAGGCATAGATATAGAGGTGAAATAAAGGCATGCATGTACTGTAGAGCTGAACATAGAAATTATACATACATGTTTACTTGATCTAGAATTATACATGTAAAGTTGACCTGACTCATGCATGTTCAGTTCATCTCGACGCATGACTCTGGTACTGGCCTAGACACATACGTTTATTGCTAATCTACTGTACATTCATGAGTCCAAAGGTGACGTAGAAACAAGTATGATGTATGTATCTAAATGTTTTAGCATTAGGGTTGATGCACACAGTATATCTATCCACTAATTCAGTTACGTATGGGTACAGTAATGCTGACTTGGACGCATTCGTGTAGTGCTCACCTCGTTGAATGTGTTTAGTACCAGCAGTAGGCAAGCGTATGACACCAGTCTAGGTGCTTGCGTGTTAGTAGTAGCTGTGCGAATGTGTGTAGTAGCAAACTGGATGCGTGTGTGTAACGAACGACAAGCTAGACGCATGAATGCTGTAGTTAGTTATATGCATGTGTGTGCAGCAAACTAGAAGTATGTGTGCAGTAGCGAGCCAAACGTACTACTCACTCTCCCAGGCTCACTGAACCAAGTCATGCTGATAACCCGAGATGATTAATACGTCTAGGTGTGCGACTCTTTCTTGCCCAGATCACCTGCTCCAATAACCAGTAATTATGACAACTTTATATTATTTTATTGTTAATTAAATAACCCATTATAACTTATTGGTGTTAGTTGTTTGGGTAAATATGGTTTAATGTGTGTGTAATAATAAATAATAATAATATTGATAATAATAATAATTAATGGTTTATTGAAAGAGCATGGCAGCCGGAAGGCTGAAAATATACAGTTACATAATTAGGGAATGGGTCTCTTGATTTACAAATAATATACAAGTAACATAAGTGATACAAATATGATATATAATAACTAGGTGGGGAGAAGCTCAAACTACAGGGCAAAAAGGAAGATTGACCGGGAGTGAATACACTGGTTGATTACAAGTTATTGATAATTTTCACAATGGTATGTGTGTGTGTGTGTGTGTGCGTGTGTGTGTGTGTGTGTGTGTGTGTGTGTGTGTGTGTGTGTGTGTGTGTTAAAATAATAATAATAATAATAATATTAATAATAATAATAATAATAATAATAATAATAATAATAATAATAATAATAATAATAATAATAATAATAATAATAATAATAATAATAATAATAATAATAAAAATAAATAACTGTTTATTGAAAAATTTCTTCAGCCCGAAGGCTGAAAATATACATTGGACAAAAATGACTTATTATATACAAAGATATGGGGTCGGTGGGTCGTTTAACAAAAGCTTTCATTACTGAAAGAATAAGGAACAATTATTGAACATGCAAATTACAGTTCATGGCGCGGGCCTGGGCTGGTCATGGAGACACCAGGTGTGTGTGTGTGTGTCTGTGTGTGTGCGTGTGTATAATAATAATAATAATAATAATGATAATAATAATAATAATAATAATAATAATAATAATAATAATAATAATAATAATAATAATAATAATAATAATAATAATAATAGTAATAATAATAATAATAATAATAATAATAATAATAATAATAAACGGTTTATTAATAGAGTTGCAGCCGGTGGCTGAAAATACACAAACTTACATTTGAATTAGACATAATGATATGCGTTCAATACATCTACAGGGCTGTACAGTACATAAATCAGGAGCTGTTTAATATTTTAACAATAGATGGGATGGTGCTATTCTTATATCTATCTACCTACAGTATGTGTGTGTGTGTGTGTGTGTGTGTGTGTGTGTGTGTGTGTGTGTGTGTGTGTGTGTGTGTGCGCGCAGTGAAACTAAAAATAATATACAGTACGGTTTATTGCTGAGGATTCGGTACATAAATTATTGTTTCTCTATGTGTGTTCGAGCAAGAAATAGACAGAGACAAACAGAGAAAGATTGAGGGAGAAAGAGAGAAAAACGAGTCAGTGTATTCATTAACTCACCACCATCTACAGTATTTGCGAGCGAGTGCGAAACCAAGCAAACGTTCGCACTGCTTGTAAACACACACACACACACACACACACACACACGCGCGCGCGCGCGCGCGCGCGAGTGAATGAAAACGTTCACTTCACCCGGTATAAGAGGCATCACAATACTCAATGCATTTTAGACCTCAGACAGCGTTGTGGACTGGTAGTAGCCACCCTCCTTCCCTCTCTCCCTCGCCACGGCTTGCGCTCCCTCCCTCCCTCCCTACCTCCTTCGCCCCTTCACAACTTGCCCCCCCCCTTCCCTTCCCTCCCCTCCCTCCCTTCTACCCACTAACACGAGAGGAAATAACCTGAGTCCTGCCGTGAAGCGGTGACCGTGAATTCGTGGGCCAGTGAGCGCCGCTGTCCAGTTTAGCGCGGGCAACATGGCGGGGATGGTCGACTTCCCGGCACTACCACCACCATGACGACCAATACTGCTGCTACTAATAGTAGTACTACTAGTATTATATTACTATTACTGATAATATTGCTACTACTACAACAACAATAACTAATAATAATAGTAATAATAATAATAATAATAATAATAATAATAATAATAATAATAATAATAATAATAATAATAATAATAATAATAATAATAATAATAATAGTAATAATAATAATAAAAATAATAATAATAATAATAATAATAATAATAATAATAATAATAATAATATCTCTATCACAGCCAGAAAAAGTTAGTAGTGGCACCATCCTTCTCGCCGCTTCTATACTCTACGGTTTATTTCATTTATTGCCATAAACCCAGAGTTCATTCCAGGGCAGTGACGTCACGCATTATTGTCCTCATTTTGTTGATTTTTTTTTTCAAATTTTTTATCATCCAAGTCTTTGGCAGAGGTCCAAAATAAACGACAGAGCCATTCCACGACGTCTTGTACCAAATATCATAGTGGAAATTTTTCTTCATATTAGCGAGGTGCCTGGTACTGGCCAGCTAGTCGACTGAGAAAGATTCAAGTCATCTGTTTGTTTATCCGCCATGACGGTACTTCATCACATGGAAATGACGTTCTTAGCTCAGCTTCCTTAGACGAACGGCAAATATAAATATTCGAGGTCATGGCGACTGCGCCGAGTGGAGTCAGCAGGCAGGAGCGTGGGAGCCGGAACTTTGTGGTGCGTGTTAGTTGGCCAGGCCCAACACGTGCTGGCCTTCTACCCATCGCACACACCTTGTCACCCGTCGTCACCCCGCGCTCCTCTCCTCTGACCTGTGATGAAGGCATAACAGTCTCCCACTTTCTGGGAAACGTATAAATGAGTAACTGGAAGAGACAGAGGAACAAGAATCTCGGTGAGACAGAGCGGATTTGGCGTGCGCACTGGCGGCCAGTCAGCGAGACTCAGGGGGGCGGGGCCAAACCAAGTCCCGGTATATATACCGTAGGAGGGCAGAGAAATCCCGCATTTGTTGATTGTGCGGCATGAACGTGTGCGCTGTGTCATGGCGGCCTAGTGGGAGAGATAACACGTGACAGTGCTTCGCCTTACAACCAAAACATGAAAGTGATTAGTGTAACAGTGGTGGGGGCGCTGCTGCTACTGCTCCTGGGCCTCCTACACCAGGCCTCGGCCAGAGCCACCACAGGAGTCAACCCTCATCATGTTCTTAACAACAAACACCATCATAGTCGGAGCTCGAGCAGTAGTAGCGTCCTACCCGAGGTGCGGGACAAATACAGCCTCCTTGGCGGCGTCCGAGACGTGCTCACCCGCTACCCTCACGATCCTCTTGATGGTGTGGAAGACGAGGAGGACAACGCCGAGGAGCACCTGACGGAGGACAGTCAGGAGGAGGACGATGATGAGGATGAGGATGAAGACGAGGATGATCAGGATTTCGAGCTGTCAGCCGAAGATCTGGACAGGATCAAACAGAAGATCCTAGTCGGCCTCGGCCTCACCACCATCCCTAAGAGGTCTAAGGTAGGACTACTTTTACTTTCTTTTATTATTTATGAACCGTGTGTGTCATGAGATGCCGGTATGGTGTGGTGTCATGAGATGCCGGTATGGTGTGGTGTCATGAGATGCCGGTATGGTGTGGTGTCATGAGATGCCGGTATGGTGTGGTGTCATGAGATGCCGGTATGGTGTGGTGTCATGAGATGCCGGTATGGTGTGGTGTCATGAGATGCCGGTATGGTGTGGTGTCATGAGAGGCCGATGTGGTGTGGTGTCATGAGATGCCGGTATGGTGTGGTGTCATGAGAAACCGATGTGGTGTGGTGTCATGTCGAGAGGCCGGTATGTGGTGTCATGAGAGGCCGATGTGGTGTCATGAGAGGCCGATGTGGTGCAATGTCAACAAGAGAGGCCGGTGTGGTGTAGTATAATGAGAGGCCTATATGGTGTGGTGGCATGAGAGGCCGATGTGGTGTCATGTTGAGAGGCCGGTGTCGTGTCATGTCGAAATGCCGGTGTGGTGTCAAGAGATGCTGGCGTGATGTCAGAGAAGCCGGTGTGGTGTCAAGAGAGGCTGGTGTAGTATCATGAGAGGTCGGTGTAGTTTGTCATGACGAGAGGACGGTGTAGTGTCAAGAAAGAGGTCGGTGTAGTGTCAAGCAAGGTCGGGGTAGTGTCATGACGAAAGGTCGGTGTAATGTCATGACGAAAGGTCGGTGTGGTGTCAAGAGATGTCGGTATAGTGTCAAGGTAATCAACACACCATACAACTACACCAATACGAGTTCTCAGACAAGTGGCCATCAAGGGGGGATGCTGGGGGGGGGGAGGGGAAGGAAGAGAGTGAGGGAGGTGTGAGTGATAAGGACAAGGCCGGACACGGGTGCAAGTGGCAGGAGAACCATAACTTGCCAGATTGATAGCCGGCCAGAACCGCCTCAACTCTGCGGGAGGGTCGGCAGTATTTCAATGCCAGCCTCAACCCCGAAACGACTTCCATCCAGAAAGTAGAGTTTTGTCAAGACTGTGAATCACGTCGATTGAATTCTGTTGTTCCCTTTTTATTTTGTGTATGCTTTTCTTTAGATAAATCTTAATAACTCGTAAGCTTGAATGATTAACCCATATGTATGTGTGTATGTGTTTTACCTGAGTGATGATTCACACACACACACACACACACACATACACACACACACGCACACACGCACGCGCGCACACGATTGAGTAAAAGGTTGATGAATTCGTGACGGCTGGAACTTGTGCGTTGTCAGGTGTGGTAGTGTTTCATAAGAGTGTGGCAGGTTAGCAGAGTGTAGGAGCAACCCCATCTGTAGACACACACACAGTATGTTACAGATGGTTCTCAAAGACAAGTGCTGTGAAGTAGTTCTAACAAGTATTACAAATAAGTTCTCATTAAACAGGTGTTATGAGGTAGCAGTCATACACACATTTGTCGTGAGTAACTCCCATCTAGCACAGGTGTTGAGGTAATTCCTTACGCATGTTTCATACCCTACACATGGTTTAATGCCATACACATGGTTTAATGTCCGACACATGGTTTAATGCCCGACACATGGTTTAATGCCCTACACATGGTTTAATACCCTACACATGTTTGGGAAAATAACACTGAATGCTACGCTCCGCACTATGAAGCGGCATCATTGTATACAAACTTGACACTGATGTTACACGTCGTATATTTACATGTTGTCGGATACTGTGGTGATATTTTCAGAGTGATGAAGTGATCATATATTTTCTCACTGTGCATTGTGTATTTAAGGTGCGGCATGTTGTTGTTGTTGGTGTTGTTGTTGTGTTGTTGAGGTGGTGGTGGCGGCGAACGTTGTTATCTGAGTGGCAATGTTTGTGTGTTTTGTGAAATTAAAAAGAGACCATAAAAATGAATGTAGGTTAGTGTGATATACAGTGGTGGAGTATGGTAGGGTGGTGACGCAGTGTGGTAGTGGTGGTGATGGCGGCAGCGCGATGTGGTGGTGGTGGTGGCGGCGCGGTGTGGTGGTAGCGCGGTGTGGTGGTGGCACGGTGTGGTGGTGGCGGCGCGGTGTGGTGGTGGTGGCACGGTGTGGTGGTGGTGGCGCGGTGTGGTTGTGGCACGGTGTGGTGGTGGCGCGGTGTCAGCGTGCAACTCTCCACCACTCAGCCACCAGTCAGTATTTGTGTTTTAACGACACCCCACGACCAGCCCTCTGCCCTTCCCTCTCCCAAGAACCAGTCCTCTGCCTTCCCCACTCCCCAATACCAACCCTCTAACCCCCCCCACCCCACTCCTCAGTACCACCCCTCCTTAATCCCTGGTACCAGCCCTCTGCCCTCTCCACTCCCCAGTGCCAGCCCTCTGCCCTCCCCACTCCCCAGTACCAGCCCTCTGCCCTCTCCACTCCCCAGTACCAGCCCTCTGCCCTCTCCACTCCCCAGTACCAGCCCTCTGCCCTTCCCTCCCCAGTACCAGCCCTCTGCCCTCTCCACTCCCCGGTACCAGCCCTCTGCCCTCTCCACTCCCCCAGTACCAGCCCTCTGCCTCTCCACTCCCCAGTACCAGCCCTCTGCCACTCCCCAGTACCAGCCTGCCTCTCCACTCCCCAGTTCCAGCCCTCTGCCCTCTCCACTCCCAGTACCAGCCCTCTGCCCCCCACTCCCCAGTACCAGCCCTCTGCCCTCTCCACTCCCCCAGTACCAGCCCTCTGCCCTCCACTCCCAGTACCAGCCTCTGCCCTCTCCACTCCCCAGTACCAGCCCTCTGCCCTCTCCACTCCCCAGTACCAGCCCTCTGCCCTCCACTCCCCAGTACCAGCCCTCTGCCCTCTCCACTCCCCAGTACCAGCCCTCTGCCTCTCCACTCCCCAGTACCAGCCCTCTGCCCTCTCCACTCCCCCAGTACCAGCCCTCTGCCTCTCCACTCCCCTACCAGCCCTCTCCACTCCCCAGTACCAGCCCTCTGCCCTCTCCACTCCCCAGTACCAGCCCTCTGCCCTCTCCACTCCCCAGTACCAGCCCTCTGCCCTCTCCACTCCCCAGTACCAGCCCTCTGCCCTCTCCACTCCCCAGTGCCAGCCCTCTGCCCTCCCCACTCCTCGACGTATCAGACCAAATATATTAAACAAATCAAATACACCTCACTCATAATTATACTGTAACAAAATGCTCTAGTTAATGACATTCATATTAATACCCAAAGTGTTTTTGAGGCCACCGCAGCAGTGATTAGTACAGAGGTGATGGCATAATCAACCCCGGGGGACTTTTAAAACCTGCCTCGGTAAATGTATGGAATTACCTGGACTCTTAAGACACGACAATGAGACACAGCAGGTGGATGTATATCTCAGATCGAACTGCTTATACGAATTTTATAAGTATAATTGTCTCTGGTAATACTTGAGTAAGTTAAAATATACCTCTATAAGTATTAAAATTCTTTCGTTTAGTAGCATTAAGTCATCTTATTTACTTACAAACAAAATTTTCTCTCATTTTAAAGTTTTTTTTCATTGTTTATATTTTGGATATCTTGTGTTCAGTTTACTTAAGATATTATTATTTCAAGTTCTCTTAGATTCGTTTTTGAAAAACATTTCGTTATTATTTACTTATCATGATATATTTCTTAATTCAGAGTTCAATATTTTCTATACCAGTAGTTTATGATGATATTATGTTTTGTAGCTGTTTTACACCTGTTGGGACTTGTTTACTGGTACACCTGTTGAGACTTGGTTTATGTGTACGCCTCTTGAGATGTGGTTCATTTCAACACCTGTTGAGATCGGGTTTACATGTACGTACACCTGTTGAGATTTGGTTTATTTATACATCTGTTGAGAAGTGATTTATTTGTACACCTGTTTAGACATGGTTTATTTTCACACCTGTTGATATGTAGTTATGAAAACAAACGTAGTTAAATAAAGGATAATATTAGTCTGAATATCTTTCACAAGATACTCTAGGTACTGATCGAACAGGTGATGCGGATAATTACTCAAAGCTGCGTTAGTAAGCGGGAACCTTGTCTTTACTCATGAGTAGACTCACACACACACACACACACACACACACACACACACACACACGAAAATAACTCTAGTGTCGTGATCCATGGACCTGTTTCTATACGGATTGCTGCACTTGTAAGGTTTATTATGCTGGTGTTTCATGAAGCAGCATGTTAAGAGCGCCAGTGCGGGCAGGAAGCGGTGTGGTGTCGGGTGGACGACGGAACGCCAGACTACCTTGGTAATTTTTTATCAATAATAATAATAATAATAATAATAATAATAATAATAATAATAATAATAATAATAATAATAATAATAATAATAATAATAAGAAGAAGAAGAAGAAGAAGAAGAAGAAGAAGAAGAAGAAGAATTAAAAATAATAATAATAATAATAATTATATTAATAATATTAATAATACGGAAATGATTGCAGAAATATATGCAAATATAAAGTAACATAAAGCAACAAATCAAAATTGAAAGAAATAATTGCAAAGTTGTTTACACACACGAGATAACATTAATATTTAATAAAAGATGCTTCAACTACCTGCTTGTTATAGCCACTTGGTATATGAAAACAACAACAATCATATTATAACAGTCGTCTAGTTTAGCTGGTGATATAAAGATTGGGTGATCGAAAAGTCCCTGTGCACCTTTAATTAACTGTATAGTTGCTCCTTTTATACTCATGTTGTTATATTTTTTCTATGTACTGTAAATTCTGTAAATGGTATCCACTTCCAACATTAACTCTGACCAACTCAAAAATTTGCTGTAAGTATAACAAGGTATATAACAATGTAGGTGTAACAAGGAACTATAGGTTAATTACTGAAGGTGCACAGCGACTTTTTGGTCACAATATATGTGTCACCTAGAGTCGAAGTGTGACAACTAAGACTCAATCAATGATGTTTACTTTACTTTTACTGTTATCCTCTTCACCACTGATCGGCTCGTTAGCCGCTTGGGCGATCGGTCACGTCTCTGTTACTTTTCTTTTTCTTTTATCCTCTTCACCAATTGATCGGCTCGTTAGCCGCTTGGTTAAAGACCTCCTCCTCTGTTTAAGCTAGTTGAAAAACCTAGACGCATCTTACACACATCAAGACAGTTAAGACCTATTAAACAATACTTAAACACCTCTTCAACCAGCTTGGCCCACTCCAACACCTCACAACAGGCTACCACCAAGATGACTTCCAGTGCTAAAGATAAGCAGAGGTATGTTTAGTCTAACCTAGATGTTGCAGGTGTGATAACTGGAGGTAGAGAGGACAACGTTTCCTTTCCTAGGTGTGTGTCTGGTCTTGGGGCGTCAAGGTGATCAATACAGTATCTTCGTTATCTGTGCCTGTAGTGCCGGACCCGTGCCATCTCTACCCACGGCGTCAAGTGAGTAGTGCCAAGATGGTAGAGATGGAGGAAGAAAAGAGAGGGAGAGAGAGAGACAAGGTAGGAAGAGAAGGAGAGAGGTAGAATAAAAGAGGTAGAAGCAAGATAGGAGGAAGGAAAGGGAGAGAGAAAGGGGAGGGAGAAGAGGAGAACTAATGAAGGAAGGAAGGAAGGAAGGAAGGAAGGAGGTGACAGGGAGGAAAGAAGGGAAGAATTTAGATACAAGGGGAAGGGGGGCGAAGAAGGGAAACAAAATCAAGATACAAGAGATACAAGACTCATCAAATCATAAGCTCAGTCAGTCAATGAGAGTCGATCTTCGTAAATCTAACTGACTGACAGACATAATGTGGAGGGAAGGAAAGGCGACACAATACTACGTAAATTAAGTGAACTTCAAGGACCATCTCTCTCATATGATGGTTCCATTCTTCATGACGCTTTCCTCTGAAAATGTCATTACGACAGGTGTGTGTGTGTGTTGGCAATTCTGTAATGTAACAGGGTTGTAGTAACAGGTGTCTGTTGGCATTGTTTTAATGACAGGTGTGTGCTGGCATTGTTGTAGTGACAGGTGTGGGCCAATTGACAGAAAAAGTAACCTCCGGAAATTATAATAACTTCACATTTAACCCTTTAAGTACGATAGCTTAACCCTTTGAATGCGGTGACTTAACCCCTAGATTACGATGACTTAATCCCTTGAGTATGATTTTTTAACCTCCTTGAGTACGATGACTTAACCCCCTTGAGTACGATGACTTAACCCCCTTGAGTATGATGACTTAACCTCCTTGAGAACGATGATTTGACCCCTTGATTACGATGAATTAAATCATCATACTCAAGGTGTTAAAACACCATACACCATACTAATAGACTATATCCAAAAGATTAACTTTATACTGACGTGATTAAAAGAAAAAAATTATGTTAAGTTTGGAAGCTGGAAGTTCACACACGTTTACATATTATTTATTCCCTCAGGATCCGTTCTGGTATTTTTCTCGGCAGGGGATGAGAAGGCGTAGCAAATTACAGGGTTAATGTAATTTTCTTGGTATTTTCACCGGTAATATAGTGTGTATATAAGTCAATTCGATATATTGTCTCACATATCCGGTTAAGAAGGAAATAGAATAGGAATCTGCGTCGCAATTTATGTGAACCAGATACATACACACACGTCCTTAGCCAGCTTATGTTAGCCAGATAGACACACATACATACACGTCCATAGCCAGTTTATGTTTGCCAGATAGATACATGTTCTTATTCAGCTTAATTTAGCCAGATAGATACGCATACACACACACTTACATCTTCACTCAGCGCCGTAAAGATAACTAATTGAGATGTGTTTGAGAATAAACTGCGTCTGGTTAGATTCAAATCGCACTGTACATAAGAGTGGAATAATGCTCTCCTCTCTGTGCTGATAAATGGAAGTGTACCAGAAACGCAACACACACACATATATGCCTTGGAAATTGTTTACATTCCAACGTGTAATGTCCTTGTTGATAACTTGTACGTCAACATTTACGTGACATGAACGAAAAAGAGTGACATCAAGTCTTAACCTCTCTCTCTCTCTCTCTCTCTCTCTCTCTCTCTCTCTCTCTCTCTCTCTCTCTCTCTTGTTTTTGATTATTTGCTTAATTTCATTGAATTTTGGGGGTTCTTGTGGTTTGTTGTTTACATCTTGTTTAAAAGGGTCAAGGTTAGTGCCAATGGCTTCTCTCTGGGGTCAGGGTCAGAGCCGGGTGTGTCTCTCTTTCGGATCAAGGTTAGTGCCAATGGCTTCTCTCTGGGGTCAGGGTCAGAGCCGGGTGTGTCTCTCTTTCGGATCAAAGTTAGTGCCAATGGCTTCTCTCTGGGGTCAGGGTCAGAGCCGGGTGTGTCTCTCTTTCGGATCGGTTAGTGCCAATGGCTTCTCTCTGGGGTCAGGGTCAGAGCCGGGTGTGTCTCTCTTTCGGATCAAGGTTAGTGCCAATGGCTTCTCTCTGGGGTCAAGGTCAGTGCCAGTGTTCAGACATAGCTTCAAATTTTTCCTCTTCAGACATGTCGTGAGAACTCTTAAACGCCCCTCAACACTTACACTCTCATAAAATCAAGCATCATCCCTTGGCACCGACCACCTTGGCACCTCGTTTCGTCATGCATGTGGCTGTCTTGTCTGACACAACCAGTGACGCTGAAAACGAGGTCAGGTTTATGTTGAATCGAGGCATAACTCAGTGCTTGTTGCAACGAATCGTAATTGCTACAGTGCTCGTTGCAGAGTCATAACGGATTGAGGGATGAAGCGAGTCGTAGTGCAGTGCTTCTTACAACGAATTTCACTGCAGTGTTTGTTGTAACGAATCATAAATACGGTGTTCGTTGCAAAGTCGTACTTGTGATAGTTGCAGACAGTAATATTGCAGTGTTTAAGTAAGATACATTTGTAATGAATTTTTGCCATCTTTTTTTTTTCACCTTACAGAAAACTCATGCAGCCAAAACACACACACACGCAAACAAACCAATATACCACACTCAAACAAAACACCCACCAACACACGCAAACAAACCAATATACCACACTCAAACAAAACACCCACGAACACACGCAAACAAACCAATATACCACACTCAAACAAAACACCCACGAACACACGCAAACAAACCAATATACCACACTCAAACAAAACACCCACCAACACACGCAAACAAACCAATATACCACACTCAAACAAAACACCCACCTACACACGCAAACAAACCAATACACCACACTCAAACAAAACACCCACGAACACACGCAAACAAACCAATATACCACACTCAAACAAAACACAGACAGTTAAAGCAGACTTAAACGGAAAAAAATTACTCAAATTCATATACATGCACACACACAACCAAACATACACATACAACAAAACACACACACACACACACACACACTCAAAACACAAATCCAAGCAAACAGACATACAACCCAATAAATAAACACACACTACCACATTATTACCCTGCACGCGTACAGAGAATCAATTGCTAGTGGTTTCCTATTGTTTGACCCGGAATTCAGCGTAACAAGATTCATATCTCCACCTCACGTTAACGAGATTTGCCATTGTTTGGCTGTGCCTTTGGGAAAATATGGTAATCGAGAGAATCTTGATAAAAAATAATGAGAAGGGAATGTTAAAAAAGAACTTGAAGATAAAAAAGTATTATTGTTGTCTTATGGTTATTGTCATTATTTTGTTACTGTTGTTGTTATCACTTACTCTTTTAGGATTTTACAAGGAACATCTATCCCTCTCATCATCCCCTTCCATCAAACCCTCTCATCACCCCCATCCATCTATCCCTCTCATTACCCCCCTCCATCTAACCCTCTCATCATCCCCATCCATCTATCCCTCTCATTATCCCCCTCCATCTATCCCTCTCATCATCCCCATCCATCTATCCCTCTCACTACCCCCTCCATCTATCCCTCTCATTATCCCCTCCATCTATCCCTCTCATTACCCCCTCCATCTATCCCTCTCATTACCCCCTCCATCTATCCCTCTCATTATCCCCTCCATCTATCCCTCTCATTACCCCCTCCATCTATCCTCTCATTATCCCCTCTATCCTCTCATCACCCCATCCATCTATCCTCTCATTACCCCCTCCATCTATCCTCTCATTATCCTCATCTATCCCTCATCACCCCATCCATCTATCCCTCTCATTATCCCCTCCATCTATCCCTCTCATCATCCCCTTCCATCAAACCCTCTCATCACCCCCATCCATCTATCCCTCTCATTATCCCCCTCCATCTATCCCTCTCATCATCCCCATCCATCTATCCCTCTCATTATCCCCCTCCATCTATCCCTCTCATCATCCCCATCCATCTATCCCTCTCATTACCCCCTCCATCTAACCCTCTCATTATCCCCCATCCATCTATCCCTCTCATTATCCCCCTCCATCTAACCCTCTCATCCCCCCTCCATCTATCCCTCTCATTATCCCCTCATCTATCCCTCTCATTATCCCCCCTCCATCTATCCCTCTCATTATCCCTCATCTATCTATCTCTTCCTACATTTCATGGACTCCTAAAAAAAACTTATACTCACGTGACACACCAAAATGACTTGACACAACAGTAGGCAGAAGTGATCGGAAGGTTGTCTTGACTTTTGTTGACAGAGGGAGGTGGGGAGGGAGGATACGGGAGGGAGTAGAGGAGAAGATAACAGGGAAGAAAGAAGCTGGGGTAGTATGGAAGAGAAGTGAGGGGGGGGATGGAGGAGGCTGGAGGATAGGAGTGGAAGGAGATATGATGGGAAGGCAAGGGAGTATGGAGGGAGAGTGTTAGTAGAAGGAAGAAGGAGTGATCATGCAAGAAGAGGGGTGGGGAGAGTGACACAGAGAGGGGGGAGGGAGAGGAGTGAAGAGATGGGGGTGGGTGGGGGTAGTGACACAGGGAGGGAGGGAGGGACAGTGCCAGAAATAACCCGGTACACTCACCTCGGCACCTGCCTTATTCAGTGACTCACCGCGAGCTGAGTCACCCACTGATTCATTATCATTCACCACCACCTAGTACAGTAGGTTGTCACTAGCGGGTCGAGGACGTGGGTATGAGGAATGTAATTGTGTTGTCGGTGTGGGCGTGTGTGTGTGTGTGTGTGTGTGTGTGTGAGAACGAGTGTTTGTACGCATATACTGTATGTATATCTGTAGGTCTATATGGGTATAGACGTTATCGTGGGAGTGAACTTAGTCTTGGTCGCGAGTGTAAGTGCGGGTGTAGACGGGTCAGGGACCGAAACAAAACAAGCACAGAGCCAGTGTTTCGCGAGGTGCCGAGGAGGAGGGGGAACTCCCTGCTACTTAAACCATTAATAGAATTTATAAACACACACATACACACACACACACACACACACAGGGCAGATAAAGGGAATAAGATAACTCAGTAAAAGAAACAATAAGATGATAGAGTAGTTTAACAAAAAACGATTAGATATCAACACTAAGAAGCAACATAAAATAACATGACAATAACAAGATAGGAACAACAGGGTAACGAAAATCAGTTGACAACAAAACGATACTAAATACTTCTTCAAAGTTGTTTTATCACCTGATTACTTCCGCCTTGTGCTAGTCTGTCCCTTAACACCAATTATGGGAGTCCAGGTGAGGCTTTTATGGTAGTGGTGGTGGTGGTGGTAGAGGGTGGTAATGGTGGTAGAGGGTGGTAATGGTGGTAGTGGTTGAGAGGGGTTAGTGGTGTTGGTGATAGCATAGGGTGGTGGTGGTGGTGGTGGTAGTTGTAGAGGGGGTTGTGGTAGTGGTGATTGTGGTAGAGAGTGGGAAGTAGTGGTAAGGGAGCTTTCATGCTAGTGGTGGTGGTGGTGTTGGTATGGGGGTCAGCGTTTGTAGTAGAAGTAGAGACGACGATGTTTGTGGTGGTGGTGAATTTTACAAACACACACACACACACACACACACACACACACACACACACACACACACACACACACACACACATTTTGCCTTAATACCTGCCTGTACATCGTAATCGCTGCCAAGACATTCTCCTGTGTTCGTGCTCACCTTTTCATTCACCTCTCTTCCCTCCCTCCCCACCTCCTCTCCCCCTCCCCCTCCCTCCTCCCCTCCCTCCCCTTCCTTCTCTCCCCTCCCTCCCTTCCTCTCTCCTTCCCTCCCCCTCCCCTCCCCATCTCCCCCCCTTTCTCCCTCCCCTGCCTATTCACGTCTTCTCACCACCAGGTAGAGAAGGTGAGCAATAGAATCGAAATTCTAATCTACTCTACTTTTTTGTTAGGTCAGGTCACTAGCCTGACTTGACCTTACACTGTACTGGTCATTTATTTATGTAAGATCACCAGCCTGACCTGGCCTTATAGTGTAAGGTCACCAATCTTGACCTGACTTCGTACTGTATTGGTCACTCAAGGATTTATCATATTCAACTCCTCGTAAATGCCGACCTGTCAACCGCTAATGGTCACTATCACCTGACACGTCACTCAAATGTCGTTCTAGTTGAAGCCAACCTACTTTACCATACCTTACCTTACCATACCTTACCTTAACTTACCTTACCTTACCTTACCGTACCTTGCCTACCGTGCCCTACCCTTATGTAAACAGGGAAACCAGTTACCAGATGAACAACGATGCCATTGAGAAATCCGACTGCGAGAGAGATTTAGGAGTAATGATAAGTAGGAATCTTAAGCCAAGTAAACAATGTGTTTTTGCTCGTAACAAGGCTAATAAAGTACTTGGGTTCATACAAAGGAGTGTTAGTTGCATGACTAGCGAGGTCATCCTAAAACTGTATCTTGCTCTTGTGAGACCTCACCTGGATTACGCAGTTCAGTTCTGGTCACCGTATTACAGAATGAATATAGAATCCTTGGAAAGAATCCAGAGAATGACAAGACTAATCCCGGTCATGAGGAACCTTCAGTACAGAGACAGGTTAAAGCATCTTAATTTGCACTCCCTCGAGAGACGTAGAGCGAGGGGCGACATGATAGAGGTGTATAAATGGAAGTCAGGGCTAAACAAAGGGGACATTACAAAGGTACTCAACCTCTCCAACCAGGAGCGAACTCGTAAAAATGGTTTTAAATTAGACAAATTTAGATTTAGGCGCGAAATAGGTAAACACTGGTTTGGAAACAGAGTAGTGGATGACTGGAACAAATTACCAATATCATCATTAACTCGAATACGCTGGATAGCTTCAAACATAGGTTGGATGCTTATATGAGCAATAGGGGTTGGGTGTAAATGGGACTGCCCAGTATGGGCCAATAGGCCCGCTGCAGTTTCCTCCATTCTTATGTTCTTATGTTATCTTACCTTACATAACTTAACCTAACCGAACCGAACCTAATCTAACCCAACCTAACGTAACCTAACCTAACCAACCTACTGCACCCACACGTATCGAGCTTCATGGAATTAAATATTATTATGAGTTGAATATTATATGTATCTAACTTTAATTAATATCTATGATTTATAATTAATACGTATACAACTTCAAGAATAATTTTTTGATAATACAAGTACGACAAAACAAATAAGTTAATCATGTACTAACTGAAGAATTATATATAACTCTCACTTTTCTAAACGTATAATGCTTGTAGTGGATAGCCTTGTGAACCAAGCGTTATATACTTAATTCTGATTAACTTCTTGTACAGCCACGAGTCATGTAAGAATTAAATGTTGTTGTTTTTAGCGAAGATGAAGAAATTTATTTAGGTGAATAAAATAAATTGTTTATAATTAATTGTTGAGTTTGTTACAGTCTCTCAACATGGTTAATTAAACAACGCCTGTTTCTGTTCATCGTTGAAGGTCAGATTGTAACATAAAGAAAATACAAAACATAATTTAATCTCTTGAACAACGACACTACAACACCATAATTAATTCCTACAGTTAAAATCTGTCGCTGTCAGGTAACATTTACACCATAAAGTAACACCGTGTATCTCCTGCAACGAATCATTCAGAATTATCATTTCACTCCAACTCGAAAAACATAAGTGAAATTAATAAGAATCTCTCTGCAAGAACACATTTTTCTCTTACATTAAATCACATATTCACTCCTTCGACTCGGTCAAAATCGACTTGCATTCTATTTGAGAGGAAAAAGCAATGTGATGAAGAGTTTTAACCAGATCAAGAGCATAGGCAGAAGTGTGTGTGTGTGTGTGTGTGTGTGTGTGTGTGTGTGTGTGTGTGTGTGTGTGTGTGTGTGTGTGTGTGTGTGTGTATATGTGTGTGAATGTGTGTGTGTGTGTGTGTGTGTGTGTGTGTGTGTGTGTGAGTAATGGGATTCATCCGACGCCAGGCAGAGGACCGGGCGTTAAAGGTGTGTTCCTCGACTCTCATGAAGCTTCGGTGACAAAAATTCCTCATTTGTAAATCTATTTTCCATCTTCGTTCTGACTGGGGAGAAGAGGCGGTGCTGTGTGTCTCTCGAGTTGGTCTCCTGCCGCCAGCATCAGTATACAGGCACCACCACCATACTAGTACCACCACACACTGTTACTACTACCACGCTTGTACCACCGCACTGTCACCATCACCACCACGCTACTACCACCGCATAATCACCACCACTACGCCGCCACCACCACGCTAGTACCACCACTACGCCACAGACTACTACTCCACCACCACCACATACCACTACACCACCACCACACACTACTACACCACACCACCACACACTACACCACCACCACACTACTACTACACCACCACCACACTACTACACCACCACCACACTACTACTACACCACCACCACACACTACTACATCACCACCACACTACTACACCACCACCACCACACTACTACACCACCACACTACTACATCACCACACTACTACACCACCACCATCACCCACACTACTACACCACCACACACTCACTACACCACCACCACACTACTACACCCACCACACACTACTACATCACCACACACACCACCACCACACACCACCACCACACACCACTACTGCACCACCACACACTACACACCACCACACACTACTACACTACTACACCACCACACACACTACTACATCACCCACCACACTACACCACCACCACCACCACACTACTACACACACACACTGCTACATCACCACCACACACCACCACCACCACACTACTACACCACCACACACACCACACACTACACACCACCACACTACTACACCCACACCACTACTACACACACACCACTACACACACACTACTACACCACCACCACACACACTACACTGCACCACCACACACCACTACACCCCACACCACACACCACCAACCACCACACACCACTCAACCACCACCACACCACCACACCACCACACACCACCACACCACACCACCACACCACACCACCACCACCACCACACACCACACACCACACCACCACCACCACACACCACACACCACCACCACACACCACCACCACACCACACACCACCACACACACACCACCACACCACCACCCCACACACCACACCACCACACACCACCACACCACCACCACACACCACACACCACCACACACTACCACACCACCACCACACCACACACCACACCACACACTCACTACACCACCACCAACACACACCACTACACCACACCACACCACCACACCACCACACACCACTACACCACCACCACAACACCACTACACCACCACCACACCACTACACCACCACCACACACCACCACACCACCACACACCACTACAACACCACCACACACCACCACACCACCACACACCACCACACCACACCACACCACCACACCACCACCACACACCACACACCACCACACACCACCACACCACCACCACACCACCACACCACCACCACACACCACCACACCACCACCACACACCACTACTGCACACACCACACACCACTACACCACCACACACCACTACACCACCACCACACACCACACACCACCACCACACACACACACCACCACACACCACTACACCACCACCACACACTACTACACCACACCACCACCACCACACACCACCACACCACCACCACCACCACACACTACACACCACCACCACACACCACTACCACACCACACACACTACACCACCACACACCACTACACCACCACCACACACCACACACCACCACACACCACCACACCACCACCACACACTCCACTACACACCACACACCACACACCCACCACCACACACCACACACCACCACACACTACTACACACCACCACCAACACACACTACTACACCACCACACACCACTACACCACCACACACTCTCACACCACCACCACACACTACACACCACCACCACACACATACACCAGCACCACACACCACACACACCAGCACCACACACCACACACCAGCACCACACACTACACACCACCACACACCACACACCACACCACACACCACACTACACCACACACCACTACACCACCACACTACACACCACCACCACACACCACTACACCACCACCACACACACTACTACACCACACCACACACTACTACACCACCACACACCTACTACACAACCACCACACCATTACACCACCACCACACACTCTACAACATCACCACTACCACAGTACTAGGCCCACTTTTGTTCATATAATCTACATAAACGATTTAGATACTGGGATCAGCAGTGACATAAGCAAGTTTGCGGATGACACCAAAATAGGGCAAAATTAATTCAGGGCAGGATGCAAATGCATTACAGGAGGATCTAAATATACTGCAGTGGTCTGAAATGGGCAATGAAATTCAACACCAGCAAGTGCAGCGTACTTAATATTGGAACAACAAATACTTATAATGTATACAGCCTTAACAACATCAACCTAGAGAAGTCGACTTGTGAAAGAGACCTAGGGTACTTGTAGCCCGACCTAGCGGCCCAGAAAACAGTGCGTTAATGTTCGAAATAAGGCAACAGAGTATTGGGTTTTATCTAGAAGTATAAGTAACAAGAGTGCAGAGGTCTTATTGCAACTATATCTTGCGCTAGTTAGGCCGCACCTCGATTATGCGGTTCAGTTCTGGTGCCCCATTATAGAATGGATATAATTCACTGTCGCAGCGAAGAATGACAAAATGATTCCGGACTTAGAAACCTTCCATATCAGGATAGTTTAAAGAAACTTAACTTGCATTCCTAGAAAAGAGAAGAGTGCGGGGAGATATGATAGAAGTATTTATGGGTGAAAGGAATCAATAAAGGGATATAGATAAAGTTCTTATAATATCCGGAGCAGGATAGGACTCGAGCAACGGATCTGTTGATAAGTTTAGGTTTAGAGGAGATAGGAAGAAACTGGTTCACAAATAGGGTGGTGGACGAGTGGAACGTTTAGCAACTTTGTAATAAGTGCGGAACTCTGGAAAGTTTCAAAAGGAGGCTAGATAGATTCATGGATGATAGAGAGTGGTAGTAACTCTAGACAGAGCTGCCATGCACAGCCAACCCGGCCTATTGCAGACTCCTTATTTCTTATGTTCTTATGTACTACACCACCACCACACCCACTACACCACCACACACCACTGCACCCACCACACACCACACCACCACACACCACTGCACCACCACCACACACCACACACCACCACACAGAACTACACCACCAACACACACACTACTACACCACCACCACACACTACTACACCACCACACACACACCACCACCACCACACACACCACCACACTACTACACCACCACCACACTCACCACCACCACACACCTCACCACCACCACACTACTACACCACCACCACACACTACTACACCACCACACACCACTACACCACCACCACACACTACTACACCCACCACACACTACTACCACCACACACACTACACCACCACACACCACCACACACACCACACTACACCACCACCACACACTACTACACCACCACCACACACTACTACACACCACACTACACACCACCACACACACCACTACACCACCACACACCACTCCACACACACCACTACACCACCACCACACACTACACCACACACCACCACACCACCACACACCACCACCACCACACCCACCTCCTACACACCACACACACCACCACACACTACTCACACCACCACACACACACACACCACCACCACACACCACTACACCACCACCACTACACCACCACCACACACTCTACACCACCACACACACCACACACTATACACCACCACCAACACACACTACTACCACCACACACTACACCACCACACACTCTACACCACCACCACACTCACCACCACACACTCCTACACCACCACACTACCACACCACCACACACTACCACCACACACACCACCACCACACTACTACACCACCACACACTACACCACCACACACACACCACACACTACTACACCACCACACACCACTACACCACCACCACACACCACTACACCACCACACTACTACACACACACCACCAACACACACACCACTACACCACCACCAGACACCACTGCACCACCACCACACACTACTACACCACCACACACCACACCACCACCACACACACACACACCACCACCACACACTACTACACCACACACACACCACCACACTACACACCACCACCACTCCACACCACCACCACCACACCACCACACTACTACACCACCACCACCACCACACACCACTACACCACCACCACCACACACACTACTACACCACACACCACCACCACCACCACCACACACTACTACACCACCACCACACACCACCACACACTACTACACCACACTACTACACCACCACACTACTGCACCACCACACACACTACCACACTACTACACCACCACCCACACTACTACACCACCACACACTACTGCCACACACACGACTACACTACCACACTGCTACACCACCACCACCACACACTACTACCACTCCTACACCACCACCACCACACACTACAACACCATCAACACCACCCCCACACAACTACATCACAATCACACACGACTAAACACCACCACCACCACCACCAGGAAGAAGAGTAACTGATGCACAATGAAGAAATAATGAAAGTAGTAAGTGGAACCCCAATGAAAGAGCAAGATAGAGGGAGAGGAGGGGAATGAGATGTTTTAAGTAACAAGAGGGGAGAGCGATACAGGTTGATGGAGATTGAAAGGATTTGTAAGAGAGAGAGAGGAGAGAGACATTGAGGTGTAGAGATAGAGAGAGAGCGGAGATAGAGAGAGAAGGGAGGCAGTGATAGAGAGAGAGAGGACAGATATATATATATATATATATATATATATATATATATATATATATATATATATATATATATATATATATATATATATAGAGAGGGGGGCAGAGATAGACACAGGGGGGCAGAGATAGAGAGAGAGGCTGGCAGAGATAGAGAGAAGGGAGAGAGGGAGAAATAGACACAGGCGCAGACAGACAGACCTCTGTGCAGAGACGGAGAAATAGAGAGATAAAATAATAGAGTTAGAGATGTCGATAAATACTAGTAGAGAGAGATCAAAGAGACAGAGGGAGGCTGTCAGGAAGGCATGAGAGACTTTGCATATTAAATTTGACGTTGGATACCAAGAAACAGGATGACAGTACTTGAGGTTTCACCCCCTCCTCCCTCCAACCGCCCCCTCGCCTCCCCTCCCCCTCCCCTCTCTCCAACCCCCGAGTATGTGCAGCTCTGAACGCCTTTTCAAACCCCAACGTGAACGCTATTATTGTGAACGCTCCTCAATTCTGAACACTATTACGTCAATAGGCCACCCCAAACACCACCGCCACACAGGATACACCCACGCTGAGAAGTGAACGCGCAACATACGATAAGAACTTGCGCTGATGATGAAACTCAAACTGTGTGGAATTCCAAATTATTATTTTTTTCTTTCTCTGGAAATGTAATTTCAGCTATTAAATAATTTTGTAAAAAAAAAGAGAAAATAAATTCCTAGAAGGTAATTTGACTCATCTTAGACAACTGGTTCTTATAACTGTGTCTGCGGGGTAATTGAGATGATTCATAGGGCAGTTAATTAATGGTTACGTAATTCATGATAGATAAGGTAAATACTGTTCGTGGTTAGATCACTCATGGTAGTTAAGGTAATTATGAATTACTGGATTATTCATGGTAGTGTAACTCATGATGGTATTGTTATTCATGCTAGTTAAGGTAATTTGTACTTGTTAGACAATTCCTGGTAGCTAGTGGTAGTTATGGTAATTTCTAGTAGCTAAGGTCATTCACGGTGCTTAAACTATTCATACGGGTGGCGTAATTGGTGAAAATTACAACTAAATAAACAAATTACCAGATAATTAATGGTAGTTGAAGAGTTGATGACAATATTAGTATGACTGGAAATTAAATCATGAATGGTAGTTGAAACACTCATAGTAGATTAATAATTCGTGATGTGGTAGATTATCGTCATATAACTCATGGAAGGATTAGATCGTAAAAGAATAATTGATGGTGAGAAATTATTATTTGATAATTCGAGTTACAGTATTATTTTTGCATTCAAAAAAAAGTCTAACACACGTGATATCCCCGAACGCATTGTAGCAAGTAACACAGCCGTCGTAACACAGCCGTCGTAACACAGCCATCGTAACACAGACATCGTAACAGCCGTCGAAACGCAGCCGTCGTAATACAGCCGTCGTAACACAACCGTCGTAACACAACCATCGTAACACAACCATCGTAGCCCAGTCATCGTAACACAGCCGTCGTAACACAGAAATCGTAACACAGTCATCGTAACACAGCCGTCGTAATACAGTTAATTGCTCCGAACGCATTGAGTTACAGTTTGTCAATGTCTCTTAATTGAGTCTCAAGATCGTATTCAGAGGAGGAGGAAGATGAGGAGGTGTGGGACCCGGATAGGATCCTTAGGAGGAGGAAGAGGAGAAGGTGAAGGAGTGGAAGAAGGGGAGAAGAAGGAGGAGGAAGAGAAGGAGTGGGAGGAGAAGGAGTGAGAGGAGAAGTAGTGGGAGGAGGCAGTTTCACAGTACGGTATAAGGTCAATCTTGTCATATATAATAAATTAAACTTCTCTTTTTCGGATTACTTGAAGATAAGACACCCCAGTTTATTTCACCTGGAAATTAACCAACCTTACGCTAACCTGACCCAACCTCACAATATCACAATCAACTACTGTTTACCGTCTTTCCCAGTCAAAATATCTGTCTGTATGGCTGGATGGCTGCCAATGGGTCTGTGTGGGTGGGTGGATGGCTGCCAATGGGTCTGTGTGGGTGGGTGGATGGCTGCCAATGGGTCTGTGTGGGTGGCTGCCAATGGGTCTGTGTGGGTGGGTGGATGGCTGCCAATGGGTCTGTGTGGGTGGGTGGATGGCTACCAATGGGTCTGTGGGTGGGTGGATGGCTGCCACTGTGTCTGTGTGGGTGAGTGGATGGCTGCCAATGGGTCTGTGTGGGTGGGTGGATGGCTGCCACTGTGTCTGTGTGTGGGTGGGTGGATGGCCACTGTATCTGTGTGGGTGGGTGGATGGCTGCCACTGTGTCTGTGTGGGTGGGTGGATGGCTGCCACTGTGTCTGTATGGGTGAGTGGATGGCTGCCACTGTGTCTGCGTGGGTGAATGGATGGCTGCCACTGTATCAGTGTGGGTGAGTGGATGGCTGCCTGTGGGTCTTGTGGGTGGGTGGATGCCACTGTGTTTGTGGGTGAGTGGATGGCTGCCACTGTGTCTGTGTGGGTGGGTGGATGGCTCCTGTGGGTCGTGTGGGTGGGTGAATGGCTGCCACTGTGTCTGCGTGGGTGGTGGATGGCTGCCACTGTGTCTGTGTGGGTGAGTGGATGGCTGCCACTGTGTCTGCGTGGGTGAATGGATGGCTGCCACTGTATCAGTGTGGGTGGGTGGATGGCTGCCTGTGGGTCGTGTGGGTGGGTGGATGGCTGCTACTGTGTCTGTGTGGGTGAGTGGATGGCTGCCACTCTGTCTGTGTGGGTGAGTGGATGGCTGCCACTGTGTCTGCGTGGGTGAGTGGATGGCTGCCACTGTGTCTGCGTGGGTGAATGGATGGCTGCCACTGTATCAGTGTGGGTGGGTGGATGGCTGCCTGTGGGTCGTGTGGGTGGGTGGATGGCTGCCACTGTGTCTGCGTGGGTGAGTGGATGGCTGCCACTGTGTCTGTGTGGGTGGGTGATGGCTGCCAGTGGGTCGTGTGGGTGGGTGAATGGCTGCCAGTGGGTCATGTGGGTGGTGGGTGGCTGCCAGTGGGTCGTGTGGGTGGGTGGATGGCTGCCACTGTGTCTGTGTGGGTGGGTGGATGGCTGCCAGTGGGTCGTGTGGGTGGGTGGATGGCTGCCAGTGGGTCGTATGGGTGGGTGGATGGCTGCCAGTGGATCGTGTGGGTGGGTGGGGTGGATGGCTGCCAGTGGGTCGTGTGGGTGGGTGGATGGCTGCCAGTTGGTCGTCACATCAGGGAGAGAAAAGAGTGTGGTAGATATTTAACAAGGGTGATCTGAGGTATTGACGGTACCTATCCATCAGTGTCAGTCCCCGGGTGATTCTGGGGTGGGTGGGGGAGGGAGAGAGGAAGGGAGATGCAGCCACACACGTACATTATCTGGTCAACACACACTCTAGCTACCACACACATGGTCAAAACACACTCTAGCTACCACACACCCTGGTTACCACACACACACAACCACACACCCTGGACTAGCTACCCAGACACGCACACAAACATACACACACATACACCTGACACCACACTCCTACCACCAATGGGCGCGAGAGTGGGAGTTGTCAGGAGAGGGTGTGAGGGGAAGCGAGCGAAGGAACAGTCGACTGAGATGGTGGGTGGGTGCTTTTAGAGTGGGTGGGCTAGCGAGTAGGTGGATGTTGTGAGAATGGGTAGGCGAGTGGGTGGGTGGGTGGGTGGTCGGTGTGAGAGTAACGGGCGGCCGGTCGGAAGGTGTCTCGTCAACTAATTCACCAACATTTATTGATCTAGACACCAGCCACCCGCACTGGGCCATCGATTACTCTTCCCGGCTCTTTTGTGGCTCTTTACCAGTCTTTCCCATCCTGAGTCTTTCTTTCCAATCTTGAGTCTTTTTTTTCCATCCTGAGTCTTTTTATCCATCCTGAGTCTTTTTATCCATCCTGAGTCTTTTTTTCCATCCTGAGTCTTTTTATCCATCCTGAGTCTTTTTATCCATCCTGAGTCTTTTTTTCCATCCTGAGTCTTTTTATCCATCCTGAGTCTTTTTATCCATCCTGAGTCTTTTTTATCCATCCTGAGTCTTTTTATCCATCCTGAGTCTTTTTATCCATCCTGAGTTTTTTTTATCCATCCTGAGTCTTTTTATCCATCCTGAGTTTTTTTTATCCATCCTGAGTCTTTTTATCCCTCCTGAGTCTTGTTATCCATCCTGAGTCTTTTTATCCATCCTGAGTCTTTTTATCCCTCCTGATTCTTGTTATCCATCCTGAGTCTTTCTTTCCCATTTTGAGTCCCTTTTCACAAGTATCGGGAGTAAATAAAGTATAACTCTTTCATAAATTATATATTTTGAAGATTTAAAAGAAACTCTGAAATAATTATTGTTATTTAATGATTTCTTTCTAATGTATGACGGAAGGAACTCGTCAGCTTTTCGATATGATGAATAGTGAAGAAAACAAATCGATAAATTTCAATTGTTCTACACAATAAACAAACAAAAACATGGAAGGAAAACTTTTCAAGTATTATTAATTTCTCAACAACAACAACAAATACAACTAAATCTACATCAACAACAACAATAGCAAGTACAATAATAACAACATCAACAACAACAAAAATAGCAACTACTACAATAACAACATCAACAACAGCAATAATAGCAACTACAACAATAACAACAACAGCAATAATATCAACAACAACAATAATAACTACAAGAACAACAACATCAACAACAACAATAACAACGACACTTACTACAACAACACCAACAACAACAATAATAACAACAACAATAATAACGACAACAACATCAACAACAACAATAATAACAACAACAGTAACAACAACGTCAACAATAATAAGAACAACAAAAACAACATCAACAACAATGATAACAACTACAACAACAATAACATCATCAACAACAGTAATAACAACAACAACAACACTATAAACAAAGATAATAATAACTACAATAACATCAGTAATAATAATAATAATAATAACAACTACAACAATATCAACAACGATTATAATAACTACTACAACATCAACAACAACCATAATAACATCAACATCAACAATAACATCAACAATAATAATAATAACAACTACAACAACAATATCAACAACGATAATAATAACTTCAACAACATCAGCCACAATAATAATAACAACATCTGCAAAAATATCTACAACAATAATAAAAACAACTACAACAAAAAATAAAAAAAAATACTCGCAAGAATACTTTATTTGCCAACAATTAAAATAAAAAAGCATAAAACTGTTAAAAAAATATATCATTACCTTAACAATTACCACTTGAGAATTAGGAGGAAAAAATGACCCAACTCATCAATGGCATCTTAAGCTCCCAACATAAGCACTTAATGCCTCCCAAAATGTCAACTTTGTCTCTCGGTCAGCTATATAATTCCCATGCCGCGTTGCCTCCAATTATAACTCGATTACAAGACAATCTCGAGTATTGATTGGCCGCAAAGTTTGTGAATACGAGGGACTGGAAACTGTAATTAAGTTCTCATGGCGTTAAAAGGCATATATCATTGGAGCTTGTATAAAACGATAGTTTGGGGGCAAGAGGGAGGTAGGGTAGTGGTGGGTGGGTGGGAGAGAGGGAGGGTGGAGATAGTGGTGGTGGTGGTGGGTGGGAGAGAGGAGGGAGGTGGGAGAGAGAGAGGGAGGTGGAAGTGGTGGTGGTGGTGGTGGATGGGAAGAGGGAGGGTGAGAGAGAGAGGAGAGTGGAGATAGTGGTGGTGGTGGTGGGTGGGAGAGGGAGGGTGGGGAGAGAGAGGGGAGGGGTGGAGATGAGTGGTGGTGGTGGTTGAGAGAAAGGGGAGGTGGGAGAGAGGGAGTGGTGGTGGAGGGGTGGGGAAGGGGGAGTGGTGGTGGTAGCGGTGGTGGTGAGTGGAAGAGAGGGGATACAGTGGTGAAGGGTGGTAGAAAGGGTGGGGACGGTGGTAGTGGTGGAGGGTGGGTGAAAGAGGCGAGGGTGAGGAGACGGTAGGAGTGGATGGTGGAAGGAGAGAGCAGGAGGGGTGGTGGAGGGAGGAGGAGAGGGATGGTGATAGGTGGGAACTAGGTAGGAAGGGGAGAGTGGGAAGATGAGGAAAAGGGGGAGAAGAAAGAGTGGAGAAAAGAGGGAGATGTGGAAAGGGAGGATATAGATAGGGAATGGAGCCGGGAAATAATAGCAAAGAAAAGATGGGGAGGCTTCCCCCATTCCCCCCTTACCCTCTCTTCCTTTCTCCCCATTCCTCCCTCCCCAGTCTAATCAGGATAGATCCGTGATATTCAGTCGCCCTCCTCCCCTCCTCTCCCTCCCTCCCCCTCCCTCCTCCCCTCCTCCCTCTCCTCCACCCTCTCCTCCCCCCTCCCTCCACCCCCTCTCCTCCCTCCCTCCTCCTCCCCTCCTCCCCCCTCTCCTCCACCCCTCTCCTCCCCCCTCTCCTCCCCCTCCCTCCTCCCCTCCCTCCCCTCTCCTCCCCCCTCTCCTCCCCCTCTCCTCCACCCTCTCCTCCCTCCCCTCTCCTCCACCCTCACCCCTCCCTCTCCCTCTCCCCCCTCCTCCTCCCTCCCCCCTCCCTCCCCTCCTCCCTCCCTCCCTCCCCTCTCCTCCCCTCTCCTCCCACCCCTCTCCTCCACCCCCTCCTCCTCCACCCTCTCCTCCACCCTCTCCTCCCCTCCCTCCCCCTCTCCTCCCTCTCCTCCCTCTCCCTCCCCCCCTCTCCTCCCTCCTCTCCTCCCCCTCTCCTCCACCCCTCTCCTTCCCCTCTCCTCCACCCTCTCCTCCTCCCACCTCTCCTCCCTCCCTCCCTCTCCTCCCCTCCTCCCCCTCCCTCTCTCCCCCTCTCTCTTCCTCTCCCCTCTCCTCCACCCCTCCCCCCTCTCCTCCCTCTCCTCCTCCTCCCTCCTCTCACCCCTCTCTCCTCCCCCTCCCTCTCCTCCTCCCTCCTCTCTCCTCTCCTCTCCTCCCACCCCTCCTCCTCCCCTCCCTCCCCCTCTCCTCCACCCCTCTCCTCCCTCCTCCCTCTCCTCCTCCCTCTCCTCCCTCCACCCCTCTCCTCCACCCCCTCTCCTCCCCCTCCTCCCCTCCCTCCTCCCCTCCCTCTCCTCCCCCCTCTCCTCCCCCCTCTCTCTCCTCCCCTCTCCTCCACCCCTCCTCTCCTCCCCTCCCTCCTCCCTCCCTCCCTCTCCTCCACCCCTCTCCTCCCCTCCTCTCCCTCCATCCCTCTCCTCCACCCCTCTCTCCCCCCTCCTCCCTCCCTCTCCTCCACCTCCCTCCTCCCTCCCTCTCCTCCCCCTCTCCTCCCTCTCTCCCTCTCCTCCCTCCCCTCTCCTCCCCCCTCTCCTCCCTCCCTCTCCTCCTCCTCCTCCTCCCCTCTCCTCCCTCCCCCTCTCCTCCCCCTCTCTCCTCCCCTCCTCTCTCCTCCCCTCTCCTCCTCCTCTCCTCCCCCTCTCCTCCCTCCCCTCTCCTCCTCCCTCTCCTCCCTCCTCTCCTCCCTCTCCTCCACCCTCCTCCCTCCTCCCTCCCTCTCCCCCCTCCTCCTCCCCCTCCTCTCCTCCCCTCCCCCCCTCCCTCTCCCTCCCTCCCTCTCTCCTCCACCCCTCTCTCCTCCACCCCTCTCCTCCCCCCTCTCCTCCCTCCCTCTCCTCCACCCCTCTCCACCCTCCCCCTCCCTCTCCTCCACCCCTCTCCTCCCCCTCCTCTCCTCCCACCCTCTCTCTCTCCACCCTCTCTCCTCTCCTCCTCCCTCTCCTCTCCTCCACCCCTCTCCTCCTCCACCCCTCTCCTCCTCCTCCCCTCCTCCTCCACCCCTCTCTCCTCTCCCCTCTCCTCCTCTCCTCCCCCTCTCCTCTCCACTCTCCTCTCTCTCCACCCTCTCCTCCTCCCTCTCTCTCCTCCACCTCTCCTCCCTCCCTCTCCTCCAACTCCCTCTCTCCTCCATCCCCTCTCCTCCACCTCCATCCCTCTCCTCCCACCTCCACCTCTCCTCCACCCCTCCTCCCTCCTCCTCCACCCTTCTCCTCCCTCCCTCTCCTCCATTCCTCTCCTCCATCCCTCTCCTCCATCCCTCTCCTCCATTCCTCTCCTCCATTCCTCTCCACCATCCCCCCTTTCCCCTCTTTCAACCACACACTAACTTTATTTATTAAATTTTATCACAAGGACAAAAAAGTTATGACCTTCCCACCCACCTGAATTATCTCTCTCTCTCTATACCACCCTCAGTGTCAAGACCTGACTGAATTACTCAGAATAGGCAAACTGTACTACAAGCTCTGCCAATAAATTTGGTAAACTAAAAACTCTCTCTCTCTCTCTCTCTCTCCAGTTTCTTTCAACATCACATTTCTGTATTTTGTTGAACCTCTGTGTTTTTTACATAAATGTATCTCGGATGAGACAGACAGGCAGACAGAGTGAGACACAGAAACATGGAGAGAGACATGACCTAGTGTATATGGGGGGGTGAGGGAGCGTGGGGGAGAGGAGGAGGGTGGCGAAGAGAAGGAGGGTGGCGGAGAGAAGGAGGGTGGAGGAGGGAAGGAAGGTGGAGGAGGGAAGGAAGGTGGAGGAGGGAAGGAGGTTCGGGGAGAAATGGAGGAAGCGTACAGTTAAAGTGTAGTGGTACTCCTCTCCTCAATGCTAAACCTTGTTATTAGTAGTAGTAGTAATAGTAGTAGTAAAAAAATAGTAGTAGTAGTTAAGCTCACGGCAGCCCTCACGGACCACATAATAGCCCAGAATGCAACAGGGGAGGTGGATATCAGTGAAGTAAATAAGATTCGTAGGTCCATTACGACAGATCGACAGCACTGCCAAAATGATAAGTTACAGCAACTGTTGCTGCAGGTACCAGAAAATTTTGAAAAAAAAAGTAGCTATAGCTTCGGAGGTGGGCGCCTCAAACTGGTTAACTACGTTACCGATAAGGGCAAATGGTTTCAGTCTTAATAAACAAGAATTTACAGATGCCATTGCTCTAAGGTACGGTCGGCCAGTAGAAGGTTTGCCCTCCCAAAGCGTGTGTGGCTCTTCCTATGATGGCGATCACGCCATGGTGTGCAAGAAAGGGGGCTTCATATGCATGAGGCATGACGAGGTAAGGGACCTCACCGCAAATGTGTTGAAGGAAATCTGCCGGGATGTCATGGTAGAACCGACCCTCCTTCCATTGGATGGTGAGATCTTCCAACACAGGACTTCAAACACATCTAACGAAGCCCGTGTGGACGTCAGTGCTCGAGGATTCTGGACGCGGGGACAGCAAGCTTTCTTCGACATCAGGATTTTTGAGCCCATGGTCGCATGTCACCGTAACCTAGCTCTCGATGCTGCACATAGGAGGAACGAGAACGACAAGAGAAGGGCATATGGGGAGAGAATTCAAAACGTTGATCAAGGCAGCTTCACTCCTCTAGTGTTCGCAACCTCTGGTGGGATGGGACCAAGTGCAAGATGTTTCTACGCCAGACTCGCGGAGGTGATCTCCGAACAGAAGCAGCAGCCCAGAAGTTACGTTACAGCCTGGATGAGATGTCGACTGTCTTTCTCTCTCCCTCGGTCGGCTTTGCTCTGCTTCAGGGGAACGAGAGCTTTTGCCCCAATTCCGAAAACTGCTGCAGATATTGACTATGAGGCTACAGTCACTGAATGCCGCATAGATCTGCGGCTCAACTAATTCAACACAGATAGGAGAGCTACTTATGTATTAAGATATTTAATATTAAGGTAATAAAATGGTGGCGAAGGTGTGGCAATTGGGGGAGGCTGGTAGGCCACGTTTAAAAAAAGTATTTGTAGTAGTAGTAGTAGTAATAGAATTATTACTATTATTATTATTATTATTATTATTATTATTATTATTATTATTATTATTATTATTATTATTATTATTACTATTATTATTATTATTATTACTATTATAACTGTTACTGTCGTTATTACCAGTAAACAAAAAGACCACAATTAGCCGGCGTTCACCTGGCCGCCGCGACCACCACTTCTCACTAACCCAGTTTACTCGCGTTTGGGAATCAATAAGCAGTAAAACTCTGACGTAGATTAACAAGGCTGTCCTCCCCTCGTCCAAACACCGACATGCCAGCACACGAGTGACCCGCAAACTGTCCGCCGCAGTACCATGAAGGCGCCAGCACTTCCCGGAACTAGAGGTACTGTCCACTCGACGTAGCAACACTGACCCGCGCCCTCCCCTACACCTTCACTGCTTAGTATCTGTCTCGCTCGCCGCCTTCATACCGTCAGTACGGAAGGTTAAGTAACTGGGAACCGTAAGTGACAACACGGTACAGGGTGAGTGGTTCCTGGAACTGGTGATACTGTCTCGCTGACACAGCAACAACTACGTAGTGTCTTTCCACTCTGTTCTTATTTCGTTGTTTACCTTTTCAACATTAATTGCGAAGATTAATTAACAGGTAAATTGGACGAAATTGAAATTGGACACAACTGTACGGTGGAGGTGCTGGTGGCTCCCAGAACCAGAAGTACTGTGCTGGTTAGGCCGACAACATTTTCTAGCCTGGCACTGGCTGGTGTCCCATAGATATAACAGTGTGGATAAAGCACACTGTATACTAAGCCTTAGGTACACAAGAAGGCAACATGGCCGATACTGCTCTCGACCGCCTTCACTTCCCTGACTTGTAAACTTAGGTACCCATTTACAGCTGGGTAAACTGGCAGCACCCAGGAATCGAACCACCGACTCGACCGTTGTAATATCTTCCCGCTAATCCTTTCTTCCCTGGTCTTATCAATTAATATATGTTAATTGAAGGCCTTATATGTCTATAAACATTAATACAGTTATACGAACAACATAAAATAGTACCACAAAGAAAACTATGGTTGCGTATTTACGATAATAGGCGGGACCACCCACGCTCCAGCCACTGTTACTAGAAGAGGTGGCGCGGTTCGTAGAAGCGCCGGAGTGCAACAGGTTGATCAACACAGTCATGTCCGCAGTGTGGGCTTGCATGTGCTAGACCTGTGTAAACTGGCGCTTCCCCGTGACTCATGCCCAACGGCAGCCGCCACACTTTCCACAGACGTATTCACTCATCACTTTCCCTGGAATTTTACGAAGGTGTGTGGGCCAGGGTTAAAGTCCTCATAGGTTTACACCATGAATGTTACTCGTAAATGATGATAGTATGAATGTTTTGTACTTATCTGGTTGACTTAAACTACAACACAGGCATAACATCCAAAAATCCCACAGAATTTTAATGATTAGCTTAACTGGATACTTTCCGAACGCTAGACCAAGTTGAGCTCATTTCCTCTCCTAACTGGCGTCAAGTGAACGTAACTTGTTGAAGTAATGTCTCATTACAATTCTGGAGACTTTTTGGAAGTTGTTTTTCTATTTTAATTTAGCCAGGTATGTACTTGAGAATCTGGACACAGGTAGATCAAGATAATTAGTCTGACGTATGTGTTGGAATGATGGAGGGACATAACTGTGTCTTCGTGAGTTTCATCTTGTGTGTGATTTAAGTCACTACATAACACTCAGAGAGCTCATTCACGCGTATCTAGATTATACAGTTAATAGTCAAAGCCACTTACCCTGACTAATTATATATAGTTGCTGATGGTGGTGGTGAAGGTTTTAATTACACTTAAGTTGAGCTCTGTACCTGTAAAATCTCTCTCTCTCTCTCTCTCTCTCTCTCTCTCTCTCTCTCTCTCTCTCTCTCTCTCTCTCTCTCTTGGGTTTTATAATTCCTTCCTCCTTCTCCACCATTGACCACACAGGGTTCACTACCCCTGCCTCGCCACACACTATAACATCAAAGGGTATTTTCAGGTGTATGGGGCACATTTTCACAACATCTTAAATAATGGATACAATTTATATCTAAATTACGAAGTTACTTGATGAATATTTTGATGTTTTTTAATGGTAATTTGCGGTATTTAGATTGTCATCGTGTTTATTGGTTTGTGTTTATATTTCTGCGTTTTTCTATTTGTTTATTGTGTGTTTTGTTTACTAAGTGGTTGGAGGTTATTTACATGCTGTAGCACTGCAAGGTCAACATGACACTGCCAGGGAGTGAGGGAGGGAAGGAGTGAGGGAGTGAGAAGGAGCTGGAGTGATTGAGAAAAGGAATAATGGGAAAAAAGAGCTAGTGAGGGGCGAAGGAGTGAGGGTAGAAGGAAGGAATGCGAGGGGAGCGAAGGAGTGAAGGGGAGAAGCAGTGAGTGAGGGGAGAAGCAATGAGTGAGGAAAAAGTGAGGGGGCGAAGTAATGAGCGGGGAGAGGGGGTAAGAGGGAAGGAGGGAGGAGGTGAATGAGGTAACGGAGTGAGTGTCTTAAGGAGGTAAGCAGAGAGTAAGTGAGTGAGGGAGGGAGGTTCTAGGTGACCCCTGGCGGGACACTGGGCCACCATTTCATCATGCAAGATTCAGAAACGTTCGTAGAAGGGAAGTGTGAGTGATCAATGCTGGCCGCTGCCTTCCAAGAATACACTGACTCACCCCCTTACCTTTATTTACTCCCCTGCGCTATTAAACTATGGCTGTGTAGAGGAAATTACGGCGGTAGTACAACACTCAAGAGAACGTGGCTTAGCTGGATCGTTCTATCATAAATTACTTATTAATGGGTCTTGTGTGTTTGTTTATATACAGGGTGAGTGAGTGAGAGTGTGTGTGTGTGTGTGTGTGTGTGTGTGTGTGTGTGTGTGTGTGTGTGTGTGTGTGTGTAGAAACATGTGCGTGTTGGTTTGTTTGGACGCATGAGATAGTGTAGTGCAGCATGGTAATAGTCGAGTCCACTATCATTCTACCACAACAACAGCAGCAACAATAACACTGGTGGGTTACTTCCTGTTCTAACTTGTCTCCCTCCTCCAGAAAGACGAGAGAGGTAGGTTATGGACAAACAAGTACAGAGAGACACGAGTAATTGCTACCTTGCCCCAGGAGGAGGAGGAGGAGGAGAAACAAGTAAAATACACCGAGTTGGGAAAAATCGATCATTGTGGTGGCGGTGAGGAAGGTGAAGTCAGTGACACCCAGGCAGCTACTACTACTACTACTACTACTACTACTACTACTACTACTACTACACACACACACACACACACACACGCACCACCTCTTCACTTTGTTGTTGTTGTTGTTTACGACTCCGTGAAGGTATATTGCGTCATCGCTCGACACTGTAACTTCCCTAATTAGGAGTAATATTTTAAATTCCTTTTTTTTTTTTGCTTCATATTTACAACTAATTGTTAATATCTCATGATTTGGATTACATCATCAGTCGCCTCCTCCTCCTCCTCCTCCTCCTCCTCCTCCCCGCTGTCTTCTTCAATGTTTTGAATTAATATCATATTTAAAGGTTCCATTTCAAGATTATTCACCTGGATAATTACGTCATCTCTGGCCACTCCACCTTATCTAATTAGGAGGGATTTTTCGGGTGTGTTGATGAGTATTGCGTCATCAGCCACCACCTCCCTCAACTGAACACTTCTTCTCACACGGTAACTCTTATTGTTAATTTATTTGATTGTTTTTGGCTTAATTATATTTAGGAAATTTTAAGACGGTTTTATCCATTCCTCCACTACTTCGTTTTGGTTATTTTTTAAGGGTTTTCTTTGGATACTTTTATTTAAGTTAATATTAAGTTATTGAGCGTGATTGCGTCATCGCTCGCCTCTCTCTCTCTTTCTCGGTGGCGGTTACGTCATCGCTCATCACTCGTTGGCGGTTACGTCATCGCTCATCACTCGTTGGCGGTTACGTCATCGCTCATCTCTCTCTCTCTCTCCTCTCTCTCCTCTCTCTCTCTCTCTCTCTCTCTCTCTCTCTCTCTCTCTCTCTCTCTCTCGTTAGCGGTTACGTCATAGCCCCTTCTCTGTAGTATTTCCATGTTGAAGAAATTTTAATATTGTTTCTCTTTTTTTATTAACATCTATTGTATATATTTTATGTATTTTACCGTTGACGGGGGTTATGCCAGTGCGTCTTCTGCATTACTTTGTTACCGTTTTGCTTATTTCGTATTACTCGAGTTATTACGGGCGTGAGTCAGCGAGTGTTATGTAATTAACTCTCTCTCTCTCTCTCTCTCTCTCTCTCTCTCTCTCTCTCTCTCTCTCTCATATATACACGAGCTGTTTATCTTAGTACAAATGGTGATACACTTTGTACAGTATAATTTACATTTATCAAAATTTGATACCATTTAATTGTTTTTTTTTTTATAATTTAATTTTATGCTTAAAGAATTTGGTAAAGCATTTTATAACGGAACATGTAAGCGTTAGTCTGTTTGTTAAGTCACATAATAAATAATGTATTCCATATGTAGCAGATGTAGTTAGAGGGTACTGGTGGCAGAGAGAGAGAGAGATGACTTTATGGGCACCATAAATTTCACAAATGTGAATACGCATAGTTGTTTACCGTTTTCATTCTGCACACACGCACACACTACTACATCACACACACACACACACACACACACACACACACACACACACACACACACACACACACACACACACACACACACACACACACACACACTGGATGGGCCGTGACAGTGGTGGTGGTGAACAAGGAACCAGAGAGAGAGAGAGAGAGAGAGAGAAAGATATCATCATTTTGACACCCACACTGAGGTCCTGGTGATTAAAGCACTAACTCACCTGCCGTATTTAATTACAGATGTGTAACTATACCAAACGAATTACAGTAGATGTGTTTGGGGAAGACAGTATGTGTAATTCTCGTATATACTCAAGGTATATATTTAATCCAGTGTTTATATATGTATTGTAGGAGTTATGTAGTTTGGTGCACACTATGCGGGTATACATACGAATACACACTGTATATTAGACGTATACTATACACATCAACATGTTAATTCAGATAGAGACAGAGACAGAAGGTCATGTAGAGACAAACAGAAAGACAGATAGACAAATAAAGATACAAACAGGGACAGACAGACAGACAGACAGACAGACAGATAGACAAATAAAGATACAAACAGGGACAGACAGACAGACAGACAGACAGACAGATAGACAAATAAAGATACAAACAGGCATACACAATGTGTCAGACAGATAAAGAAACAGACAGACAGACAGACAGACAGACAGAGGATAATTGTCTTAATATGCATCATTTATGCTGGCGTTTTATTCGTGCAGCGCCAAGTGTGTACCTCCTAGTGTTGCTGGGTCACCAGAGGCCCTCACATAGTGTGTACATCCTAGTGTTGCTGGGTCACCAGAGGCCCTCACATAGTGTGTACATCCTAGTGTTGCCTGGTCACTAGAGGCCCTCACAGAGTGTGTACATCCAAGTGTTGCTGGGTCACCAGAGACCCTCACATAGTGTGTACATCCTAGTGTTGCTGGGTCACCAGAGGCCCTCACATAGTGTGTACATCCTAGTGTTGCCTGGTCACTAGAGGCCCTCACAGAGTGTGTACATCCTAGTGTTGCTGGGTCACCAGAGACCCTCACATAGTGTGTACCTCCTAGTGTTGCTGGTCACTAGAGGCCCTCACATAGTGAGTACATCCAAGTGTTGTTGGGTCACCAGAGGCCCTCACATAGTGTGTACCTCCTAGTGTTGCCTGGTCACTAGAGGCCCTCACAGAGTGTGTACATCCTAGTGTTGCTGGGTCACCAGAGACCCTCACATAGTGTGTACCTCCTAGTGTTGCCTGGTCACTAGAGGCCCTCACATAGTGAGTACATCCTAGTGTTGTTGGGTCACCAGAGGCCCTCACATAGTGTGTACCTCCTAGTGTTGCTGGGTCACCAGAGGCCCTCACATAGTGTGTACCTCCTAGTGTTGCCTGGTCACTAGGCCCTCACATAGTGAGTACATCCTAGTGTTGTTGGGTCCCTCACAGAGTGTGTACCTCCTAGTGTTGCCTGGTCACTAGAGGCCCTCACATAGTGAGTACATCCTAGTGTTGTTGGGTCACCAGAGGCCCTCACATAGTGAGTACATCCTAGTGTTGCCTGGTTACTAGAGGCCCTCACATAGTGTGTACCTCCTAGTGTTGTTGGGCCACCAGGGGCCCCTCACATAGTGTGTACCTCCTAGTGTTGCTGGGTCACCAGAGGCCCTCACATAGTGTGTACCTCCTAGTGTTGCTGGGTCACCAGAGGCCCTCACATAGTGTGTACCTCCTAGTGTTGCTGGGTCACCAGAGGCCCTCACATAGTGTGTACCTCCTCGTGTTGCTGGGTCACCAGAGGCCCTCACATAGTGTGTACCTCCTCGTGTTGCTGGTTCACCAGAGGCCCTCACATAGTGTGTACCTCCTAGTGTTGCTGGGTCACCAGAGGCCCTCACATAGTGAGTACCTCCTAGGGTTGCTGGGCCACCAGAGGCCCTCACATAGTGTGTACCTCCTCGTGTTGCTGGGTCACCAGAGGCCCTCACATAGTGTGTACCTCCTCGTGTTGCTGGTTCACCAGAGGCCCTCACATAGTGTGTACCTCCTAGTGTTGCTGGGTCACCAGAGGCCCTCACATAGTGTGTACCTCCTAGGGTTGCTGGGCCACCAGAGGCCCTCACATAGTGTGTACCTCCTAGTGTTGCCTGGTCACTATAGACCCACATAGTGTGTACCCCCTAGTGTTGCCAGGTCACAAGAGGCCACAAATCGGGTGGAGGGAAGAGCAAAGAAAGAGGGAGGGAAAAAGGTAGGGAGGGAGAGATGTACGTTAAATTTCAGTGTCACATGGCACACACACACACACACACACACACACACACACACACACACACACACACACCTTTATGTATAGTAACACCATGTAAATAACTTCCCGATAATCCATGTGCCTGCAATTTGTTGTTTAGTAAATTGCTGTTAACTCTCCACATGTACGACTTATTGTGACGCAGTTTATGTACGTTGATCATAGTTGTGGTGTTATACCGTCATTAATTAATATCACACCAGGGCATTTATTGACTTATATAGATATTTGTGAATTAAGAGTATCGCTGTATACCTGTACCTTACCTGTATTCATTATTAAGGGAAGTAAACAAACTGTAAATGAATGAAATGAATACCAAAGTCTCTACCGTTTGAGCAAGATGCGATCGATGACGGAGTGACCACCAGTGTGTGTGTGTGTGTGTGTGTGTGTGTTTAGGTCTTGCTACTGTGAGTCATACACCCACATGGAGTTCGGATCTACGTGAGCTCAACACAGGTAAACACACCACTTCCGGCCCTACACCATCAGTCGGTAAGGGTTTGTTTACCTGAGGGATCTAGGAAAGGAAGAACTTGCATGCCTGTGACTGATTGGTGTCACGTGGTACTTGTGTGTGTGTGTGTGTGTGTGTGTGTGTGTGTGTGTGTGTGTGTGTGTGTGTGTGTGTGTGTGTGTGCTCTTATATATTTCCTCGTAGTTGCTCATGATCCAACCTAACCTAACCTAACCTATCCCATCCTATCCTAACCTAACTTAACCTACTGCCCACTATTTATATAACGTCCTTTGCTCTACTTTCCGTGACTTATAAACTTGTGAAATGTTGTAAATTACGGGGTTTTTTTTAACAAACCTCTTATACGTTGTTATGGGGTTAGGATGATGTAACAAATCTTTGTGCGGTCTATAGAGTTGTAGATTACGGGGATTTTTGCATGAGTGTCTTAAGTTGTTAACTATACTGTGGTTGTAAATAGCCTTTTTATTATTTCTGAAAATGTTGTAAATCGTTGTAAATAAAACTCTTATATCCTGATTATTATGAGGTTGTATATCGTTGTCAATTGCATTTTTATGTGGTTATTAAAATGTAAATCGCTGTAAAAAAAAGTACTTGTTTATGGTGATAGAGATCCGACAGGTTGGTGCTGTGTGGAGAGGTGACTGACCTTTAGTTTACCAGGAGAAAGACTTCCTTCGTTATCTGTCTGTCTGTCTGTCTTTCTCTCTGTCTATATTTTTTAATTTTCCTATTATTTTGTATTTTTTTCTATTTACTTTGTGTTTTGAAATGTTTTTTTATTTATTGGCTTCTCTTTATTTATTTATACGTATATATATTTAGTACTATTAATAACTTTCATCTTCAAATATGTATTAATTCATTTATATCCTTTATCTCTTTTGTTTCATTCATTCTTTATGTATCTTCCTATATTTCCTTTCTTTATTCCCTCCTCCTATCTTTATTTTCCTTATTGCTATCCTGTTATCCTGTAGACTTATGGATATATAACTTCAAACGTCTCCTCCTCCAAAGTTGAGCTTATAGGCACAACCCGGACACAACTCGGACACAACTCGGACATAGGCTGAACAACCAAATTGACCTTCGATTACCAATTAACGCTGGGTGTACCATTGAAGTCTCGGAGCGGACGAATTCTCGGACAGAGAGAGAGAGAGAGAGAGAGAGAGAGAGAGAGGATGAGTGAGAGGTGAAGGTCGGAAATTAACTGTACTGGAACGATGGGGTATGTTGTCAGCTGAGGTCAGGAATGTGGTATGTTGTCAGGCTGAGGTCGTTGTCAGCTGAGGTCAGAATGTGGTATGTTGTCAGCTGAGGTCAGGAATGTGTGGTATGTTGTCAGCTGAGGTCAGGAATGTGTGGTATGTTGTCAGCTGAGGTCAGGAATGTGTGGTATGTTGTCAGCTGAGGTCAGGAATGTGTGGTGTGCTGTCAGCTGAGGTCAGGAATATGTGGCATGCTGTCAGCTGAGGTCAGATGAGTGTGGCATGCCGTCAGCTGAGGTCAGGAATGTGTGATATGCTGTTAGCTGAGGTCAGGAATATGTGGTTTGCTGTCAGCTGAGATCAGGAACATGAGGTATGCGGTCAGCTGAAGTCAGGAGTGTGTGATATGCTGTCAGCTGAGGTCAGAAACGTGTGGTATGCTGTCAGCTGAGGTCAGGAATATGTGGCATACTGTCAGCTGAGGTCAGATGAGTGTGGTATGCCGTCAGCTGAGGTCAGGAATGTGTGACATGCTGTTAGCTGAGATCAGGAATATGTGGTTTGCTGTCAGCTGAGATCAGGAACATGAGGTATGCGATCAGCTGAAGTCAGGAGTGTGTGATATGCTGTCAGCTGAGGTCAGAAACGTGTGGTATGCTGTCAGCTGATGTCAGGAACGTGTGGTATGCTGTCAGGAACGTGTGGTATGCCGTCAGTTGAGGTCAGGAATGTGTGGTATGCTGTCAGTTGAGATCAGAAGAATGTGGTATGCTGTCAGGAATTTGTGGTATGTTGTCAGCCGGGGTCAGGAATATGCGGTGAGCTGTTGTCAGCTGAGATCAAAAGGGCGGGGTATGTTGTAAGCTGCGGTCAGGAATGTTTGGTATGTAGTCAGCTGAGGTCAGAGGTGGGTGGTGTGCTGTCAGCTGAGGTCAGGAATGTTTGGTATGCCGTCAGCTGAGGTCAGAGGTGAGTGGTGTGCTGTCAGCTGAGGTCAGGAATGTGTGGTATGCCGTCAGCTGAGGTCAGGAATGTGTGGTATGCTGTCAGCTGAGGTCAGAGGTGGGTGGTGTGCTGTCAGCTGAGGTCAGGAATGTTTGGTATGCCGTCAGCTGAGGTCAGAGGTGAGTGGTGTGCTGTCAGCTGAGGTCAGGAATGTGTGGTATGCCGTCAGCTGAGGTCAGGAATGTGTGGTATGCTGTCAGCTGAGGTCAGAGGTGGGGGATGTGTTGTCAGCTGAGGTCAGGTGGGTGATGTGTTGTCAGCTGAGGTCAGGAATGTTTGGCATGCCGTCAGCTGAGGCTGTCAGCTGAGGTCAGAGGTGGGTGATGTGTTGTCAGCTGAGGTCAGAGGTGGGTGGTGTGCTGTCAGCTGAGGTCAGGAATGTGGTATGCTGTCAGCTGAGGTCAGAGGTGGGGATGTGTTGTCAGCTGAGGTCAGAGGTGGGTGATGTGTTGTCAGCTGAGGTCAGAGGTGGGTGATGTGTTGTCAGCTGAGGTCAGGAATGTTTGGCATGCCGTCAGCTGAGGTCAGAGGTGGGGATGTGTTGTCAGCTGAGGTCAGGGTGGGGGATGTGTTGTCAGCTGAGGTCAGAGGTGGGTGATGTGTTGTCAGCTGAGGTCAGGAATGTTTGGCATGCCGTCAGCTGAGGTCAGAGGTGGGGGATGTGTTGTCAGCTGAGGTCAGAGGTGGGTGATGTGTTGTCAGCTGAGGTCAGAGGTGGGTGGTGTGCTGTCAGCTGAGGTCAGGAATGTTTGGCATGCCGTCAGCTGAGGTCAGAGGTGGGGGATGTGTTGTCAGCTGAGGTCAGAGGTGGGTGATGTGTTGTCAGCTGAGGTCAGAGGTGGGTGATGTGTTGTCAGCTGAGGTCAGGAATGTTTGGTGTGCTGTCAGCGGAGATTAGAAGGATGTGGGTATATTGTCAGGAATGTGTTGTATGCTGTCGGGAATGTGTGGTATGCTATCAGATGAGATCAGAGGGATGGGGTATATTGTCAGGAGTGTGTGGTATGCTGTCAGCCGAGTTCAGGAATGTGTGATATGTTTTCAGCTGAGTTCAGGAATGTGTGGTATCCTGTCAGCCGAGATCAAAAGATTGTGTGATATGCTGTTGTCAGCTGAGATCCGAAGGGCGGGGTATGTTGTCAGCTGAGGTCAGGAATGTGTGGTATGTTGTTAGCTGAGATGAGAAAGAAGGAGTACACTGTCAGCTAAGGTCAGGAGTGTGTGGTATGCCATGTGACGTCAGGACCCGGAAAATTGCTACAGTCACTAACCTTTTGTGGTAGAAAGACGTCGATGTGCAGGACCAGAGAGGAGGCTGCTGCTCTCTCTCAACACAGTACTGGACTACAATAACAATACAATACTTCACTACAATAAACATTCGTATTTTTTGTCGTCTCCTCTTTACTAACCCCAATATTAATATAGAGTACTCATAGTCTTTTGTTCCCAACGTTAAATGTACATTTCTCATTCCCTCTTTATTCAATAGTCTTGGCGTTTAAGGTCTTTTATTTACACTGTCTTGGAATTTAATGATACAGTATATGAAATAATATTTTTAAATCATTCTTATATACTTGTACTGTACATATTTTAGCCATTTTACAAAAGTATTCAAATCTTATGAGAACATGAGGAAGAGCCTTTGGGAGAAATTAAGGAATGAATAAAGAAGGAGGAGGGTGGTAAAGGAGGAGCAGGAAGAGGAAGAGGTGAAGTAAATTGAGGAGGAAGAACAAGAAGAAAGAGGAGGAAGAAGGCTTTTTTTAGTTTAACAATTTTATTGACAGAGCTTGGAATACAGTTTGCCTATTCTGAATAATTCAATCAGGTCTTGACACTGAGGGTGAATGATGCAAACTTTGTCGGCAACCTTCGTGCCAAACTAATGCAGCGCATTAAACCCCTCAGAACCCTTGTTGGCAAGGGCTATGGAATTAACATCCCCTATGCTCAACAGCCTTGAGGTAGTACAAAATGAAGCCATGCGCATCATTCTAGGATACCCAAATCAACCAGAATTGTAAACACGAGGAAAGAGCTCGGACTGCTCTCCCTATCTGAGAGGATAGCTCTACTTAATACCATGTTTTGTGTCAAAGTTTTGAAGAGCGAAAGTCCCCAAACTACAGCTCAAACTGAGTTGATGTTCTACCTAAGTAATCCCGCCTATCTCGCTAACGTTCCACAAGAGACTCTCTTCGGGGCGTGGCTTCATAAAAGTGTTGCAGATCTCTTGAAACTGAATGTCACAATCACCTCAGACGAACCCATTAATGCCATTCCTCCTTGGCTGGATATATCAGTTCCTATTAATTACACTCCTGTTGGTAGTAAGCAAATGTTAAACACCGATGTGGTGAGATGTGTCACACTATAAACTATTAACAGACACATAGAGAGTATTAAATCAAGTGAATGTTATGCTTTTACTGATGGTTCTGTGCAGACAAACACAGGTAGAACAGGCTGTGCAATTGTAATATATAAAGAAAAAGAGATGATAGTGTCAAACAAGCAAAGGCTGAACAACTGGGCCAGCACAGCACAAACTGAACTAACTGGAATCTACTTAACTACAGACTACCTTAAAGAAAATGGAGGTGGGGTGATATCCTGTGACTCTCAAAGTGCTTTGAAATCAATGAACAGCCCGTCAGGTTCTGTCTAAAGTTGTATGTGATATTTAAAGAAATGTGATAACTGCCAATAAGAACAACTCTCGTATCGAATTTGTGTGGATTCCGTCCCATGTTGGAATTAGGTATCATGACCGTGCTGATAGACTCGCCAATGAGGCATGTAAGAAAGAAAATGTTGACTGTGACCTTGGCCTGTCCAATGCTGTACTGAAAAACATTCAAGTCAGAATCATGAACTCTGTTCTAGAAGAACTGAGAAATGCAGAGAGACCTGGCAGTTGTAGCATTAGTAAGTATGAAAAATTTTGTGACAAGAGGTACCGGTATGGCCAGCATACAGTAAGGACAGAACCAGACAATGTGGCCACAACTAAGTTGTGGCCAGAATTAGGCTAGGATACAGACACATCTGGCAAGTTAGTAATGCTGTACCCAGACCGGAACTCTCAGCATGTAAACTTTGTGATAAACCTTTAAAGAATACACTTGAACACTATATTATTGAATGTGACACTGTCAAAGACTTCAGGCCTCCTGGCTTATTGTATCATGAACTTTGTAATTACTACATTGAATTAGGGGTGCTTGGGGACATTCTTACTGTTTATCCAAAAATTGTTAGCCCACACTGATTAGTCTTCAATTAGAATATGACGTTCAATGTATATGAACCACTGTCCTGCATGGCAGTGAACAGTGACATCACCCACATGACTCTGACCTACATATACTGCTAATGAATATGATCTATTCCTTTGAGGAAGAAAGCGGAGGTGGAGGAAGGAGGAGGAGGGGAGCAGAAGAAGGATAAGAAAAAAATAAACAGGAAAAGGCGAAGATGCAGGAAAAGAAGGAAGAAGGGGTAGCTGGAGAAGGAGAAGAAGAAGAAGAAGCAGGAGAGGAAGGAGGAGGAGGAGGAGGAGGAGGAGGAGCAACACAACTGAGTCATTTCCAGAAACTAAAAAGTAACAAGATGATATATATTTTTTTAGGAGAAAAGAAGACGGTTGATAAATGGAGTTAGCTCTTAAATCATCAGGGGGCATCTCTCTCTATCTCTCTCTCTCTCTGTCTCTCTTCGCCATCATCGTTGTATCTCTCTCTGCTGGAGATAACATACTCATTACTCGTCAACGCTCCAAAATTATCTGTTTTGGGGAACTTTGAAAACTGCTGCTGCGAAGTTTTTTTTACACACGCCAAATTTTCTCACTTTAAGACTTATTTACAGATTTTTTTGCATATACAGGTTTTTCGTTTACGTATTTTTATATTTAATGGAATTTTATTTATATAGATTTACTTTTCATTTTCCCAATTTTCTGTCATTTTTTTTTTCATTTACATATTATTTTATTATTTACCTAATTTTTCATTTACATTTTTTTCATTTACAAATTATTGAAATGAACATTTTACCTAAAAATATAAAATCAGAATTTAGTGAATTCATTGACGTCGACTGAACATGAGCACACACACAAACACACACACGCTTCTACTACTTTGCTGTCACTTGGAATCGAGTATGACGATCATCCAGCTATGATACAATAATATGAGTTATTAAGGATGTCACTTCGTTGGTGAGTTCTGAGGTGACTAGAGAGGCCGATATGGGACCGGCAGGGTTGTCCACAGATGTTACACGTGTGGAGGGCTGCATCTACTGCGGGAGGGGCGGCGGAAGCGTCTTTCCGGCGTTGGTGCTTGTCTGCCTCGGTATGCAGTCGGGGTAATTCGAAAGTATTGACAACTTCTTGTGTGGAGCTCCTCCAAGCGTTGCGGTGTGGAATAATCATTTTCCAGGTGAGGGGGTCGATTTGGCACATTTTCAGGTTTGTCTTAAAACTATCCTTATATCTTTTCAGTTGCCCACCAGCGTTATATTTAATATTCGTTAGGTGACTGTAAAGTAGCTGTTTTGGCAGTCAAGCGGGTAACATGGTCAGTCCAGCATAGTTGTTCATGGATAATGGTAGCCTCGATGCTCCTACAGTTGGTGTCAACGAGAATGCTGGCATTTGTTCGCTTGTGTTCCCAGAAACTCGGAGGATGGAACGTAGACTATGTTGGTGTAAGTTCTCAAGTGCCTTGAGGTGCCTCCATTATATGACCCATGTCTCACTGCCATATAGCAGGGTGGGGAGGACCACTGCTCGATATACGTGCAACTTTGTAGATAATTTCAGCTCCGTACAGCTGAAGACACGGGTACGGAGTCTGCCAAAGGCTTGAGATGCACATGTGATCCGATGCTGAATCTCTTTATCGATGTCCGCGGTGGTGGACAGGTGGGAGCCGAGAAACTGAAAGTGGGTAACATTAGAGAGAGTAGTACTGTTAAGCTGGATGGATGGTGGAGGTGTGGCTGAGCCAGGGGCAGATTGAAAGAGAATGTAAGTCTTACATAAATTCACCTCAAGTCCGAAGTGTGCATACGCATCTGCATAGGTGTTCAGGATCTTCTTTAGATCACGTTCAGAGTGAGCGACAAGGGTGAGGGCGTCAGCATAGCCCTTCATCCTGTACTGGATGTCCACCCAGCCGGCTAAATTGTCACTGGCACGAGTGAGGAAAGCAAACAAGAATATGGAAAAGAGAGTTGGTACCAGTACACTTCCTTGTTTTATCCCCGTTTGGATAGAGAAGAACTCAGACGGGGTGCTATTGTGTAGGACACTCCCGTTCATGCCATCATGGAGTTCTTTAGGTTGCAAGGTTCGTGCTGGGCCGCCGCTTTCTTCTTGCGGAAGGTATCAGCTTTGGTTCGAGACTGAGGTTGTTCTGCCAGTCAGTTAAAGCAGCACGTTTATTATCGACGAGTACATTGATTTCCGGGTCATTTTCACCAAACCAGTCCTGTTGTATTCTTTCGATCTGGCCGAGGGTCTCTGCAGGTTTTTGTTATGACAGTGTCGATAATATCCATTCAGCATTGGGATTTGGGTAGTAGCATGTGCTACTACTGGATCCTCGAGACACTTAGTGTTAAAACCTCTTCTGGAGGCTTGTTGCCTTCACCATTTTGGAGCAACGTGAAGTGAGAGCTTGGCTCTGATGAGCAGATGATCAGTGTCTCAGTGGTCTGAGCCACGCATGGCTAGGCTGATGAGGACAGCTTGGCTATCTCTTTCTCTGACAATGATGTACAGGGTAGTCAATGAGATGCCAGTGTTTGGATCGTGGATGTTGCCATGAACCCTTGAAATTGTCAGCCTGCCTAAACAAGGTATTGGTGATAGTAAGGTTGTGTGCAGCACACTTGCTGATGAGGAGTAGGCAGTCGGAATTACACTTGCCTAATCCTTTTATCCCTATGATTCCCTGCCAAATGTCAGCACCTCTGCCAACTCTGGCATTGAAGTCACCAAGGAGCACAACCTTATCTTCTCTGGGTCAGCGAAAAAGGCCTCCTTGATGTCATGCTCTGCATCCATCCAGTGTTGGGGCGTATGCACTGATGAAAAAGGCATGACTTGAGTGATTCAGTCGAACTCTGAGCGTAATGAGCACAGCTCGTTGATCCCAACAGGTGTTTCAGGTAGCCTGTGTAGGATGCATTGGCGGGCGGCAAAGCCAACTACATAAATGCGGTTTCTCTCCGCAGCAGGCTTACCCTTCCAGAAGAAGGTATAGCCAGACCCCATTCTGTGAGATGACCCTTTCTGGGAGCCGGGACTCGCGAATGGTTACTATGTCGATGATATACCTATTCAGTACAGAACAAAACAAAAACAAACTATACAATCTCTTATGGTCGCTGCATGGATAGTCAGGACCCTTCTGGATACTGGCAAAAAAGAGCATCCTGAAAGAAGAATCGCCTTTCTGGCAAAAGAGCACACACACACACACACACACACACACACACACACACACACACACACACACACACACACACACACACACTCTGGGTCTACCAAAACGTACGCAAGACCTGACTCAATCAAGTCAGGTAATTGAAAGGTAATTATTGAGTTCGAGTGTTATTTGTCCTGGTCTGTGTTGTGTTGTCCTGGGCGGTGTTGTGATGTTCTGGGCTGTGCTGTGCTGTCCTGGGCTTTGCTGTGTTGTCCTGGGCCATGTTTTGCCGCCCTGGGTTGTGTTGTGCCGCCCTGGGCTGTGTTGAGCTGTCCTGGGCTGTGTTGTGTTGTCCTGGGTTGTGTTGTGTTGCCTCGGCCTCCAGTTGTTGTGTTGTCCTGGGCTCAAGTTTTTGTGTTATCCTGGGGTCAAGATATCGTGTTGTTCTGGGATCAAAATATCGTGTTGTTCTGGGGTCAAATTGTCGTGTTGTTCTGGCCTCAACTTGTTGCGTTGTTCTCGGGTCAAGATATTCCATTGTCCTGGGCTCAAGTCAGATACGTTCTCACATCACCATCTAGGGAGAGAACTTAATGTATGAACCCTTGAGCTCAGAAAGGTAACATTCGAACAGGTGTGCTCGAGGTGACTCACGTGACGACCCACAACACAGGAGTCATCACCCCTCCCTTAGTGACTCAACGGGGAACTCAATGTAGTAGTGCCAGCCGTGTTTGTTTTGGTGTGATGATGGTGGGTGCCTGTTTACACCGTCCCTCCCTCCTGGTGGTAGTTGCTGGAAGGTGGTACTGGTGGTTGGTGGATGGTGGTAGTGGTGGTGGTAGTGGTTTTGGTGGATGGAGGCAGTGGTGGTAGTGGTGATGGTGACGATCTGATGCTGCTGAAAAATAATGGTGGTGGTAGTGGTAGTGGTGGTGGTTTTAGTAGTTATAACTCTAATGATGTTCTTTATATTGCTGCTACTTAATACTATGAGTGACACTGCAGATAATGTTATGACGCTGCTGTTACTGCTGCAGCCACCACCACCGCCACTGCTGCATCCTCCTCCTCCTCCTCCTCCTCCTCTTCCCTCCATCCTCTCTCGCGCGGCTACACCCCGACCCTCTGCCGCGCCGCCCTCTGCCATTGGTCCACACACCCCAGGTCCCGCACCTTGCTCCACCAATCACCAGCCTTCTTGTGTGTGTGTGTGTGTGTGTGTGTGTTCCCGGACTCTGGTAGATGTTTTAAAAAGGCTTGTTGGAGAACTGGACCCGGAATCTCAAAGTCACTTACGATGAATAGTTTCCTCGTGGGTGAAGAAGATGCAAGTTGATTGACTTAAGGTAGAACACAAAAGTAACGTTAAAATAACATCAACATTATAATGAACATAACTAGATACCGGATACCTTACCTAGATTCCGGATATTTAAATCTAGATACCTGATTCCTTAACTAGACACCAAATATCTTAAATATATACCGGATACCTTAACTTGATACCGCATATCTTCACTAGATACCGGATATCTTAACTAGATGCCAGATATCTTAACTAGATGCCAGATATCTACACTAGATACCGGATATCTTAACTAGATACCGGATATCTTAACTAGATACCGGATACCTTAAATATGTACGTTAACTTAAGGTAGAAAATATTTTGGAAAAGAAACCTTCTATTAATTCTGTCTTGGGCTAAATAACGTATCTAGTTAAAGTAGAATCTCAAAAGAACTTTGGTGTTATCTCTGAGCGTCGTTATTTTGTTTTATATTAAGCCAAACAACTGAAGTGTATTCTTACAACTTCAGTGACTAGGAAATATTTATCGTGTCAACCTCTGAGAATTCTGAGAATCTATCACTTGATCAACCAGAGGTCACTTCCACCTGTCGTCAAGATAACCTGTGTGGTTTGCTCAGTAAATAACTCTCTTACTCAGCTTCCAAGGTAAGGTGAAATTTGACCTGACCAACTGTGTAAATGTCAGACGCAACCTTATGTTTATGACAGATACTGTATAACCAGTCATAAGTATGCCAGGCACACTCAGGTACAGTACATATACCTGCTCAAGCGGTTGTTTTCTTGTCACACAAGACCTGTCACGGGTTTATAAGATCACGACTGTAAAATTAGATACCAATACACAGCTGGGTAGAGTCTAGGGGGCCCCGGATGTGAACCAACACCTCTTAAGGCAGGAGACGAGCGTTATAATCCACTTGGCCACCACACCGCCCTGACAGAAAATAAATTACAGCAAAAACAAGTGAGGCTCGCCTTCATTAGGAGGAGCACCCGGCATCAAGTATCAGGGTCGTGGTTTAGTGGCTCAACTCTAATTCAGTTTCACATTTTGGCGATTAGAAAAATGCACACCCTTGGCGGCTACATCACAGCATCGCATTACACAACCCTCAAATGTCACAGGATTTGGGGAACTGATGAATTGTTGTGAAATTATTTTTCGCCCATTTTCTGTGGTGTCAAGTTATTTTTCGTTCGTTTTATGTGAGGCTTCGTTAAGTTCAAAGTTTGTTTTAGTTGTTCTCAAATCTTGTATCATAGCTCTAATGAAACTAATTACAACATGATCACCTAAATAATAATAATAATAAAAATAATATTAATAAGAATAATATTAATAATAATAATAATATTATTATTATTATTAAAATATAACCATAAACGTAGGTCCATATTTTGTTTTTAAATGTTTACAATAATAATAATAATAATAATAATAATAATAATAATAATAATAATAATAATAATAAGTAGGACACAGAAAACGGGATTATGTTTAGCATAGACCCCACGAGTTACATTTGTCACAGAAAATGACATAGAACAATTTTAATTTAATAACAGTCATTTTGTTTAGCTTTTGTGGGCAATGGTATAACTGGATGTTTATTGAATTAGTTTACGAGGATAATTTAACAACATGATGGTTTAACACCTGTACGATGATGGCTTTTAACGGGGCAATAGTTTAACATTTGTATTATGATAATTAACACGGTGATGATTTAATTACTTAAGGAAAATGGTTTAATACTATTGGGATGATATATTATCTAAGGATAGTGGTTTAATGAGACGACGATAATTTAACACCTTTAGGATGATGATTTAATTTCCTAAGGATGATAGTTTAACAAGACGATGGTTTAACAAGACGATGGTTCAATCCCTTTACGATGATGATTTAATTAGCTCGGGCTGATGGTTTAAAGACAAGTTTAAACATCTTTAAATTGGTGGTGTAAAACAGGGGAATTCAGTTGCACAGTCTCGTTTCTTTGTCATTATCTCACTTGAGGGATAGAGAAAAACAGACATACAGAGTGACAAAGAGAGATATAAAGAAAGACAGACAGACAGAAACAGAGACAAAGAGATGGAAGCAGAAACAGACAGACAGACAGACATAACAGAAAGAGATATCTCAAATAGTCATCTCTCTCAGTCATCTGCCACAGTGTTTACGAGACATATACAGAGATAGAGATGTGTATAGAGACAGAGATAAGAGACACAGACAGACAGAGAGGGAGGGAGAAAGTGAGAGTCACCACATGCTTCACGGGTAAACGAGAGGCCAACACGGTGCCTCGGCCTCATCATTCATCCTGCGAGGTATGACGAGGGAGGGTGAATTCATCACTGAGAGACCTTCTGCCACGACACCATGAAAGATGCAAAGCGATAGTGTCTCTCTCTCCCTCTCTCTCTCTCTCTCTCTCTCGCTCTCGTAATAAGTGCAGGTACGATTTATTCCCCATTGACAGTTTAACCTGAAGTCTGACGAAAGAGAGAGAGAGAGAGAGAGAGAGAGAGAGAGAGAACCAATTAGCCATCTGATCTCTCCTCACCCCCCTCAACTCGAACCGAGAGAGCCAATTACTGCCAGCGGTTCGTTTTATCTGAAGTGAACCAGCCGCTCATGAAGGCGTCTTAGTGAAATTACCCGTAATGACATAGGTTGTAGGGGGGAGGGGATGCCGTGGGTAGGAGAGGGGTTTTTTTTTTGGGGGGGTGAGGGGGGGAGAGCAAATTCCATGGGACTCCTTGAGGCTTACAGAGAATCCTGTACAAAATGCTATGACTAGAAGCTCGTTACAAATCTTCAAGATGTAAGAATGTATTCAGTCAGCCGACAAAAGAATCCCTTTGAGGTCCCCGAGAGAGAGAGAGAGAGAGAGAGAGAGAGAGAGAGAGGACCACCTGGCATTAGATTCTCGTGTGTCGATGACCACCTGGCATTAGATTCTCGTGTGTCGATGACCACCTGGCAATAGACTGGCACGTGTCGAGGACCACCTGGCTGTAGACTGGCACGTGTCGAGGACCACCTGGCTGTAGACTGGCACGTGTCGAGGACCACCTGGCTGTAGACTGGCACGTGTCGAGGATCACTATAATCAAGAAAAGTTTATCACACCCACTCAAACCCCGAGAAAGAAATTTAGTAAGCAATGTCCTGCACAGTCAGTCCAGGTAAAACAACAACAATCAGTGAATGCTTCCCACCAACACCTTGTGAAGGCAAGAAGCGAACACTCTTTTGGTTAAGGATAAAAGTTTGACATACTACGCCATGCTAACGTGTTGAGAAGATGGCCTATGTGTCCGTCAATTATGAGGGAAGATTAGATTTAGGTTGGTGGACTGTCAAGAGGCATAACCAAGTCCTTCGCCGCTTGGGGGAAGGGGTATATTTTGGTAGATGCTTATTGACAACAGCGGCTGCCCAGGTCATCACGGCGTGGTTGATACTGCCGCCTAATGAGTGTTTGTACAGGTCATCCATTGGGTCTCGGTCACGTGGGAACACAAACTGGATGACGATTGTGTTTATGGGAGGGAGTGTGTTTTGTTCTGACCGCACCATTATTATCACCACCACTACCATCACTACTACACCATCATGACCACCATCATCACCATCACTACATTTTCTCACCCTTCCTCTCTCTCCTCAAAACTTCGCCACATCACGCGAATAGATGGAAGAGAGAGAGAGAGAGAGAGAGAGAGAGAGAGAGAGAGAGAGAGAGAGGAAGGGCCAGTGAACGATAAGCAGGGAGGGTGGAGAGGGGACACGTCTGTATCGACGCCACAATGCTCGGAAGGTATAAACAAGACGCTGCTGTCTCGCCCTAGATCAACCTCACTTACTACGTTCCCGAAGGCTGTCAGCTACCCATACCTCCCTCCTCCTCCTCCTCCTCCTCTTCTACGCACGCGTTCATGGTATTTTCCAATCATTATGCACGTATTTCCTGTCATTATGTATGTGTATCCTGCCACCCTGCATGTATTTCCTGATATATTGCACGTTATTACCTCGTCGTACTATCGATAACGTGTATTGCTGGTGTTCCACTCGGATAATGTGCGTTATTTGTGTTACTGCACTTTCCCCCGATAGTGTGCCTTTCTGGTGTATGTTTACGATAATTCCTACCACCGCTGCCACATGCAATTCTAACATTCTGTCAGTAATGCGTATTATTGTCGTATTCCTCGCTATTGTTTACTTCTGCGTATTCTGACACTTTTGTTACTTTTGTTCATTTATTACTACTACGTATTTCACCGCCAACGAACACTGTTGCCGTATTCATAACTGCTATGCAATATACGCCTTCATCATTGTTGTGTATTAGTAATATTTTCTTAGCTATTGGGTAGCTTTTGCGTATTTCTTTGCTAATGCGTAGTAATGATATATTATTGGCGTACTTCGTCGCTATTACCTAGTTTTGCATATTCTATCAAATAGAGTATTCCCAGGCATTACATATTTTGGCATTTTCCAACATTAATGAGAATGTTGTCGAATACCTAGGCATTGCGTATAATATCTTATATCATTGTTATGCACTTTGTAGACTTTTTGCGTATTCTCGGTTATTGCGTATCATTGGTGTCTCCAATCACGCGTGCGTATTCACTGATAGATTCCATTGGTGTTGCGTATTGTACGTGGCCTGGGCGGGGGGAGGTGCTGGTTTTGTCACGTTCGAGGTGGAAGAGGGAATAGTGTGGCTTTGTGATGTGTTGTTTCAGGAAAATCAACTCTCTCTCTCTCTCTCTCTCTCTCTCTCTCTCTCTCTCTCTCTCTCGTCCCATTGAATTGTCAGATTGGAAAGAATACATTGTGTATATATCTAGACCATGTACTGAACCAGCGTGGACTTGTATGATAATTTTACTGAATAGTATAAAGTTTACAGTATATATCCGTCTATTTTAACCACCACTACACACCACCACCACTACACACCACCGCTACCACTACACACCATCACCACTACACACCACCATCACTACACACCACCACTACACACCACCGCCACTACACACCACCACCACTACACACCACCGCTACCACTACACACACATCACCACTACACACCACCATCACTACACACCACCACTACACACCACCGCCACTACACACCACCACCACTACACACCACTACCACCACTACACACCACCACCACCACACAACACCATCACCTGAACTGTACAACAAAAAATTCTCCTGATTTTACAACGAAAGATTTATGCCTTAAAAGATTCTTCCTGTTACATATTCAAGCAGCTGAAACCGGAAGTGTCAATCAAACAAAGACTTTTAAAGAAGAGTATTAAATCAAAAAGATATTTAACTACCAAAAGACTTAAGAATTGTCTCCTTATCTTCGCCTGTAGACTGAAACACTCAAGAGAGACAGTAGAGCGTAGAGGTAGGAGAAGTAAGCATGATATACGTCTCTAGTGAATATTCTTATTTTTATCCGATATCGAAACATCCAAGGATTAACTCATGGAGAACCAGCATGATTAATTTACTCTTCCTCCCTCGTCCTCCTCTTCCTTCCCCTTCCTCGTCCTCCTCTCTTCACCCCCCGTCGTCCTTCCCCTTACTCCTCCTATTCCTTCCCATCCCCTTTTTCCTCCACCCCTTCCTCCCTCCCCCCTTCTCCTCTTGTTCCTATTCTTCCTCGACCCTTCCTCCTCCCCTTTCTCCGCCACCCCTCCCATTCCCCCATTCCCTCTTGCCTCCCATGATCCCAGGTTCAGCACCTGTGTGCCTTGTATTTGCATGAAGGATGTCTCAGGGCTTCTCTGTGTGTCTCAGGGCTTCTCAGTGTGTCTCAGTGCTTCTCAGTGTGTCTCAGAACTTCTCAGTGCATCTCAGGGCTTCTCAGTGTGTCTCAGAGATTCTCAGTGTGTCTCGGGGCTTCTCAGAGTGAGTTACTTACGGTGGGAAGTGTATCAATTTCATGTTTGTGTCTGAGAGTCAGTGTCTAGTAACTTCGATATATTGATCTATTAATGTGTCCATGCCATTAAGTTAACTAAAAAATAGCTGTACTTAGAAGTGCTAAGAATATACTGCATATTAACAGTTAAATAATTAATCGGCCACGCTGCCAAACTTTCCTCACTTTATAATCCTACAACTATAAATTCTTACACTACTAATAATCTCCTAGCTTACCCCCATTATACGGTGTCTCAGAGATACTCAGCGTGTCTCAGGGCTTCTCAGTGTCTGAAGGCTTCTCGGTGCGTCTCAGGGCTTACTCAGTGTGTCTCACGACTTCTCGGTGTGTCTCACGACTTCTCGGTGTGTCTCAGAGATTCTCAGTGTGTCTCAGGGATTCGCAGTGTGTCTCAGGACATCTCAGTGTGCCTCAGGGCTTTTCAGTGTCTCAGAGAATTCTCAGTGTGTCACGGGGTTTCTCAGTGTCCCAGTGCTTCTCGGTGTGTCTCAGGGCTTCTCAATGTCTGAAGGCTTCTCACTTTGTCTCAGGGCTTCTCAGCGTGTCTCACGACTTCTCGGTGTGTCTCAGAGATTCTCAGTGTGTCTCGGGCTTCTCAGTGTTTCAGAGCTTCTCATTGTGTCTAAGGGCTTCTAAGTGTGTCTCAGAGCTTCTCACTGTGTATCAGGGCTTCTCAGCGTGTCCGGGGCCTCTCGGGGTGTCTCGGGGCCTCTCAGTGTGTATCGGGGCCTATCACGGTGTCTCGGGGCCTCTCAAGATGTCCCCAGATCTCTAAGGGTGTCTCGGGGCCTTTCAGGATGTCTCGGGGCCTCTCGGGGTTTTTCAGGTTGTTTGGTCGACCCGCACTGGAGGCTGAGAATGCATATGATTTCTGGTTTGGGAGATTTTCTTGGTGATTGTCTTAGTTTTAACGTGAAGATCTGCGCAGGGATTTTGAGTTGGGGAGGGAGGAAGGAAGGGAGGGAGGGAGGGAGGGAGTAGAAGCAAGAAGTAGTATGAACAAGGAAGAGGAAGGAGAAGAGGTATTTGTTTGAGCACAAGAACGAGAGGGTGGTGATGCTGGAAGTAGTCGAGGGAGGAATAAAGAAAGAGAGAGTAAGAGGAGAGAGAGAAAAATGTGCAAGCGAGAGAGAGAGAGACAGAGACAGAGAGAGAGTAAAAGTGGGAGAGACCGAGGGAGAGAGTAAAAGAAGCAGTGAGAGAAAAAATTAATAAGACAAAGAGAGAGAGAAAGTAAAAGGAGAGAGAGAGAGAGAGAGAGAGAGAGAGAGAGAGAGAGACTGCATGGCGTACAGGAGATTGTGAGGTGTTGAGAACAGTAGTGAGGAAAACTATGTAATCCCTCCTTCACATAGACGTGGTTTGGAAGGAGCCCGACGAACCTGTTGAACCCTGACACCCACAAGTCAGTCCACTGGAGCAATGGCTTTCACTCCTCACCCTAAAGCCACGCCACTGTACCAATATACGAGTAGTTGTGTCCCGCGCTACAGACGCTCCTCTTAAAGTGTTCGACTCGTGTGTGATCCATTCGATATCGACAGGTGTTGAATTCGACCGCTTAATATCTTACAATTGCAGGTCTTTAATAGTTGGACATTGAGAATATGCTTATACATGTAACTGAACTATGCAAATATTTCACTAAACCATAAGCAGATCCAGGTGTGATCATTCATATTATATCCCTGAATGACTAGAAAACTGGTTGCTAATTAATCATAATATATACTAATACTTAAAACACCATATAAATTACCCTCAGTGACCTAACAGGACCAGCTGAAGGTCAGGGTGGAGAAGGGTCAAGGTCGGACGAGGTGGTGGTAAAGGGGTTCTTGTTTTCTGTTGGAATATTTATTACCAGTTTCCCGTTTTCAATTTGGTGTGTGTGTGTGTGTGTGTGTAGTAAATTTGCTTGTTTGTTTTTTCTTTTTCTCTGTCTCTCATCTTCTTTCTTCTTATTCTTACTTTTATTCCTCTCTCTCTCTCTCTCTCTCTCTCTCTCTCTCTCTTGCTATAGCATGAAACACACACACACACACACATATACGACATCCTTAGCCTATTCAGGCGCTGCTCCCGCCGCGCAACTGCCCCCCTTGGCCAATATCGGCCCATTCTGCAAGTCCCTATCCCCGACCCATCCTCACCTCCGGGATATCTACATAATCAAAAGTGACAATTTCGTTTCGGAAAGAAGTGGGATCAGTGTTGAACAGTGTTTAAGCCAGTGAATTCAGCACTAGACAGTACCAGTGAGAGCCGTGACCCACCAGTGAGATAAGCACCCTAGGGAACTGACCACCATCTTCTAACCAGGAGGTGCTAATCCGTCCAACCTGGGAACAACAGAGGGCCGGCTATGCACCTGACTACGAGATAACACAACATCACTGAGCAGAGTGAGATACTATGAAACCACCCGACACCACACGGTGTCCCCATGACCACGTGAGGTCCTTCATATCAACACCCGAGGACGAGTCACTGTACCACGTGAACACCACACCACCCGGTGTCTCCATGACCACGTGAGGTCCCTCATATCAACACCCGAGGACGAGTTACTACACCACGTGAACACCACACCACCCGGTGTCTCCATGACCACGTTAGGTCCTTCATATCAACACCCGAGGACGAGTTACTACACCACGTAAACACCACACCACCTGGTGTCTCCATGACCAGCCCAGGCCGGGTCCATCAACTGTAAACTATAATAATTTGCATGTTCAATCATTGTTCCTTCTTTTTTCAGTAATGAAAGCTTTTGTTAAACAACCCACCCACCCCATGTCTTTGTATGTAATAAGTCATTTTTGTCCAATGTATATTTTCAGCCTTCGGGCTGCCGAACTTTTTCAATAAACCGTTAATTATTATTATTATTATTGCACATACACACACACACACACACACACACACACTCACACACACACACACACACACACACACACACACACACACACACACACACACACACACACACACACACACACACACACACACACACACACACTCAGCAACATGCAATTTCTCCTTCCCTGGACGCTCAATACTTAAGACAAACCCGAGGCATCGTGGGGAAGGTCTCGTTCATCCTGGGTGATTGCCTCTCTCCCTATTATGTATATTCTATGCGAAGAAGGAAAGAGGAAACGAGACCCCGACCTGCGCATGAAAGACTAGGGGAAATAATGAAGGAGAGAGAGAGAGAGGGGGGGTAAAATGTTAATGATGAAAGAAGAAGCGAAGGTTGGAGATGATAACAGAGAAACGAACAAGGAAGATGGTTAGGATGTTGATGATGGGGGAAGAAGGGAATAGTGGAGATAATAGGGTAGAATGGAACAGAGGAGATGGCAGTGATGTTGATGATGGGGAATAAGGGAATAATGGAGATGGTGGAGGGGAAAAGGGAATAGGGGGTGGGAATGTTTCGTTGGATAACAGGGAGAAGGATTGAGAAAGAGAGAGAGAAGGAAGGAAGGAGAAAGAGCGGGAGGGAGATTATAAAGAGATTTTAATATACATACATAAAAAGAATCAAATGAATACAGAGTAATATGGAGAGAGAGAGAGAGAGAGAGGGGGGATAAAGATAATCCAAATAGTAAAGAGGAAGTAAGGATGGGGATAACAGAAACAAGGGAATATTAAGAGATTGTGAGCGGGCGATATCGGGAATGTGTTCGGTAATTGTATTGCTGGAAGTCTCTCTCTCTCTCTCTCTCTCTCTCTCTCTCTCTCTCTCTCTCTCTCTCTCTCTCCTTCACACACAGGTGTTCAGGACCATCACCAGAACAAATCGCCTTGTTCATCACAACACAGCCAGGTATTACGTGTGGACAGGTAATATTCCACTAATTATTCCTGGTTGGCATTATGTTAGATCATACATAATTATGGTCTTATTCCTCTCTTGTATCACTTATATCAAGGCTATTTATATTAGCCTGACTTGCGTGTGGAGGTGAGGGGATGTTGCGGGGAGGAGAGGAGGGGGTTTGTGGGTGTTGGGGAGGAGAGGCGGAGGTTAGTGGGTGTTGGGGAGGAGAGGAGGTGGTGGTTGTTGGGAGAGGTGGAGGTTAGAGAGAAGAGGAGGGTTTGTGGGTGTTGGGGAGGAGAGGCAGAGGTTAGTGGTTGTTGGGGAGAGAGGTGGAGGTTAGTGGGTGTTGGGGAGAAGAGGAGGGGTTTGTGGGTGTTGGGGAGGAGGCGGAGGTTAGTGGGTGTTGGGAGGAGAGGTGGAGGTTAGTGGGTGTTGGGGAGAAGAGGCGGAGGTTAGTGGGTGTTGGGGAGGAGAGGAGGTGGTTAGTGGGTGTTAACATAAGAACATAAGAATGGAGGAAACTGCAGCGGGCCTATTGGCCCATACTGGGCAGTCCCATTTACACCCAACCCCTACTACTCATATATCCACCCAACCTATGTTTGAAGCTATCCAGCGTATTCTAGTTAATGATGATGTTTGGTAACTTGTTCCACTCATCCACTACTCTATTTCCAAACCACTGTTTACCTATTTCGCGCCAAAATCTAAATTTGTCTAATTTAAAACCATTGTTACGAGTTCGCTCCTGGTTGGATAGTTTGAGTACCTTGGTAATGTCCCCTTTGTTCAGCCCGGACTTCCATTTATACACCTCTATCATATCACCCCTCAATCTACGTCTCTCGAGGGAATGCAAATTAAGATGCTTTAACCTGTCTCTGTACTCAAGGTTCCCAATGCCAGGGATTAGTCTTGTCATTCTCCTCTGAATTCTTTCCAAGGATTATATATATCCATTCTGTAATAAGGTGACCAGAATTCAACTGCGTAATCCAAGTGAGGTCTTACAAGCGCAAGGTATAGTTTTAAGATGACTTCACTAGTCTTGTAACTAACACTCCTTTGTACGAACACAAGTACTCTATTAGCCTTGTTTCGAGCGAATGCACATTGCTTACTTGGCTTAAGATTCCTGCTTATCATTACTCCTAAATCTTTCTCCCAGTCGGATTTCTCAATAACATCGTTGTTCACCTGGTATCTGGTTTCCCTGTTTACATCTCCTATACTGAGTACTTTACATTTGTCCACATTGAATTTCATCTGCCATTTTTCAGACCATTCTATTATATCGATTTTTTCAGTACATACCAAAGCCCTTATTTCATCCATTTTGTTTCTCATACTCCTACTCTTTGCGTAGTAGACATTTAAGTTTGCCGTGTTCTGAGTCCTCTCTTTGGCGCATTTAGGTTTTAACGCCCTACCTAATTTAGTTTTGTCATCATTCCTAACACTCTTTCCCTGTAACCTTTCACTTTGTTTACCCTCTTCCACTGCAGTCTCCTCCACCCCCGTGCTCATATGTTCCCCTAGCAGTTTAAAGACTTTGACATCTTTCGAACTGCCCTCTCGAGAGAGCCAGCCAGCGTTGCCACCCCACCCCTAGACAGATGCACCCCATCCCTAGCATAAAAGTCCCTTCTGCCATAGAAGTTGTCCCAGTTGTCAATGAATGGGACTGATGTTGACTTGCAATATCTGTCAAGACGGCTGTTGACACCAACTGCCCTTGACACCCATTCATTGCCAACTCTCCTTCTAGGCAGGACACCACATATGATAGGGATCCCTCTCTTCGACCTAATACGTCCTATAGCTGTCTTGAACTTATCAAGAAGCTCCTCACTTCTACACCGACCAATATCATTGCCTCCTGCACTAAGGCAGATAATGGGTTTGTTCCCATTACCAGGCAAGATATTGTCCATCCTGTCAACTATATCCCCCACCCCAGCTCCTGGCAAGCACACCCTCATCCAATTTTGTTTTTACCACAAAAAGCTTTGTCCAGGTACAGTACCTGGGAGTCGCCAACAGTTAAGGTTTTCGCACCTTCATTGTCAGCCTTGTCCCTGACTATTCTAACGTCCAATTCGTCTATCAAAGGACTGAAAGAGTTGGTACACTTAGCTGTTGTTATCGTATCTTTGGTGGGTTTTTTTTCACCACCTTAGTGTGTTTTTTCACCACCAGTTTGGACGTCCCTCTCCTCACAACCTTCCATTCGCCTTAGTTTTCGTCAGACACGGGCTTTCCTTGTTTCATTTCTTCCTCCATCCTCGCTATCACTTCCTTTAATTTCAAGATTTCTTCCTTGGCCCTCTCTAACTTGGCCCTCTGAAGGGCACAGCCCTGTTCACAAGTAACACTAGCCATTACCGACAATTAATCCCCGGGAGCTAAGCCTGCTGTGACCTTTCCTCTAGTGAGGTCAGAACACAACATGAGTGAGGTCAGAACACAACAAGTGAGATCAGAAGAGGAGGAGGTTAGTAGGTGTTGGGGAGGAGGAGGTTAGTGGTGTTGGGAAGGAGAGGAGGAGGCTAGTGGGTGTTGGGGGAGGAGAGGAGGAGGTTAGTAGGTGTTGGGGAGGAGGAGGATAGTGGTGTTTGGGAGGAGAGGAGGTGGTTGTGTGTGTGTGTGTGTGTGTGTGTGTGTGTGTGTGTGTGTGTGTGTGTGTGTGTGTGTGTGTGTGTGTGTGTGTGTGTGTGTGTGAATTCTCACTAATATAGCCCTCGCTAGCATGGACCCATTTTTTTGCACTGAATCCGCTGGCTCGACTTTCTATAAAATTAGTCTTTCCTCCTGTCATTTACTAATTGGACTTTCGATAATGTTAATTCTCTCTCTCTCTCTCTCTCTCTCTTCGCTAACTTCTTGCTTATTCTTAATGGAACGAATTTCGTTGACCGAAGAACAGTGAGCAAAAGTTTGTATGTGTGTGTGTGTGTGTGTGTGTGTGTGTATACATGACACCTGATATATTTAAAATATAGAAAATAAAAATAAAATATCCACAATTATATACAATGATAACTTGCTGATGTCCACTGCGAAAGGACGAGAGAACACTAAACCCGCGAATCTGATGTACTGTATATTATCTTCATAAACTACCGGATAACCTTATTGTTATAACACCCTAAGTTCCGGTTCTGGCCGACGCATGATATGTTTCCGGTGCATTAGGTTAGGTTAGGTTAGGTTAGGTTAGGTTAGGTTAATTTTATCGGTAAAACGATCCATTAAACCAGTCCTTTCAGTGCCACAGATGGTTCTGTGTGTCGACATATTGCCACAGCTGAAGGCAATAACCAGCACGTCATGTAACGCTCTGGTTCAGGAAGGGAGGTGGGCAGGCAGGGAACAGGACAGCGTCAAGACGTCATTGGTGGATGATTTAGTGCAATGAAAGAGGAGGGGGGGGGGATATTAAGCTTTGTAGACATGTGTTGGTTAGATAGTTAGTGCCCCACACAGTTGACCTCGTTAAGGCTAGTTCATAAGATGTTTGTCGCTTGGGAGCAGTGTAGTGGCCGTCTTCTTCTTCTTCTTCTTCTTCTTCTTCTTCTTCTTCTTTTATTCCTCTTCCTGCTCCAATTGCCAACATCTGAACACAGACACACACACACACACATACACACACGCACACACGAAATAAACCAGCCTTCGGAATCCCCACGCCATTCCAGTGACGTAAATTCACTCGTATCGGTACACTGCAACATGACGTGATAGGAACTGGAGCGATGATGAGCGTGGCGACCATTCATATCCAGGCGTTTATTTGGCAACGGAGCCATCCAAAGATAGACAGAGAGAGAGAGAGAGAGAGAGAGAGAGAGAGAGAGAGAGAGTCTGGCTGAGCGAAGCCAGAATGCAAATATTGAGACTCGCGGGTGAAGGAATGATATACAGAGCGGCACATCAGGAATATTAAACCTTGTGTGTGGTGAAGAAGCAACACCCTGAAATATTGACGCCTTTGTTCGTGGGCTGAGACGAGGTGTTGTGATGCCATTATCCCGACCACCACCACCATCATCCACCACCACCATTACCAGCAACCATTACTAACGCCACCATTACCACTAAAGAACCACCACCACGACTACCTCCATTACCTACCAACCATCAACACTACCACCGACCACAATCATCCACCATCCACCATTATCACTACCACCACCATCAGGTCCTTCTATACGCTCTTAATTAGCCGCTACTCTTGGGCTAGTCAGTGCATATCAGTTACTAGTCACGGGGCTATTCAGACTTGCTGTTGACTTAATCCCGATCCCTCGCTAACTTCTCCAACTTAGCAGAAATGAACCAACTGAAGTCTCCTTTATCACGCCATATTAACCAATCAATTTGCATGCAATGAGTGTAGAAGTTTCCAAAGACGGGAAAAACATGCTAAAGAACTGTAAAAAACCTCAATAAAATGATGACAACATTCGTGCAAAGGAAGAGACAACCGTAAAACAGGAAACAAACACCTTACCCCCCCCCCCCAAAAAAAAATACAAATTGGCCATTGCTGTTAAGTTCTGGCCTTTCACCAATTCAATTCCCCCGTTCCTCCCCTTCTCCACTTGCTTCCGTTTTTTGTGACCTTGATATTGGAAGCTCAGAGACAAGGCCTGTGAGTCACTAAAACGCCCAATCAGAATCGTTTCATGATGGAGTGAATGTCTATTGTGATTGGCCACTCAGCGAGAGACAGTTTTTGATTGGGTGATGCGCTTTTTGTACGTTCATATGTATTTTTGGCGTGTTTTATAAATGTTTTTATGTGTTTATTTTCATAAGTGTTTATTTGTATGTGTTCGCGTGAATCTTAGTATGTTGGTACATCTCTTGGTGTTCTTTTTCTATGTTAAATCCAAAATTTTATTAAACGAACGTCAAACACTGACGATGGCTTCTGAAGAGTGTCCAGGCGCTCCTGTGGAGAGAGAGAGAGAGAGAGAGAGAGAGAGAGAGAGAGAGAGAGAGAGAGATTAATCAAAAATTGTATATTGGATCAGAGGCACGCTGTTGGATGGGCAACAGTGCCAAGAGGAAGACAATAATGCCAGGAGGAAGACAATAATGCCAGGATCAGAAAATAGTACCAAGAGCAAGACAGCAGTTCCAGGGACAAGACAACAGTATCAGGAGAAAGACAATAGTGTCAGAGGCAAGACAACAGTGCCAGGAGGAAGACAATAGTGTCAGAGGCAAGACAACAGTGCCAGGGGAAGACAATAGTATCAGAGGCAAGACAACAGTGCCAGGAGGAAGACAATAGTGTCAGAGGCAAGACAGACAATAGTGCCAGGAGGAAGACAGTGTCAGAGGAAGACAAGTGCCAGGGGAAGACAATAGGTCAGAGGCAAGACAACAGTGCCAGGAGGAAGACAATAGTGTCAGAGGCAAGACAACAGTGCCAGGAGGAAGACAATAGTGTCAGAGGCAAGACAACAGTGCCAGGAGGAAGACAATAGTGTCAGAGGCAAGACAACAGTGCCAGGAGGAAGACAATAGTGTCAGAGGCAAGACAACAGCCAGGAGGAAGACAATAGTGTCAGAGGCAAGACAACAGTGCCAGGAGGAAGACAATAGTGTCAGAGGCAAGACAACAGTGCCAGGAGGGAAGACAATAGTATCAGAGGCAAGACAACAGTGCCAGGAGGAAGACAATAGTATCAGGGGCAAGACAGCAGTGCCAGGAGGAAGACAATAGTGTCAGAGGCAAGACAACAGTGCCAGGAGGAAGACAATAGTGTCAGAGGCAAGACAACAGTGCCAGGAGGAAGACAATAGTGCCAGCAACAAGATGATAGTGACAAGAGGGAGACAATCAGAGGCAAGACAGTAACAGAGGCATGCCACAACAGACAATGAGAAGACAAGACAACAGTCAGAGGCAAGGACAGACAATGCCAGTCAGAGGACAGACAGAGTGCAAGGAGGAAGACAATAGTGTCAGAGGCAAGACAACAGTGCCAGGAGGAAGACAATAGTGTCAGAGGCAAGACAACAGTGCCAGGAGGAAGACAATAGTGTCAGAGGCAAGACAACAGTGCCTAGGAGGAAGACACAGTAGTATCAGAGGCAAGACAACAGTGCCAACAGTGCCATGCCAGGAGGAAGACAATAGTGTCAGGAGGCAGACAAGAACAGTGCCAGGAGGAAGACAATAGTATCAGAGGCAAGACAACAGTAAGCAGGAGGAAGACAATAGTATCAGGGCAAGACAGCAGTGCAGGAGGAAGACAATAGCCAGAGGCAAGACAACAGTGCCAGGAGGAAAGACAATAGTGCCAGCAACAAGATGATAGTGACAAGAGGGAGACAATAAAGACAACAGTCATGGAAACAGTACACACACACACACACACACACACACACACACACACACACACACACACACACACACACACACATACATACATACAATAAATATTAAGTGCAACAGTAGTCCACTAATGGGGAGGCGATGACGTCATCGCTCCTGTTGTGTAAACAAGATTGATGAAATTTGCCTCGAGTCAACCTTCTGCGTCGTGACCCTTTTGTGCCTTGCTGCGTCGTGCGTCGTTCGTCGTGCGTCGTTTTTCTAACCCCTTAAGTCCTCTTACGTCGTGGTGGTGACCTCTGTGTGTGTCCTGCTGTGTCGTATACGTCGTTTTTGATGCGTCGTAAACAGATACACATACACACCATCACCACCACTAACACCATCACCGCAATTACTACCACAACTACCACTATTACTACCACAACTATCACCATCACTATTACCGCAACCACTACCACACCTCCCACAGCCACCAGCGTTACTACCACCACTACCACACCCACCACCATTACTACCACAACTAATACTACAACTACCACCACTACCACACCCACCATCATTACTACTACTACTATCACACCTACCAACTTACCACCAGTCATCGACTACCACAACTACCACGACTACTACCACCACCGCCACTACTACTACAACAGCCACACCTACAACCCCTAATACCATAACTGCAACTATTATTACTACAATTACCACGACTACAATACCTACAACCAGTACTACCACTACTACAGCTACCACGGCTACCACCAACATTGCTACTACTACTGTTACTGCTACTACCACTCTTGCTAGTACTACTAACACATTTACCGCCACCACCACTACCACACCCCACCACTATTACCACACCACACCACCACTACCACACACCCCACCACCACTACCACACCCCACCACCACTACCACACCCCACCACCACTACCACACACCCCACCACCACTACTCACACCCCACCACTACACACACACCACTCACCACTAAGCCATCCCACCACCACTACACCACCCCACACTACCACTGACTTCACCACCATACCACAACACCTGTTCGCGCGTTCTCCAACTCAACCTTCGTATCTCAACCTTATCCCTCCCTCCCTTCCCCCTCCCCAAGACATTAGTTCAGCAGGATGTTGGCGAAGAGGGTCAAGCAGGCAGGCAGGTGGTAAGGAACAGGTTTACACGACGGAAAGTCCTGGGGAACTCCTACACACACACCCAGGGTGGATCCGTTCACCTCCACCACACCCGCGGGGAAAACTTGAAAATCGAGCCACAAGGAGCAGTTGCCTGGCACCTTTTTTTTTATGAATAATCCAAATGGATACTGACGGTGCCATGGAGGGAGGGGGGGGGGGGAGGGACCAGATTCTTGTGTAATGTTCAAGGTATTAAATAGTTAGTTATTCTACTTCAGTACTTGTGTTATATGCTGTGAAGGGTTGTTGTTGTTTGGGTTTTGTTTTTTGTTGGACGGATGGTTATGACCCACTTGTTTTGCAGGACATGACTTGCAATTTCGTAATCAAAGAGCTGAGAGCGTACACACACACACACACACACACACACACACACACACACACTTATCAATTAAATGACCCAGCCCATAATTATGTATGTAACTGTATACAGTATTTTCAGCCTTTTGGCTGCCATGTTCTTTCAATAAACCGTTAATTATTATTATTATTATTATTATTATTATTGCACACACATTGTTGTTTATGATTTATCTAACGAACTTGAAAACGTTGATCGGTGGCAGTGTGTTTGTCATGTCGATGATAGTGTTGGTAGTAGTGGTGACGGTGGCGGTAATGATGGTGGTGGTGGTGGTGGTGGGTGGTGGTGGTGGTGTGGTGGTGGTGGTGGTAATGATGGGGGTGATGATGGTGGTGGTGGTGGCGGTAATGATGGTGGTGGTGGTGGTGGTGGTGGTGGTGGTGGTAATGATGGGGGTGATGATGGTGGTATTGATGGTGGTGGTGGTGGTGGTGGTGGTGGTGGTGGTGGTGGTGGTGGTGGTGGTGGTGGGTGATGGGGGTGGTGGTGGTGGTGGTGGTGGTGGTGGTGGTGGTGGTGGTGATGGGGGTGATAATGGTGGTGGTATTGATGGTGGTGGTGGTGGTGGTGGTGGTGGTGGTGGTGGTAATGATGGGGTGATGATGGTGGTGGTATTGATGGTGGTGGTGGTGGTGGTGGTGGTGGTGGTGGTGGTGGTGGTCGTCGGTATTGATGATGGCTGTGGTGGTAATTGTGGTGGTGGTGGTGGTGGTGGTGATGGTGGTGATGATGGCGGTTGTGGTGGTGGCGTAATAGTCATCTTATGTTCTAATAAGTCGTTCATATGCGGCTACACTGACACACTCGTACAGGCGGACTACTAATCGGGCATCACTAGTTACATCAAATAAAAACTCGACCACTGACCATGCCACCAGGAGCCGCAGGGGTGAATAGTTGAAGACTCACACATAGTGGTCCTGGGTGTGTAGGAGGTTTGTGGGACACACCGGCTCCTGCTAGACTCTCACCCACAGCTGTACATCACAACCCGGTCTCCTTTTTGTTTATTCTTTTAGACGAGCAACGGATAGTAGAGAGGCTGTTTCATTCGCCCATGCCGGATCTCCACACACACCCACCTGCTTTTTAGGGAGTACGTGCTGTGAGGGAGGGGGGGGGGGAGCAACGCCAGGTGAGGAACCACTACATGCAGTTATTATGGTAATTGTCAGTCGAGCTTGTGAGGTGTGACGTCACCGCCTCTAGCCCCTCATCACTGACTTCTATGAGTGTTCGTGAGGGTTTCAGGTCCCCGTGTGAGGTCATTGTTTACCTCCACAGTTGACAACATCCATTTTGTTCTGAGTGTCCACACACTTGGCCTAAACTCTCATAATATGGTAGCCAATACAGTACTTCATCTCCAGTCAGAGATATGGTGTCGAAATTACACTGAGTCTATAGGTTCCTGCCGTGCCATGGCCAGAAGCTACAACTTCCACGGCGGCATAAATGAAAGTCCAGCTTACATTTTTTCTTCTCCTGCGGGTTATTATGTAATGAGTGGCGGTGTTTCACTCCTCAAAATTCTAACCCAGATCAGCATTCACTAAATATCGTGCAATGATTTATTTTTTTTTAGCCTCAAATGTGAGGATCCATGTAAACGTCCCACTTAAACCACGACACAAAGTTACCATCATAAAGAAAAGCAAAAACAACATGGACATCGAAGTACTGTTACGGATCTACTGTAATTAGGTTCTCAAGATCAATATTTAGGGAAGTTCTTGTTAATGTTACGAGTGTGTGAGAGGCCGCCAGGCTCGGGCATCAAGGAGTAGGATCCTGCGGCCCTGCTGTAGGCGACTGGCCTAACATTGAAGACCACTTGATCGGTCGTATTTTACACTAAAGAGAAGACCGAAGCTGACATATATAGTTCACTTCTGTTCACAACCTGGGGAGAGTGGGAGGAGAACCTAAGGAAGTGGGAGACACGACAACCTGGGGAGTGGAGAGATACGTATATACTGGGGAGTGGGGAGATATTTACTAGGAAGTGGAGAGATGTATACAGGGCAGTGGGGAGATATGTTCTGAGGAATGGGGAGATATTTACTAGGAAGTGGAGAGATATATACTGGGGAGTGGGGAGCTATGTTCTGGGGATGTTTACATCTTGAGGAAGGGTAAAGAGGATCAGCTGAGGGACCTTGGGTAGCGAAAACCAACTACAACAGGTACAGCCACATTGCTTCTCTGTTGGCACAATAAGATCCTGATTAGCATTCCTTGGATGACGTCACTTTCCTTTTTTTTCCATTTTTTTTTTGGCTTATCAAGTAGGTGATGAACTTTTGTTAATGTGTCGAGAACAGCGCATGACACACAGACCGCGGACACTGTTTATGTGTATGATCGTGTGTGTACGCTGTCTTATCTAAGTTACATGGGACAGTAATACAGTCGAATCCAACACTTATTCACGGTGTATACAGGTCTCGTCACCGAAGCTCCACCCACCTTAAGGTGTCCCGTGGCAACTACTGCAATTTACGGTACAGTATTTGATTGGTTGCTGGTTGCTAGGTGTTTTTGTCATCACTCTCTTAACAACCAGCAACCAATCAACATCTCCGAATGCTGAAGAAGCTTCTACACCATCCTCGACACCGGCTCCTACTACCACCTGAGATCCCTAGCCCGAGAATTGCTGTTCGACACCACAACCGCATCCAGCCCATACGTGCACGAACTGATCGCTATAAGAACAGCCCAGTCCCAACCATTGTAAAAATTATCAATAACTTGTAATAAACCAGTGTATTCACTCCCAGTAATTACTACTTCTTGCACAGTCACTAAGTTGAAATGCACTGTAGTTTGAGCTTTTCCCCATCTAGTTATTATATATCTTATTTGTATCACTTATGTTACTTGTATATTATTTGTAATTCGTAACCCATTCCCCAAATATGTAACTGTATATTTTCAGCCTTCTGGCTGCCAAGCTCTTTCAATAAACCGTTAATTATTATTATTATTATTATTAAGATTGCTAAGGAAGCGGCAAAATGGAGGCGGAGCTCACGCGACCGGATACACAATGATCTAAAATCGAGGTGATCTAAAAATGTTTAATAGTTCCACACTGTAAAAATGCCCGTATGAGCAACCATCAACGATTGGTATTTATGGAAGCAAGCCCAACCTATTTTATGTGTGTACTAGTGATCATGGTGAGGCTAGACAGTCCTTGGTGGTGGCCCAGCTGGATGATTCACGTGCTCAAGTGAGGACCGACACTACTTACCTGCCGAAGGTGTTGTGGAAAGCAACTTACGGGAAGAGTCTCTCTCTCCTCCGTAACACCACACTTGCAGACTTTAAGCTGTGTATATGTGTATACGTCTGAAACATAAAGCCAAGTCACACAGAGACATTAAACAAAAACAATGTAATTTTTTGCTTATTCGTCTCATTGTTCTAAATCTCTCGCAAGTTTCTGCCAATGAATATTTTCGAATACGTTTATTTATTCGTATTTATGTGATATATATTTTGGCGTACCTTAGCGTATGCTTATTATTTAGGTATATTTGTATGCATATTCACACATTATACGTAATTTTTATGTATATAATTATGCATTCTACCTAGAGATAATGCGTCCCACTAGGAGATATAATGCGCCCCACTGGGAGATACAATGCGTCCCACTAAGAGATATAATGCGTCCTACTAGGAGATATAATGCGTCCCACTATGAGATATAATGCGTCCCACTAAGAAATATAATGCGTTCCACTAGGAGATATAATGCGCCCCACAGGGAGATATTATGCGTCTCACTAGGGGATATAATGCGCCCCACAGGGAGATATAATGCGTCTCACTAGGGGATATAATGCGTCCCACTAGGAGATATAATGCGTCCCACTAAGAAATATAATGCGTTCCACTAGGAGATATAATGCGTCTCACTAGGAGATATAATGCGTCTCACTGGGAGATATAATGCGCCCCACTAAAAAATATTAACACCTAAGGGTCCTCAACCTTTCCTGGTATGTGTGTGTGTGTGTGTGTGTGTGTGTGTGTGTGTGTGTGTGTGTGTGTGTGTGTGTGTGTGTGTGCAAGCATAGAACAGACACGACTCATAATATCGCCTCACAGAACGAGCAGGGAGAGGGAAGAGGAGGTCTCATAAATTTCCGATGGTCACAAGTTTCTTCTAAAAAAAATAATATCCCAATCTTTCTTGAACTAGTTCTTGATATATAAGAGGTAAGGTTTAATTGGTATCTACGTGGCAGTGACGGTAGTTGGAGTGAGTGGTAGTGGTGGTAGTTGGAGATAGTGGTAGTGTTGGTAGTCTGGTTAATGGCAATTGGGGATGGTGGTAGTGGTAGTGATGGTATTTGGGGGTCGTGGTTGTGGTAGTGGTGGTAGTTGGGATGGTGGTAATGGTGGTAGTTGGAGATGGTGGTAGTGGTGGTAGTGGTGGAATTTGGAGAATAGTGGTAATGGTGGTGTTATAGGTGGAGATGGTGGTGGTGGTGGTGGTTGTTCTTCATTCTCCACCTCCCTTAGTTAATTTTACTTTTCCCTCTCTTCCTTATTTCAGTTTCCCCTTCCCTTCCCTCCTTCCTTTCCACTTCTCCTCCTCAACCTTCCCTTCCTTCCAGAATCCCTCTCTCTCCTCCCTCCTTCTCCTTCACCCTCCACTTTCTTTCGCCTCCTTCCTCTTCTCCACACCATCCTTCCCTCCATTCCATTTTCCCTCCCTCCCCTACTCTTCTTCTTCTTCCACTTTCTCTCCCCTCCCTTCCCCTCCCCTCCCATTCCTCGCCTCCTCCTCCTCCCTCCTCCTCCTCCTCCCTCCCCATCTCTGGTAATTAAAGAGGTGTAAGATCCCATTCCCAGGTCCAGGAGCACCGTCGACTCCCCTTAACACCTGTCCAGTGCTTCTAATTATCATCCCCTTTCTACTTCCCTTGCTGCTACTTCCCCCCTGTTGCCACTACCCTCCACTGCCACTACGCCTTCTGACACTATTTCTCCCTTGCCACTTCCCCTAATACCACTTACTCCTCCATGACATTTCCTCTATTGCCACTACTCCTCCTTGGCACTACCCCTAGGTAATAATGAGAGGGGTGGGCAGGGGAGCGTGACATAAGGTGGGACTCTGTGGGTCTACCATGATGCCTCCACGCCTCGTTACCTCTCTCTCTCTCTCTCTCTCTCTCTCTCTCTCTCTCTCTCTCTCTCATTTGTTATACTCCATTTAATTTCCTCCTTTCCTATTTATCTTCTTCCTCTTTGTTATTCCTTTCATAGGCTTATTCCTTCACTTTCTCTCCTACTGCTTCCTCCGCTTTTTTCCTTTCCCTTTTCTTCTTCTTTTTCGTCCTCCTACTACCTTCCTCGTCATCCTCCTTCTCATACTCACCCTCATCAATCTTGATCCTCTTCCCCTTCTCCCTCTCCACTTCTTCCTCTGCCTCTCCTTATTCTTCACTTCTAACTCCGCCTCGTCCTCAAATGCACTACAGGAGGATTTAAATAAACTGCAGGAGTGGTCAGAAAATGGCAAATGATATTCAACACCAGTAAGTGCAGCGGACTTAATATTGGAAGAACAAATACTGTCAATGTATACAGCCTTAACAACATCAACCTAGAGAAGTCGACTTGTGAAAGAGACTTACGGGTACTTGTAAGCCCGGACCTACGGCCTAGAAAACAGTGCGTTAATGTTCGAAATATGGCAAACAGAGTATTAGGTTTTATATCTAGAAGTGTAAGTAATAAGAGTGCAGAGGTCATATTGCAACTATATCTTGCACTAGTCAGGCTGCACCTCGATTATGCGGTTCAGTTCTGGTGCCCTTATTATAGAATGGATATCAATTCACTAGAGTCGGTGCAGCGAAGAATGACGAAAATGATTCAGGGACTTAGAAACCTTCCATATCAAGATAGATTAAAGAAACTAAACTTGCATTCCCTAGAAAGACGAAGAGTGCGGGGAGATATGATAGAAGTATTTAAGTGGGTGAAAGGAATCAATAAAGGAGATATAAATAGAGTTCTTATAATGTCCGAGCAGGATAGGACTCGGAGCAACGGATAAGTTGGATAAGTTTAGGTTTAGGAGGGAGATAGGAAGAAACTGGTTCACAAATAGGGTGGTAGACGAGTGGAACAAGCTTAGCAACTTTGTAGTAAGTGCTGGAACTCTGGAAAGTTTTAAAAGGAGGCTAGATAGATTCATGGATGATAGAGAGGGGTAGTAACTCTCGACAGGAGCTGCCATGCACAGGCCAACCGGCCTATTGCAGACTCCTTATGTTCTTATGTTCTTATGTTCTTCCCCCTATCTTCTCTTCCTCCATTTCAAATCCTCTCTCCACCATCTCCTTTGATCGTCATATTTGCAAACAATGGAGAGAGGAAAATGGAAATTTTGAGACACTTTATTATTATTATTATTATTATTATTATTATTATTATTATTATTATTATTATTATTATTATTATTATTATTATTATTATTATTATTATTTGTGACCAACGAACATAAAAGAAAAAGAATAAAATAGAGACAAATCAGGAATATAAAATAACAATAACTGAGAAATAAATAAACGTTAATGTAATAGGAGATTAATAGAATAGAAAAGCAGGTAAATACAGGAAATGATATAGATACAAAGAGAGTGATAAAGAAGTGAGACAAAGATAACTGGACAGAGACACAGACAAACAGAGACAGAGAAACAGAGACAAAGAGACAGACTCAAGTGTTTAATAAGAAGAAACTGACTCGTGATGCAGATTGAAATAAAGAGAGAGAGAGAGAGAGAGAGAGAGAGAGAGAGAGAGAGAGAGAGAGAGAGAGAGAGATTACTAGGACCGATCTTTGATGTTCAAGAAGCTTATGGTGGTGGTTGCTGTTGGTGGTGGTAGTAGTAGTGGTGGTTGTAATAGTAATGGTGTTATTGTTGTTGATGTTTGTGATGTTCGTCGTGTGTGTGTGTGTGTGTGTGTGTGTGTGTGTGTGTGTGTGTGTGTGTGTGTGTGTGTGTGTGTGTGTGTGTGTGTGTGTGAGTATGTGTGTGAAACATTTTACATTTTCTGCTGTTCCTCCACCTCCGTTTCTTTCCTCCTCCTCCTGCTCTTCCTGCTCCTCCCACGTCTACAATATATATATTGTGTCTTCTACTAAATTCTTTCTTTCTCTACCCAATTAGCGGTCCCTCCCCTCCTCCCACTCATCATCCTCTTCTTCTTTCTTCTTCTCCCATCTCCTCCTCCCTCCTGGGAGTTCAGGGTGTCATGAAGTGCCTCTCGTATCTGAGTCCCTCCTCAAATTTCATTTTTTCTCTCTCTCTGTGCTTCGACCTTTTAAAGCACTTGTTCAATGTTTCCCTTTATCAATTTTTCTTCTCTATCGTTTAATATTTTCTGTATATTGTCAGACTGGTCTCACTGATGATTTTGATTTTGCTGCTTACAGCGGCTAGTTTATTGTACACCCCATACTCATCCTGTGAGTGGTAGCGCAAAAGGATTACAGAGTAGAGTTTACAACGGGTCATAATAATTAACCCCCGTGGTCAGGATATTATGGCATTGAATGTTACACAGTATTTCAATTACATTATTTGTTTAGTTCTATACATAAAGGGTAACTTATTCACAACTGCGTGAGTACAGGCGTGTGAGGCAGTATGTCTGGCCTCACACTTTGTTATCCACATTTGCGTGAGAAGTATTCAAGCACATTGTGTATTTGGTTCTATACATGAGAACTAATATAGTTACTTAATTGCAAAAAAGTGGATATAATCTTAATATGTTCATTGTGTATTGTTATAGGTGTGGTTATATTCTCTATACTTGACTCTGTATATTGCTAGATTTTTTCGGGTGGGAGTCTTACTGTTTGATTTCATTGCTTGAATGTGTCTTTCAATTGTTTATTTTTTTATCCCTGCCAGAAACAGCTGAACATCGCGTTCTTGATTCAGGATGTAAACAACTTAGTATCGCAACACTGAATTAATTCATAAAACAAATGAAAATTTCAGTGGTGAATAAATACTTAAAAAAATAACATGATCATTAAAACAATGAATTAATGAACAAACAAATAAGCATTGCAACACAGGATACGTGCACAAGCAAATAAACAAATGAATAGTGATTTGTTGCATATGAAAAGAAATAACTGAGCATTTGGGTATTATATAAACGCCTAAAACAACAATTGACGGATTTGCGGTGGCTAATTGGATGCAGTGCTCGCCCAAGGCACCTTTACTCCTCCCAGCTGTAAATTAACTTCTACATTTACAGTTGAGGAAGTGAAGGCCACAGTCACAGTGCCTCCTTGTGCACCATAGAATTTACTATTCATTTTGTGGTATCGATTTGCATCAGGCCAAGGGGACGACACTTTTACAGCAGCAGCTGAACATATTGCTGTTACATA
>NW_024737097.1:8014950-8032450 GCF_018991925.1 Homarus americanus
CCGCCCCCTCCCCCCGAGCAGCTCAACCTGACGGCTGGTCTTCCAATATATAGGACGTCCTAGTCCTCCCTCAGGAGAATGTGTCTTGTAACCAAGAAGGGCCAGCAACTACGTCCCCAGTCCCGCTCGTAGCCCTCCCTTAGGGGAGCAGCGAGAGGGAGTCAGAGAGACAGAGTCGGGGAGAGAGAGACACACAGGGATCGGAGGAGGAGGTCCACCACAGCCCAGTCCCACTCACGGGAGGAGAGTCACGCAAGACTTCCCTCCCCGACTTCCCTCCGGTGTCCCAGCTAAGCAGTCGCCCTCCCGACACCAGTGTTCCAGCTAAGCAGTCTGCTAGGCCTCCCCTAGGTCACGTGAGTTTTTGCCAGAGCTTTCCATGGGATGAGTTACTTACGTGGGAAGTGTATTCATTTCATGTTCGTGTCCGAGAATCAGAGTGTCTAGTAACGTAATATGATGTCCTAGTAACGTAAATATAGTGTCCTAGTAACTTCAATAGAAGGTGTTATTAATGTGTCCATGTCATGTTCGTAATTAATAAAGAGTTGTAACGAAGCGGTGTTTGAGAAGTCGCCCTTAAGACGTAATAGATGTGTGTTGACGCATAAGATAAGATAAGTGTAAGTCCAGTTCAAATAACTAACACGGCCACGCTACCAAAGTCTTCCTCTCTTTATACTCTCTTACTAAATATTCTACCTATATATATAAATATTCTTCATGCAAGATCCGTCTTGTTACACACACACACACACACACACACACACACACACACACACACACACACACACACACACACACACACACACACACACACACACACACACACACACCGGCTTCTGACCGCTTTATTGGATAATGTTATCCAAATCGATCTGACTGAAGGAGGAAGAGGAGGCGAAGAGCTAATCTAACACCCTTATACAGCTTCTCGTACCCCTCTATAGAGGAGGAGAGGGAGATAGAATAGGAGGGACAGGGGGAATGAGGAAAAGGAAGAGGCGAAAAGGGGGTATGAGGAAGATGAGGAGGAAGGGAAGGTGGGGAGGAGGCAGAAGAGAGCGAGATGAGTAAAGGAGGAGTGGGAGAAGAATGAAGGAGGTAGAGAGGTTGAGAGAAGGAAAGGGAGATGAAATGGGAAAGAGGGAAAAGAAGAATAGGAGGAGGAGGAGGAGGGGAGAAGGAAGGAAAAAACAGGAAGAGAAAGAACTTGCCATCTCCAGAACAGGAAAAGTGGCGGATAAAAGAATAATTTCACTTCTATATAAACTGAAAATAAATATGTATTAAGTTTTGTGACACGGTTACGACACAGCATCATCTGAAGCTTCTATACATTATGTATGATACATATGTACAGTATTTACATTTTAAAGGTATTCTGATCTCTTATTATCACCAATATTATCATCAGGCAGGAGACACTTAGAGAAAGCTAATAACTTACCCCAAGCTCCTCGTGCCAACCAGTGGAATCTGCCCAAGACACACGTTTCAGACTTCAACCTGTGCCTAACTTCTCTCTGCAAGTATTTTTTTTACTCGATTTTTATAACCAAACTAGGGTGGGTGTTCGAGAGTATAAAAGAATGTGATCTTCCACTGTTCAAAGAGCTTTAAGCGCCCTTCAATAATTCTCCGTGGGAGGAAGACGAAGCCGATACCGAAGCCGATGCCGAAACTTTGGATCGGGAAGTGGTCGTTTAGGTGTCAGTGCCACCTGTCGGCGACCAGACGAACTAGCAAAACCCGGTATTGCTGTTCCTGTCTGTGGATGGATTAAAAACTTTGCTCTTGCTTGTGTTAAAATACCTCCCTCCTATACACCCCACCTCAGCTTGTGTAACTCGCTCGTATATATTTTCATTTACTGTACGTTTGGTGAGATTTTATGTCTCGTTTTACGGTATTTGAACTTAAAAAAAAAATATATATATATATATATATATATATATATATATATATATATATATATATATATATATATATATATATATATATATATATATATAAAGTGAGTATGTAAACAAATCATCTTGAATAATATTTTCTTATATTTTATTTTATTTTTTACGTATTAGATATATCTTGAAAATCATATTTCCAGTAAGGGTAGTCCATGACGGTTAACATTCAGTCTAAATGTAACACAAAAAAATATGAATCTTAATTACAAAAAGAATAAAATCGTTTAGGCTTTATTTTCAATTTCCTGAAAAGTTAAACGTGTACATTAATCAAGAGTTTTAAAAGACTGTAAGAAATAAATATGACGTTGTTGGAACCTGTTATAGAAATGGTGTCTTCTGTCACTTTACACTATATTTATTGCAGTAACAGATAACAGATGCGTAAATTAGACAGACATACGCACTTTTTCCTACGTATTTTCATGTCTCCATCATCACCCCGCAAGATAACTATAGTTGAGAATACTCGCCAGAAGCAAGAGGTGAAAATACGTGTCATGATTTTCTGTCCTTATTCTTCTTCTTTCGTCACACAACATGACCTGTCCTTCTCCACCTCTTCCTATTTCTCTACCTTTTCTTCTCTCCCTCTTTCAGATCTCCAGTAAAATCAATTACAAGACGCCGGGTGACTGCAATGGCCTTACATACATACATACATACAAGTCGTATCGTTCCGAATCTCCACAAAGATGTAAAACTTACTTAGAAGAAAATATATCTGGAGATTAACACACGTATGACAACGAGCCACAAAATGAAGATATATTTTTAATTACTCTCTTGCAAAATGTACTGTAGGTTAGGTTAGGTTAGGTTAGGTTAGGTTAGGTTAGGTTAGGTTAGATTGGCTTTAGGGTAGGGTAGATTAGGTTAGTGTTATGTTATTCTTAGATTAAGTCAGGTTAAATTAATTCATTAGTTTGTCTCTTTTATGGCTATGATTTACGTTCATTGAATTCCAAGAAAAGCTGTATTAATATTTGATTATTTTTTAAGCTAAAATTTACGCTGATTCAGATAATTATGTAAAGCAGATCTCAGGTGATTTTCTTCTCTAACATTAAAATTTACAGGTGGAGAGTCTCAGGAAATATTATTATTTTGATTTTATTTTTAATGTTAGTATTTAGTCTATCTATCTATCTATCTAACTATATCTATCTATCTATCTCTGATGAAGGAACAATAGCAGTTACTGAAGAAGGAAGACTGTCATCATCATCATCATCATCGTCATCATCATCATCATCATCATTACAGTATATGACAATTAGCGTTACTGAACAGAACAGACAGATTTTGGGATTTACTTGTTTATTTTTTCTTTGACTCCTAAGGATTTACTCAATTATTTTCGGATTTGTTTTTAATATTTAGGTGTTTATTTTATTATTGGTTATCAGATTTTTTTTTTTTTTTTTTGCTTGCAATGAAGATGTTTACACGTTGAGGGTAATGGTGACCATCTCTGAACTCTCGTCCTTAAGATGTTCATGGCAGTGACAGTCTTAGCTTTTAGATTGCGATTATGAAGGATTTTTTTTTTTTTTTTGAGGGGGGGCCAACTTCTAATTGGCGACGAAGATGGCAAATCGCGAAATCATAACCACTAAAACCGAGGAAACAGATTCGCGAAATCTTAGCAGCAACCTTGAAAAGTCTACAGATGTGACTAGTATCGCGAAATCCAAACCTGAAACAAGAGAATCGCGAAATTCGTCAACCAGATTTTACACAACGAACAAAAAATACGATCTGTCAAAATGATGTTTGAAAATGCACTGAAACTCTCTCTCTCACTTACGGAGGAAAAGTTGAACATAAGTACCGTGGAGAATCCCAGCCCATGACTTCCAAATTAAACTGTCATATTGGATCCTCCGGGAGAGGCCTCGAGTAGTGGGAGAGACCGCAACGTTCTCCTTCCCTCTTCAATATTGCCTCTTTTGTGGTCGTCCTCGAGAGTGCAGCGTCCTCGACCCCTTTGGTCTCCTCACGTAGTGTCCTCGATAGGGCGAAGCGTTTTTTCCTCCACATTAGGATTCCTATATTCTGGGTGTTCTGAAGGGCCAGCGTCCTGCGGGAGGCCAAGTAGCGAATCTGACTGGTGATGTCCTCGATTGCTTGTTTTCTTCTACATAGTTATCGAAGGGTTAATCTCTTGACTTTGATCGTCACATGTGATCGAAACTGTTCACAGCTTTCTCATTTGTCGTTGTGGATAGAACAGCAGACGCGTAAGTTCAGCCCACCCATATACCTCTGGCGCCTTCATACAGCTATACAATAACATCTGAACGTATACAAGGTCTTCACACGCACATGAAAAGTCCAGGTAGGTAACACACACACACAAAGTTAGGATGTGTTTTGATGAGAACGGTGTGTAGAACACGCTGGTGCGGGGGGTGGGGGGGCAGCAAATCTTCTTATGCTCATTTAAACAGCCATTATAGACCAAAGGCGATTAATGGAACAGGTCGACAACGCAATCCAACCCGGACTGTGAAAGGAAAATGTGGAGGGGAGGAGGAGGAGGAGGGAGGAGAGGCAGGAGCAGCAGTGATAAGACCATTACCTCGTTGTTATGGTTACATCTCAGTCGACCCTGAGAGAGGCTTAGACAACCCCCTTCCCCTTCCCGCCTTTAAGGTAACAAGTAGGTCATATTGGCTTTGAGTGATGGCTATATGTCTGTGTAAGTGAAAAAGATATTACGTAAATGATAATATAAAATCAACTCGAGTTTATGGTTGTCATGGTTTTTCATCGTAGTGGCGTAAGTGTGGATTATGTTATATAAAGATTACATTATATTGTGTTTCTAATATTTCTTACCGTAGAGTTCGATACCTCCACACTGGTTAATTACAGGAGATTATGGTGGATCTATACGTAGAAATTCACTCCACCACCCGACATTCCATGATTTATACTTGATAAATGATGATTTAATGAGTTTCATTAATTTCCAACATCCATCTAAGATTTTGGTTATACTTTGTCATAACCAATCAGTCATTACCTTTAGTAATAATAAGAAAGGATCACAGATACGGGCAGATAATTGCACTTACGTTATTTGTCAAGCTTCCATACAATGATTTACAATTTGCATGGAAATATGAGTCACCCACATTCTCGCTGTAATAAAATTAATCTTCTAAAAGAAGGAATTTTCCACTTGGGGACACATGTAATTACTCTACTATGGGTATGAGTTAACAGAGCCTTAATTCTTCAAGCGATACATTTACTGCCAGCCTGGATTGCTTTTGTCGCAACTAGGCTTCCACACGTGATATTTCCACGGGATAACACACCTAGGTTAGCACACTTAGCTCGTGTCGAAGACGGTCCACAGGACGGTGGCTGTGGAGGACTCTGTGTGGTGTCCCGTACCCTTCAGGAGGGAGAGAATGGGGACTACGTCTTAACTAACCCATGGCCTAGGGGATACTACTTAAAATGGGGTTTTGGGGCGTGAGGCGATGAACAGTACAACACTGTCTCACTGGCCTCCCCCTATAGGCTGGCTAACATACCACTAATAGAAAATATATGTCGCAGTCATGGCTCGCCTGGTGCCATATCTCTAGTAAAACAAACTTTGGGGTTGGTTGCATGCGTAATCCTAGCACAACCCATGACAATGGTGTTGTTTTTTTCTCAAGTGGTATGATGATGCTGGTCACGTGATGCCTAGTGGCAGTGTTGGTCTTGTCTCGTGTGATGGGATGTTACATGGAATTACTTAATATAGAGGTAAAACTGACACACACACACACACACACACACACACACACACACACACACACACACATAGTAATCTCAACATCATAACACTTGGAGCCTTAAATTAAACATCCATCATCACAAGAGACTCCGAAGAACCTCAACATCTATCAAGAAAGAAGTCTCAAGAGTCCCCACCAACTTAACGAGTCATTTTCCGGGTTCACTTTTGCCTGCCAGTCTCCTTCGTGTTTTAACGTATATTCGGGAGGCGGACCACCTTCTCGCCTCTCTCTCTCTCTCTCTCTCTCTCTCTCTCTCTCTCTCTCTCTCTCTCTCTCTCTCTCTGTCTCTCTCTCTCTCTCTCTCTCTCTCAAAAGTGTGGTTCTCCTTCATCTCATTTTTCTTCTTTCTGTTTTTGGTTCTTCGTCAAGTTGGTATCATTCTCCTCCTCCTCCTCCTCCTCCTCCCATCTCAATTGTTAGTCCTGCGTCAAGCTGGCATCATCCTCCTCTTGAGCATCTTCCTCCTCCTCCTCCTCCTTCTCCTCCTCTTCCCATCTCAGTGTTTTTTTCTATTGTTAGTCCTCCCTTTTCTCCCAGACATAACAGCCACGTCTACGATATTCCACCAGTCTCTCGCTCCAGCTATTCCTCGGGTCGTAATTGTGAACTCATCTGTGAACGGTTCCTTTTGTAGGTTCTTCTAGGCGACAGACGCTACATTTTCCACTGGATGCTGTTTGTGTCATTTAGGTGGAATTAGGGGAGTGTCGATCAGCCCCACACTACCGGACAAAAGGTTTTTAACTTCCCGTAACACAATGTGGAATGTCCTTCGCTTACGCTAATACTTCCATGGTCCTGTTGTGGTGTTCAGGTATAGTACGTCAACATCATGTCCCTTTGAATATGACGGTAAGCGAGAATTAGTGAACTTTTCCTCATCCAAAAATCTGGACCAACTCTGGTATGTCAGATTTTGCATTGTTTCGGATTGATGTTTTGAACTGTCCAATCCTTTGGAACCAGAAGCATAGTTATTAAACCAGAGTGTGACACATACTGAATTGAAGTCTTTCTGGACTCTAAGGCCATTATTATGTAAATACTGCCAGCACAAGAAATAAACAGAACCTGGAGTTCCCTCCACAGCGAATTAAGCAAATTAGACACGCTGCGCCAGATTGCCGTTCTTTTGCCTTCTGTCTACAATGGCGTTCATTTTTCATGCGAACTCTAAAATCACAGTCAGCGGAGGTAATGGAACATCTTAGTCTATCAAGCTAAGATCTAGCTGAGTATAGCTGTCATACCTGAGGCTGCAACCCCATGGAAAGACCAACTGTTGACTGGCTAAGGAACCCTGTGCATTCCAAGTGCCCCACATTCCTCCTCCTCCTTGTCCTCACTAACTCGATAATAAGTGGCAACGCCCAGTCCCGTTCACAGAGCTCTGATACACAAATTACTGATCAATCAAAAATTCTCGTTCTTTCAATGGGACTGGGGGCTCCGTCGCCAAGCGGCTGGTGATGGAGACAGACAAGCTCATTAAAACCTGGACACCCGACTGTCATTTGATGTTGCCAAGCTTGGTGAATACTTTTTAGAGGGATGGTGTTCTGGTTGGTGACCCCTGGTGACTGATGTCCAGGCAAACACATAATAAAGGGAGATTCGTGCGTTTCCCGGGGAGGTGGGCAAAGGGTGTTAACATGGCAACGCACGTGAGAGTGAGGTAACGCACGCGAGAGTGAATGTTATATGGCAACGCACGTGAGAGTGAGTGTTATTATGGGAACGCACGTGAGTGAGTGTTAACATAGCACTGTACGGATAACTTCCTCTTGTCCATTAAGTGTATGACACTTAACCTCATCGAACCTCATGATTACATGGTCAAAAACAAATGCATATCATAGGTTTATGAAACATCGAAAAAAAACGAGAACAAAAATTATTATTTCTATTCTCAAATCATTACAGCAACATTTTTACCTTACCAAGTGTAGATTCATACGCAACTTCATGTGATTTTCATTTCATAGGATTCATTGCCAAGAGTTTATTTTTAACTCTGTTATAGTTCCCCTTCACACCTGTTTTCAAGACATTCTCGAGTCAATAACAAACCCTTTCGTCCAGGCAAGAAGTTGGCACAGTGTGAGTCCGTATCCGAATTTAGTTCACGTTTTGTCCCTCCGGGAGGACAAACGTGTGAGAATTTTATAACGTAATGCCAGGTAGAATGTCATACTGTGTAGCTTTTATTACGTAGTGCCAGGGAAAATGTCATACTGTTCACCTTTTATTACGTAGTGCCAGGTAGAATGTCATACTGTTCACCTTTTATTACGTAGTGCCAGGGAAAATGTCATACTGTTCACCTTTTATTACGTAGTGCCAGGGAAAATGTCATACTGTTCAGCTTGCTATTCTTAAGAGGTTCTCGATGGAAATTGTTTGGAACCACACCTCCTCCTAGGTTTTACACACACACACACACACACACACACACACACACACACACATACGCGCGCGCGTGCGTAAATCTTTTTTCTTCTTAATTGACATCTCGAATCCTTCTTCTTCTTCTTCTTTTAGTGGATGCGTTTGTTTGTTTGTTTGTGTGTTTGTTTGACAGTGACTAGACGTCTGGCCTGACGGCACTAGTCTGTCACTCCCTTGTTGACAGCACCGATTTATGAGGACATTGATATTGGTCTGGTTGTTGTTGTCGAGTGTTTGTGGGCGACAAGGCGTTCTGTGGTTAAGATCTCTCTCTCTCTCTCTCTCTCTCTCTCTCTCTCTCTCTCTCTCTCTCTCTCTCTCTCTCTCCCCTTTCATGATGAGAAGTATGAAGATGAAAAATATCTTTTTGCCTGTTTCTCCCATGTCACTATCTCTCTTCTTCGTCGTATCTTATATATATTTTTCTTTGTGTCTCTAACTTTATCTTATCTCATAGTTTCTCCTCCTCCTCCTCCTCCTCCTCCTCCTCCTCCTCCTCCTCCTCCTCCTCCTCCTCCTCCTCCTTCTTCTTCTCCGCCAACTCAAACTCCCGTCCTCATCATCTCAGTCTCCGGTCAGGCGTCTCTTCACGTGTCTCTCTCCTGCTAAACTAGGCAAGCTGGGAGAGAGATAAGGAGACATTTCTTGATCACTCGAGACAAGGAGGAGGGAGGGAGTTTCTCTCTCTCTCTCTCTCTCTCTCTCTCTCTCTCTCTCTCTCTCTCTCTCTCTCTCTCTCTCTCTCTCTTGTGAGATCCGAAGGAAATACGAGACAGAGAGACAGTTCACGTTCTTTTCTGGTGTCTCTCCAGCACGCCACAGACAGAAACAGAGACAAAGAGATGTCGAAGGTGTCTCCTGGCCTCTCCCCAGCCTGAAACAGACAGACTAATAGAAATAGAGAGATGGAGAAGCGGGAGACAAGAGAGAGACTTTTCTCAACCAGTAACTTTGGTCGTTAAGGCTGGTGAGGATGACCGCCTCTTGACGACCTCACACCCTTGATTGAACACGTCCGCTTTGTTCACCCTTGTTCAGTGTTTACCCCTGTTCAATGGTCATCCTTTGTTCAGTGTTCAACATTGCTCAGTGTTCATCCTTGTTCAATGTTCACCCTTGTTCAATGTTCCTCCTTTGTTCAATGTTCAGCCTTGTTTAATATTCACCCTTTGTTCTGTGTTACCCTTGACCAATGTTCATCCTTGTTCAATGTTCATCTTATGTTCAGTGTTCACCCTTGTTCAATGTTCATCCTTGTTCAGTGTTCCCCTTGTTGAATGTTCATCCTTGTTCAGTGTTCACTTACGTTCAGTGTTTCACCCGCGTTCAATGTTTATACTTGTTCAATGTTCATCCTTTGTTCACTGTTTACTCTTGTTCAATGTTCATCCTTTGTTCAGTGTTCACCCTTGTTCACTGTTCACCTTTGTTCAGTTTTCACCCTCGTTCATCCATTGTTCAGTGTTCACCCTGTAATAGGCCCCTGTCTCATCAACAGAACGTATTATATAAATGGGTCAATACATCTGATATTATATTCAGATTCACCACCCTGTAACTTTCCACTGTCTATGAGTAAGACATGAGACGGACACGTGAGCGGGCAACTCACCCAAGAGGGCGAGACCCATAGCTCAGCATTTCTGTAAGCACGCACTGCGATGCCCTTAAGCTTCAGTAGCTCACCTCAACTCATATCGTAAGGACGTGACCTAACGTTTATTATACATAAACGCCGTCCCTTTCTCATTCACTCCTAGACAGTGAGACTTACGGTTGATATACACTCAGGAATTATATATGCAACCTTTTATAATAAAACAAAGGAACTACCGTTTGGGTCTCGTTACTTAAAACCCAAATATAAATGTGTGAACGGACTGGTTAAATGGACAAGCAGCCGATTCAACCCTTGTTCAATGTTCACTCTTTGTTCAATGTTCACTTTTGTTCACCCTTTGTTCTGTGTTCACCCGTTGTTCAATGTTCACCCTCATTCACTTTTGTTCACCCTTTGTTCTGTGTTCACCCTTGTTCAGTGTTTCCCCTTGTTCAATATTCACCCTCGTTCACCCTTATTCATCATTTGTTCAGTGTTCACCCTTGTTCAGTGTTCACCCTCGTTCATCCTTTGTTCAGTGTTCACCTTTGTTCATGTTTCACCCTTGTTAAATGTTCACCCTTGTTCAGTGTTCACCCGTTGTTCAATGTTCACCCTCTTTCACTCTTGTTCACCCTTTGTTCTGTGTTCACCCTTGTTCAGTGTTTCCCCTTGTTCAATATTCACCCTCGTTCACTCTTATTCATCCTTTGTTCACTGTTCTCCTTTGTTCAGTGTTCACCCTTGTTTACCCATCATATAATGTTTGCCTTTGTTTGCTGTTCGCCCTCGTTCACCCTTGTTCATTGTTCATCTTCGTTCACCCTTGTTCACCCTTTGTTCAATGTTCACCATTCGTTCAATATTCACCATTGTTCAACATTTCAATGTTCATCCGAGTACAATGTTTACATTTAGTCAGCTTTGTCCATCCTTTATTGAACACATCCGCTTCGTTCACCCTTGTTCAATTTTCAGCCTTTGTTCAACGCCAGTTCAACCAATTGCCATCTGAGACTTTCGTTCTCACATTGCTCAAAGGCTAAGAGCTCTCTCTCTCTCTCTCTCTCTCTCTCTCTCTCTCTCTCTCTCTCTCTCTCTCTCTCTCTCTCTCTCCATCTTATTAAACGCCACTTCTCAACCAGTGTCTCAATATCTCACCCCACCAGCTTTTGTCTGGCCTTACGATCATGAGAGAACCCAAGGCCAATAGGAAGATATCTCAACAGCCTTTTTCCTGGGGTCCTACTGTTGATCTCTCTAGTTTGTGAGACCCCCGACGACCTCCACCACCGACTACTAGGGTTTAGAGACAAAGGCCTAGCCAGAGTTTATGACCTCGTGGGGTAACGTTGAGAACACTCTTCGTGCTCTCCATCATCCTCATGTGATTACAGCCATGGTGGTGGTGGTGGTGGTGGTTGATGGCAGGAGGTGTGATGAAGGGGTGAGTAGGTGATGGGGAGATGTGATGAAGGGATGGGTAATGAAAGGAAGGGTGATGAGGGTGGTGAGGGAATTATAATTTTTTTTTAATTTTGCCACTTACAGCGGCTAGTTTATTGTGCGCTCCCTACTCATCCTGTGAGCGGTAGCGTAAAAGGATTTGAGTACAGTTCACAAAGGGTCTGTATAACTAACCCCCGTGGTCAGGATATTATGGCATTGAATGTTACAGAGTATATCAAATAAATTTTTTGTTTAGTTCTATACATAGAGGATAACTTATTCGCAACTGCGTGAAGTACAGGAGTGTGAGGCAATATGTCTGGCCGCACACTTTGATGTTCACGTTTGCGTGAGAGGTATTCGAGCACATTGTGTGTTTGGTTTTATACATGGGAACTGATATAGCTACTAAGTGCAAAAACGTGGATACAATCTTAATATGTCAGCTATCTTGCCATTAGAGATAAAGTGTTGTGCCATTTCACACACAGTGTGCTTTTTCAAGCACCCCGGTCAACAAGGTACGCATAATTGTGTCTGGCTTCAGAGAAAAGAGCTTGACAACATAAGTTGAGGGTGTCAAGTACAAGTATTGAGGATAGAGAATCAGTAATGATGAGACTGTCGGTGACTGTGGTTTCAATAAATTTAATAGCTGTGAGTATGGCAACTAATTCAGTTTGTAGAGTGGATGCCCAGTTGTTAATACTAACTCATTTTTAATTGCATTACCGTCAGGTTGAGTCACACCGAAAGCACTTCCTGCCCTCCCACAGGCGAGGTTAAGGGATCCATCAGTGTAGATGGTCTGTATGATATTATCATCAGTCTATAGGGTGTGTATGTGTTCAAGAGCTCTCACTTTGGCAGTGTGTTGGAGATAAATACGCTGTATAATTAATCTTTGAGGCGGATATGTCGGTATTGTGATATCGAAGGGAACTACCCGTCAGGGTGGAAGGATGTGGTGTTGTGTTTAAACTTTGTACAGATGGTCTAGTCCAAACATCTTCATAAGGTGCAGCTGTAGTCTGGACCCATTTAGATTCACCAGTCCCATGATTCATACATTCTAGCAATTTTAAGGAAACAGTGTTATCAGGATTACTACGCAAATGCCTCAAGGCTATCATGAGGTTGACTTGAATTATTCTATCTTTGACACTGGGTATAATTAGTTATTTCTTCATATTAAGTACTTTAGTGCTCGTGGGACATCTTGGGATAATTTTGACTGCTTTATTTTACATTTTTTTCCAGCTTGTCAATGCCTTTCCCTTCACGAAGGACCAGGGCTGGTGGGTGGAAATCTATCAGAGATCTTATATAGCCTAGGTACGCTCACGCGCCATAAATTTCGCTGCACCCTCTACCCCCTTACTCCTGGCTCGAGGGAAGTCGTAGTCAGGGCTGCAACCCGAACTGTCCCTCTTGTATAGTAATGTTAAGTATAGTGATGGTAAGTAAAGTGTTGTGAAGACACTAAAAAAGCCTGTATTGTGCATATATTCTCTCAAATATTACATCATGAACTGCTATTCGTACAATCCAGCGAAGCTTCGAGCTACCACATTGCACCACTGAACGATAAGTGGGGGGAAGTGGGAAGGGGGGGCGGACGTTCGGTATGAAGCCAAGGCTACGACTTCCATCTAGTCGGGAGTAAAGGTAGAGGGTGCATCGAAACTATGGCACGTGAGTGTACATTGTTTTAACACTACTAATATTAGCACCATAATCTGGGCTGTACACTTCTTAGAGGTTTCAGTCTGTCACTACATTGGCGGGTTAGCTGTGGTAGGTGAAATGAAGGGGTGGGTAGGTGATGGAAGTGATGATGATGGAGAGCGTAATGGTCTCATCTCAGGGAAGGAATAGGTCCCCGGGGATTGTTTGTGTATATCCCAGACCCCATAAACTATCCCAGGGACTGTTTGTGTATCCCAGACCCTATAAAAACTTTACCGTGGACTGTTTGTGTACCTCAAATCCCGAAAAAAAATCCCCAGGGACTTTTTGTGTATCTCAGACCTTGTCAGCTATTATTTGGTTTTTTGTCCCAAAGACCAGTTTGTATGAATCAGATAATATCATTCTTGTTTGGGGGGGGGGGGTGAATAAGGGGCAAGGGGGAAAGGGCTAGAAGATAAGGAGGGGTAAAAGGGGTAAAGGAGAAGGGAGGAAGAAGAAGAGGTGACCAGCGAAGGGCAAAAGAAGGTGATTTCGTTAGTTATTTGTGAGGCAAAACTAGCAGTGTATCAATCACCCGGGGCAACCATCAGGTGTTGAGGAGCTGGTAACTACCTAACCTAACTAATCCTAGCCTAACATAACTTAACCTAACCTACCCTATTCTATCTTAACCTAACCTAACTTAACCTAACCTACCCTATCTTAACCTAACCTAACCTAACCTAACCTATCTTAACTTGACCTAACATAACCTATCCTATCTTAACCTAATAATCTAAGTTATCTCACCGAGTTTAGGTAAAGTTTGTTTTTAGTAATATAGTTAAGAATGTCTTAAATTAATTAAGAGATTACAAAATTAACACAAACGTTGACACATTTCGTAAGAGTTCGTTATGTTTCAGGACTTAATGGGTCGAATATTAGTGGCTGTCTGAAGTATATGTTATATATTTAATTATAGGATAAGTTCTAATGATGAAGTGCGCTAAATTAATTCTCCTAAAAACCCGGATATGAAGAACTCTGGAATTACCGCGTTTGGGCCACCTGCAGCAGGTGTGGGAACAAGGATGCCTTACTGTTATTATCTGTTGCTGTCCCTGTTACCCGAGACACACACATGGTGATCATTACTCCACCCGACCTTCTCAAGGCCTCACCCCACCATCAACCTCTAACTCGGTACAGGAGGACCTCGAAACCTGCTTTATAATGCCACAACGACGATGACGCCCACTGTGGCATTATCAAGTTCCCAAACTGAGAGAAAGACACCCCATCGCTTCTACCACACACACAACACCACACGTGATACCAACGCCCAACAGGTATACGGCCGTTCCCTGGGTCTTCACTTCTCGGGTCCTGGGGTGTCCGGTTGATCCTGTTGAGCGAGTAATGGTGGGTGTTTGTACTGGCCCAGAGGCGGGGAAGTTTTTAGCGAGTCGATCTGGTTTTTATAATCCAGATTTTGCGCAAGAGGCCGTTTGAGGTTTTTCATTTAAACCGGAATTTTAGTGTGTCTGAGAGGGTGGGTGGGTGGGTGGGTGTTTTAACACTTTGATAAGGGATTTCCGAAGTTATACACAAGTCCCGGATCTTATTGGAGGTGAGAGAGAATTAAGAGAAGCATGTGCTGACAGTTGATTTGTAGTAGTAATAGTAGTAGTAGTTGAGGTACTAGTAGTAGTAAAGGACGAAGTAGTAGTAATATTAGTCTAGTAGGCTATAACGGAAGGTAGGAGGCCACACACACACACACACACGTAGCCTTCTCCTGATGGGGTTAACCTTGGTAGCGGGATTACCACTTCTTAGGATTCACCAGGCACTTGATTTGCACTGTCAGCAATTGGCTCATAGCGTCAAACACCTTCTGGTCTTATTCCAAAATCCTACGGCGATAAGTTTTCGACTGACTGGCCAATTATCCTTTTATACTTGAGTCTGGATGTTGATATTCACTGATTTACTGAATTGCTTTCGGGAGGAGAGGGAAGGTGGAAAGATTAGGAGGGGGAGGAGGAAGAGGTGCAGCAGCAGATGGAGGAGGAGGAGGAGACGCAAATATAAATACAAGTCTCTCTCTCTCTCTCTCTCTCTCTCTCTCTCTCTCTCTCTTTGAGATTATAAGAGCATATATACAAAATAATAATAATAATAATAGATTAATAATAACAATAACACAAACACGTAACACGGAAGTTTTAACGCCTGGCACAGGAACACCCACTGGGCTTCTGCTCATAAGGACATTCGCTTCTTCTAACCCCAGGATAAACAACATGACTTAAGGCTAATAATCCCATAACCATTTTTTCTAGGTCGTTTGTAGCTTAATAGCCCTTATCATCTACACAAAATCTTATCAGTTAATTGAACTCCGAGGCAACTCAGGTGAGAGTATCTGATTTACCTTAATTACTATGGTGGGGTAGGGGGTCGGTAGGGGAGGGGGTGAAGGTGGGTTAGGGTGATAGGTGAGGGTAGGGGAGGGTGATAAGGGGGGATGAAGGTGAAGGGGGTGATAAGAGAGGAGTTGGTGATGGTAATGGTAGTGAGGGTGGGAGTGATGTTAGTGAATCTTGGGAAGAGAGAGAAGAGCAGAAGAGGCAGGGGAAAGGGGGGCGGAGGAAAGTGAAGAGGATGGGGAGAGGAAAGGGAAGGAGAAGGGAAAGAGGAAGGGGAAGGGGTTAAGGGAAATAACTCATATCATTCAATAGTTTGTCAAAGCGACAAATATATCCCCCGAGTGCTGGTCTCTGGCATTTATTTGGGAATTTATTGTCGGGTCCTGTCGAGCATTTATTCTGAGTACCGGTAACCATTAGTCGTGTATATCGTGACATTAATTCTAAAATTCTGAGGCATTTTCAATGGAATGTGATACCGAAAAGTCGTAAATTTCGTAAATCTTCGCGGTATAAATAATTCTTCAACCACAGGAATTTAATGCGAGGTTTAATTCCCAAACTCAACAATTTAGTAAATGATTACCTTAGAAATTCCAAACCTCGTAACATTTATCCACAAAATTCATTACCCAGTATTTCTAATCTAAACAAACCTAACCTACCCTAGCCTAACCTAACATATCCTAACCAACCTTAACCTAACCTAACCTAATCTAACCTAACCCAGAGGTATTAATTCTGAAATTCAAAGAAACTACATAAATTCCAGAATCATTTAGGCATGAATTCTACGATAAATTTAACTACATCATAATTCTAAGAACCTGGAAGCATTTGCTCTGTAATTCATCAGCCACATTCACACTCTAATGACGATTTATTATAATTGTTATTGTTATTATTATTATTATTGTTGTTGCTGTTGTTTTTGTTATCGTTATTATTATTATTATTATTATTATTATTATTATTATTATTATTATTATTATTATTATTATTATTATTATTATTATTATTATTATTATTATTATTATTATTATTATTATTATTATTATTATTATTATTATTATTATTATTATTATTATTATTATTATCATTATTATTATTATTATTATTATTATTATTATTATTATTATTATCATTATTATTATTATTATTATTATTATTATTATTATTATTATTATTATTATTATTATTGTTGTTGTTAATGATGTCGTTATTATTAGTACTTTTGTTGTGTTTTCAAGAGCTCCCTGCCGGAATGAAAAAGCAGGAGAGAGAAAGGAAGAGGTAAAATCGTAAAGAGAATGAAAATCATAGAAAGCGAAAATAACAAAACATAAAGGGAATAAAGAATAAGCGATAGTAAAAGCGTGGAAAGAAAAAATCGATCAAAAGGAAAGAGAATGGGATAATTGTGAAGACCAGGAGGAAAAATTAAACCATATGGGGGAATGTTAAGGAGAAGGAAGCAATACGATAAAGAGAGGAGCTAAAGGGACGGTGTGAAGTATAACGTGACATAGAAGAAGGGGTAAGGGAAAGGTGAGGTTAGAGGCGAAGGAGAGGACACGTTAGAGACGTAGAAGAGAACAAGTTTGAGGCGCAGGAGAGGACAAGTTAGAGACGTAGGAGAGGACAAGTTATAGACGAAGGAGAGGACAAGTTAGAGGCGCAGGAGAGGATAAGTTAGAGGCGCAGGAGAGGATAAGTTAGAGACGAAGGAGAGGACAAGTTAGAGACGTAGGAGAGGATAAGTTTGAGACGAAGGAGAGGATAAGTTAGAGACGAAGGAGAGGACAAGTTAGAGGCGCAGGAGAGGATAAGTTAGAGGCGCAGGAGAGGATAAGTTACAGGCGTAGGGCAGCGTAAGTTAGGGTGGTAGGCGGAGGAGTGTGTGTACTGGCTCAACGTTGTGTATAGCAATAGTGAGTCAGTTCCTGGTAATGTGGTAGTTGTGTTTATAGTGGTCTTTCTCACTCAGTGTGGCTCGCTTTGTGGACCTGTCCTTGTTCAGTGGGGCCCTGTCTTGTTCATTATGATCAGGTCTTATTTATTGTGGACTTTTCCTTGCACAGTGTGGCCCTGTCAATGTTCTGTGTGGTCCTGTCTTGCTCA
>NW_024737097.1:8037450-8317450 GCF_018991925.1 Homarus americanus
CGAACAGTTATTTTAGATTGTCATTCGATATGTGTTCTGTCATTCGGTTATGAAATTTGTCAAATAGTTATGTAACAATGTCTCAATGGATATGTGAAAAGGTGTAGTCGCCATAAATATGCAATTCGTTCATTCCTTGAGTAGTGAACATAAATGATCGTATGTGTTGAGTGATCGTGTCCGTTCAATAGCTCATATGTTTTGTCGTACGTCACATTTGTTGGGTAAGAGACATGTGTTGACAAGATGAAGCAATGAAGAGTACTCAAGTGTATCGCCTCTTAGAGTCCTCTTGACCCTTTGAGTACGATGTTTAACCCCCCTGAGTACGACGACTTAACCCCCTGATGCGATGACTTAACCCCCTGATGCGATGACTTAACCCCTTGAGTACAATAATTTAGCCCCTTAAGTATAAAATTCTTGTGAAAGACAATGTCCAGAGATAGACAGACAGATAGAAAGACAGACAGACAGACAGACAGACAGACAAAGAAAGAATAAGAATGAGATAAAAAAAATACTGTTGTACGAAAGACTATAAATGAAAACAATTTCATATTAACACAAAAAGTTTTACCATTTCTTATATGTAAAATTTTGTATCTGTTTTTTACTTCTCTTGTAATGTTTCAACAAAGTTTGGTGAACATTTTCTCGTGTTTGCAGAATTTGATTCATATTTTCGATGAAATAAAATATAAGAAAATAAAAATGGAAAAAAAATGTTAAAACTAAAGTGTCATAAATCGTGCGTAAAGTGTTATACGACTGTGAGCCACGTGTCAACAACCTGAGGAAACTATAAAAATAACTATGAGGAAAGTATAAAAATCTGAGAAGTAAAAAAAATACGCAAGGAAATAAATAACTGCGAGGAAAGTGTCAAGAATCTCATTGATTTCGGGGTAAAAGAAAGGTTGAATAAATAAGATGGTTTTCACCCCTTGTTTGGAGAGGGGAAGGGGTAAACAGGGTCTTTAAGCGGCCGTCGACGGGTAGTTAAAGGTGTAGTTTGTGTGGCAATGGGTCGTGGAGGAGGGGGGCAGGCGTTGTGTTGACCAAGGGGTACCATTGGTACATTACGAGTAACACTGTACACAAGGGGTAACATTGTACACAACGGGTAGCACTGTACACAAGGGGTAACACTGTACACAAGGGGTAACACTGTACACAAGGGGTAACACTGTACACACGGGTAACACTGTACAGTGTGTACACACAGGGTAGCATTATACACACAGGGTAGCATTATACATACAGGGTAACACTGTACACTCGGGGCAACACTATACACTCGGGGCAACACTATACAGACAGGGCAACACTATACACACGGGGCAACACTCTACACACGGGGCAACACTGTACACTCGGAGCAACACTATACACTCGGGGCAACACTATACAGACAGGGCAACACTATACACACGGGGCAACACTCTACACACGGGGCAACACTGTACACTCGGAGCAACACTGTACACTAGGGGCAACACTATACACACGAGACAACACTATACACACGGGGCAACACTATACACACGGGGCAACACTATACACACGGGGCAACACTATACACACGGGGCAACACTATACACACGGGGCAACACTATACACACGGGGCAACACTATACAACATATACGTGTTCGACCTCGATAACACCTCGAGTTTTTCCACCTTACGTAAATGTGAAAGACCAGCTTTTTTGATGAGCATGTTGTTTTGGGATAATTTCTTCTTCTTCTTCTTCTTCTTCTTCTTCTTCTTCTTCTTCTTCTTCTTCTTTTATTAGTTTATGTTATTAATATTTATTTTTCTATAACTTATGCCACTTGCTGTTACCTAACCTAACCTAAGTCTACTCTAATCTCACCCAACCTACCCTGCCCTAACTTAACGTTAACTTGACCTAACCTAACTTCAATCTACCCAAACTTACGTACCTTAACCTAGCTTAAACTTAACCCTAACCTACGCTATCCTAACCTAACCTAACGTAGAATTTGTACTAGAAGGGTTCGCGAACGGATTATACAGGACTAGCGACAGTACGAGCCTTCTTGTTTACACTGAATCCGGATTAGTGGAGTCATGAACGGATTCGAAGGGATTAGGTGAGCTTAAGGTGACGAGGACTTGGGGGAGAGAGACGGGTGGAGGAGGAGAGGAGTCAGCGGTGTGGGAGGGGAGGGGGGAGAGAGAGGACAAGAGGAAGCTAAGCCACTAAGGCCGTATCTGCAGCCGGCATGTTACACGACCACACGTACCAGGAACACTAGACGACCACGTACATGACCACGGACACTTACAATCTAATTAACACTACGCGCCCATGTATGCGATCAAATCCTCGTACGCGGCCACATACAAATACGCACGTACATGAACACACTTAAGTAAGTGTATGGGTTACCCCTCCCCCTCCCCCAGATCAAAATCCTCGAGGACAACCCCCTTGGACAAAACCCCCTTTAGGACAAAACCCCCTTGGACAAAACTCCCTCAAGTAAAGTGCAAAGTAGGACAAAACCTCGTGTTAATTATTTTAAACAGGTGGAGAACACCATAAAGACAGCGGCTTTGACCAACAGAGGCAGACCTGTACGTATCGTTACAGACACCACCCCCCAGGACAAATAATAATAAGAAATTTTTAAATCATAAGTTTTATTCTTTTTATTATTTATAGTTTATGAACACCTCTCTGACATTTATTATATCATAAGACTAACCTAACTTAACCTAACCCCCTCTAAATAAGGAGGTTTTGTCCTACTTTGCACTTTACTTGAGGGAATTTTGTCCAAGGGGGTTTTGTCCTAAAGGGGGTTTTGTCCTAAAAGGGGTTTTGTCCTAAAGGGAGTTTTGTCCTGCGGGGGTTTTGTCCGGACACCCACCTACGTACAGGACCACATCCACGTACATGACAAAACACACATACTGTACACATACCCACGTACAAAACCACACTAGCATACACGTACAAGAATTAAAATATTTAAATAAATTGTGAACAATTATCAGCGCCTTTGTCAATTATTTGTTATTAACTTTAGTCTCCCAAATTATCCTTATTTTATACTAATATTTCTTAACATCATAACTCTGGGCCTTCAGGCTCATAATTCGACACTAAGAATAATCATCCAGATTATCGAATAAATCTTTAAGAAGAAGAAGAAGAAGAAGAAGACTACAGACTATGTAAAAGTATTAATCTGGGTAAAATTCCTATGTGGAAATACAGCTCACTCTTCTACCTGAGTAACCGCTTCACCGATTTCCACATAAGTGGACTTTTCTTACGGGAAGTGTATGCGGATGTGTGTGTGCGTGTGTGTATGTGTGTGTGTGTGTGTGTATGTATGTGTGTGTGTGTGTGCGTGCGCACCTGTGTGTGCGTGTGTCAACCAGGATATAGCTGTCCTCCCTAAGTAAAAAAAAAAACCACCCAATTGAACACTTCACCCTTTCGTGACGGACACGGAGAGACAGTCATTGATGTCTCTCTCTCTCTCTCTCTCTCTCTCTCTCTCTCTCTCTCATTCACACACAATCATTATTACCAAACAAAACGCAGGCAATACAAAAATCCGTGCAAAGTTAAGTGTTGTCTCGTGTCAAACTACAGGTCGTCATTACACCTCAGATCCTCAACTCTAAAGCAGATTAATTTTGTATCATTCCTGAATACATGTATAGAAAATCACGCAATATTTTTTTTTCAATGAACGTTTAACTCCTTAAGACTTTCAATAAAGTTTAAGTAATAATAATAATAACAATAATAACAACAATGCAAAAAAAAAACCACACACACAGTTAAAACGTGGACAATAAAAAAATCCGATTTCCCTTCACGGACTTTCATCGTCATTCAGAAATATAAATAACACCCCCCCCCCCCCATTCCCACCCCCCACCCCACCTCCTTCCCTCCTTCCCTCCTTCTCCCCCTGTATTCCCTAAAGAGAGAATCAGAATAAAAATAGGAATTCCAAACTAGACCGATAAAAATAAGAAGAAAAAGGTAGACGAACGCGAGAGTTGTCCAAGTGAAAACAGGCGACGTTTACGTATGTCGGGAATTCCAGCTTCAGATGCCAGGTGTCGTCAGCTGCCTCAATCACCCTAGCGTGGAGTAGTCCTGTACTCCTTGTCCTGTGACTCCTTCCTCCTCCTCCTCCTCCTCCCCCTCCTTCTTCTTCCTCTTTATCGTCTTTTCTTTTTTCTCCTCCTCTCCCTCCTCTTCCTTCTCCTTCTCCTCATCTCTCTTCATTTCCTCTTTCTCCTCCTGTCTTACTATTACTCACTATCAAATCTTCATCATTTTCATTCCTTCTTCCTCCCATTTCATCATTTAATTATTATTCTTTTCTACCATCAATTCCGTCTCTCTTATCTACAACCCTTACAACCATCTGTGTGTGTGTGTGTGTGTGTGTGTGTGTGTGTGTGTGTGTGTGTGCGTGTGCGTGCACCTTACGGCGGACTACAACGCCTTCTAAGGAGTTATCCATTTAGGACGACAAGAAACTATATGTCTATCCACCCCCTGTATACTGTCTCCTCTCCTCCCCCCACTATTATCCCCTATCCTCCTCACTAGTCTCCCCATTATCCTACCCTATACTCCCCATTTTCATCCTTACCTATCCGCCCTACTATCCTTCCCCCATTATCTTTCCTATTATTATCCCCTATTTTCCTGTCTCGTCTCCTATCCTCCTCTCTCTCCTCCTAGCCTCCTCACTATCCTCACCCTCTTCTCTCCTGTATGCTCCCTATCCCTAGTTGTAAATTAGCGAGCATCAATCTATTCAGGTACCATAGCGTAGTATAGACACTTCCCCTTCTGTCTGTCTATCCGTCTGTCCACCCGTCAATTCGTTTCCGTTTGTCCGTCCGTTCCTTCGTCTATTACACACGCTCCCCTGTATGATGTGCGAGGAATTTACATCATGGGAAGGAGTTGAAATAATTATGACTACCTGTGGTTTCCTTCATGTCTTCTTATGTGTGTGTGTGTGTGTGTGTGTGTGTGTGTGTGTGTGTGTGTGTGTGTGTGTGTGTGTGTGTGTGTGTAAAAGACGAGTGTAAACAAGTCTAGGGTAAGTCACTCCCTGTTTGGTGCTCGTATGAGAGAAATTAACGCCACAGCAGGCAGATGGTAGGCGAACACTCGTCTGACGTTGCTCCCATTAGCATGTTATTGCGGAAGGACACTGCCAGGAGATGTTGACTGCTTGCACTGGCCTTGTGTAGTGTTACAGACTCCTTAACCCCCCCCCCCCCCCCGTGTGTGTGTGTGTGTGTGTGTGTGTTTAGTTTGTTAATGCTCTCTCTCTCTCTCTCTCTCTCTCTCTCTCTCTCTCTCTCTCTCGCTCCTCGATCAAACACCCTCACAAAAATACTAATAATCCCTCAATAAAATATAAACGTTTACATACGGCTCTAAATACCCCTCAGGCCCTTTGAGTATCCAGTAATTGGCAATTAGTTGGACATTTAATGGTCCCGTTATCACCAGCAAGTGCAGCGTACTTAGTATTGGAAGAACAAATACTTATAATGTATACAGCCTTAACAACATCAACCTAGAGAAGTCGACTTGTGAAAGAGTGCAGAGGTCTTATTGCAACTATATCTTGCGCTAGTTAGGCCGCACCTCGATTATGCGGTTCAGTTCTGGTGCCCCTATTATAGAATGGATATAAATTCACTAGAGTCGGTGCAGCGAAGAATGACAAAAATGATTCCGGGACTTAGAAGCCTTCCATATCAGGATAGGTTAAAGAAACTTAACTTGCATTCCCTAGAAAGACGAAGAGTGCGGGGAGATATGATAGAAGTATTTAAGTGGGTGAAAGGAATCAATAAAGGGGATATAGATAAAGTTCTTACAATATCCGAGCAGGATAGGACTCGGAGCAACGGATTCAAGTTGGATAAGTTTAGGTTTAGGAGGGAGATAGGAAGAAACTGGTTCACAAATAGGGTGGTGGACGAGTGGAACAAGCTTAGCAACTTTGTAGTAAGTGCGGGAACTCTGGAAAGTTTTAAAAGGAGGCTAGATAGATTCATGGATGATAGAGAGTGGTAGTAACTCTCGACAGGAGCTGCCATGCACAGGCCAACCGGCCTATTGCAGACTCCTTATTTTCTTATGTTCTTCTGTTCTTCACACTTCAACACACACACACACACACATACACACACACACACACACACACACACACACACACACACACACACACACACACACACACACACACACACACACACACACACACACACACACTTTTCTACCTTGTGGTTACGTCTTAAAGTAACTCGCTGATTTGATCAGATGTTGTTGACCGTAATTTGTGTTTTGTAAGGGAATGAGGAAGGGAGGAAGGGGGGTGGGGAGGGAGGGAGGTGATGAAGGAGGGGGTGAGGATTGAGTGAGGTGGTGATGGAGGGGTGGGGATTGAAGGAGGTGGGAAGGGAGAGAAGTGGGGAGGTGGGGAGGGTGGGAAGTGATGAGGGAGGGGGTGAGGATTGAAGGAGGTGGTGATGGAGGGATGGGAAGGGAGAGAAGTGGGGAGGTGGGGAGGGTGGGAAGTGATGAAGGAGGGAGTGAGGGGGTAGGAAGGGAGGGAAGTGGGGAGGTAGGAAATTTATGGGTAGAGAAGTATGGACATATTTAAGTAGGTAGATGGTAAAGTAGACTGATAGAAAAGTAGATAGGTTGTAAGGTCTATAAGTAGTAAAGTAGTTAGGTGGAAAAGTACGGAGAAGAATGATATGTTGATAGTTAAAGAGAGCAGTAAATATCGCAGCACGGGGAGATTGGTATATACAGTATATGGACACCAACAACCGCCACAACTACCACAACCAACAACCATCAACAACCACCTCCATCACCACTCTAACACAGCTCTCTGCTATGACGTCACGCCTGCGTCACACGAACGGGATCTGGCGTCGCCTTGTGCTTAATTCCTCTACGTAACGATTTTTTTTAATATATATTATTTAACATATACGAGTATCCTTCATATACAGTATACAAAGGATAGGAATTAATAAATTTTCCTTTAAACGTAATTTCGTTTTAAATTCACACACAGGAAAAAACGGGTTAGTAGAGTCGTTTTTTCCCACATTCATTTGTTTTTATTATAATGTCGGTGTATCGGTTCTCACTGCAGCTTCCCTCCAAAAGTTTGCGGATCCAGGTTTTCTTTTTTTATTGCTTTTTTCACGTCAGTATTCTGTTGTAACCGCTGGATTCCCTCACCTGCCGGCATTCAATTGTTGGATAGATTAGTTGAATAAGAATGAAAAACCTAAATGAGATTGAAAAGGAACAAGAGAGAGAAGGAGCGAGGGAGAGAAGACTAGGAAGAGAGAGAGAGAGAGATGGGGGGAATTTCCGGACGCTAAAGTCGTTTCTTGTGGTCAATTCCTGAACAAAACATAAAGAAAAGTCGCGTTGTTTGTTGGATAAAACTCTCCCACCAGATTTATCGGTCATCTTGTCAACTGCCGAGTGGTGAATCTTACGTCTTATATTGATTCAAATGTCTACTTATATCGCCTACCTTAGTTGTTTATTATATAATTTAGTCGTCTGTAAATAATCCTTTGTATAGAATCTGATAATCAATGTGTACGCTTGGATTTGTGTGTGTGTGTGTGTGTGTGTGTGTGTGTGTGTGTGTGTGTGTGTGTGTGTGTGTGTGTGAACTGAAACATCCTGGAAATTCCCTCGCGGTCATGATGATAATAATAATGTTCATTGACTCAACAAGTTCACCAAAGAGATGTATCGTAATCGGTGGTGACATTCTGTTGTGTCTCGCCTAAATAAACTGGACTCCTTGCCAACAGATACCCCCCTACCTCTCTCCTTCACATCCACCCTTAACCTACTAACCCTAGCCCTACCCTTAACTTCTCACCCCTAACCTAACATAACCTCTCACTCCTAACCTAACTTAAACCTTTCCCAACTTAACCTTACTTTTAAACCTAACCTAGTTAAACTGAACACAACTTAACCTAACCTATCTTAATCTAATCTAAAACAAGTTAACTCAACGGTCTGCTTACATTAAGAGGAAATCACGTATAACACTTTAAGTAAGAGGTATTTGATGTTAAAACACACACACACACGCACACACACGCGCGCGAGCTGAAGTGAATCGGAGAAAACTTGGCATTGTTTTTTAATGATAAAAGTTATTCAGTGTTTCATTGTTTGAACGTGTGTGTGTCTGTGCAAACAAACCTTTAAAACAGTACATATTGATCTAGACCGCTTGCTTGTTTGCATGTGTGATTACCTGGATAAATTTCCGGTCTATAACACACACACACACACACACACACACACGCGCGCGCCAAGGTGCTACTAAAGCTATCCTACAACTATTAACAACACCAGTACTGCTACTATTACAATTATAATAATAATAATAATAATAATAATAATATTATTATTATTAATATTATTATTATTATTATTATTATTATAAACTGCAATACTACTAATACTAATAATAACAATAATAACAGTTTCGTCATCAGAGTGTTATCACAGGTATACAAATATCCCTCCCTTACTCATTATAAATAACAATGACATTCCTCACCGGAACAGGTGAAGGAGAAATGTGTATTACGTCATTCTCTATATTTACGTATGACGTCATCAGGTTGTGTGAAGCAGGGAAGAGATGCCAACAAGATGTCAGAACATGTGTGAAGAATGTGCGTCGAGTGATATGTGAATCATGTGTGTGTGTGTGTGTGTGTGTGTGTGTGTGTGTAATAATAATAATAATAATAATAATAATAATAATAATAATAATAATAATAATAATAATAATAATAATAATAATAATAATAATAATAATAATAATAATAATAATAATAATAATAATAATAAAATTAACGGTTTATTGAAAAAGTTTTGCAGCCCGAAGGCTGAAAATATACATTGGACAAAAATTACTTATTACTTATTACATACAAAGACATGGGGTGGGTGGGTCGTTTAACAAAAACTTTCATTACTGAAAGAAGAAGGGGCATGAACTGAACATACGAATTATTATAGTTTGCAGTTGATGGCCCGGGCCTGGGCTGGTCATTGAGACACCAGGTGGTGTGGTGTTCACGTGGTGTAGTGTGTGTGTGTGTGTGTGTCAGTATTTTCGACACCGTGTATATATGACGTCGTTCTCGGACATTCCAAACTCATATTATAATTAACATATTTTTTCCTGTTTTACATAAATTACACCTAATTAGGAAACCCATTTGAATATCGCAGTAATTATAAAAAAAATCATCATTATATCCTCTAATTTTGAGTCATTTTCAACAATTTATAGTAATGTTGGTGTAGAGTTGAAGGCAGTCCACTGTGTCGTCTCAGTGAAAAAAATATATAAAATCTCTTTAACGGGCATACAGGGTGTTCCGTAAACACCTTTCATAAATCAGGCGGTGTATTCCTGAGTCATAACTAAAGATAAGTGACTAAATGACCAAACTGTCAATTCTCAATAGTTTCGGACTTACAGCACATGACAGGTTTGGTAGGAATGTGATGAAATCTGTAAGGGGTGTATATGAAACATCCAATACACTGTGCTGGTGACGTTATCAACAATAATACTGCCATATGATATGTATTGGTATTAACATTTAGAGGAAATGTTCAACTTCTGCCCCTCTTATTCAATGCAGGCTTCAGCCCGTCGTACTAGTGAGTGTCGCACACGTTCAAAGACCCCAGGGGTGTTGCAAAGGTTTGTCACAGTCCTGTACACGGCGCCACAATTTCTCGCGGTTTACGAACCTCTGTAACATACACCTTGCTTTTTATGTGACCCCACAGGTAGAAATCAAGGGAATTAATGTCAGGTAACCGTAGATTTCATCACATTCCTACCAAACCTGTCATGCGCTGTAAGCCCGAAACTATTGAGAATTGACAGTTTGGTCATTTAGTCATTTATCTTCATTTATGTCTCCGGAATACACCGCCTGAATTATAAAAAGGTGTTTACGGAACACCCTGTATATCTCTCCTGCTGGGTCGAATAATCCGGCAGAGGGGTAAAATAAAAATTAGATGTGGTGGGAACTATCATTATATCTTTTTATCATAATTAGGAAATTCTCCTGATATTAATTTCTATAACTGGATTTAAACTGGGGGAGGAGAACATAAGAACATACTGGGCAGTCCCGTTTACACCCAACCCCTATCGCTCATATATCCATCCAACCTATGTTTGAAGCTATCCACTGTATTCGAGTTAATGATGATGTTTGGGAATTTGTTCCATTCATCCACTACTCTACTTCCAAGGCAATGTTTACCTATCTCGCGCATAAATCTAAATTTCTCTAATTTAAAACCATTGCTATGAGTTCGCTCCTGGTTGGATAGCTTGAATACCTTTGTTATATCAACTTTGTTTAGCCCTGACTTCCATTTATACACCTCGATTATATAGCCCCTCACTCTCCGTCTCTCGAGGGAGTGCAAATTAAGATTCTTTAACCATCTCTGTACTCAAGACTCCTAATGCCCGGGATTAGTGTTGTCATTCTCCTCTGAATTCTTTCTAGGAATTCTATATCCATTCTGTAGTACGGTGACTAGAACTGAACTGAGTAATCCAAGTGAGGTCTCACAAGCGCAAGATATAGTTTTAGGATAACCTCGCTAGTCTTGTAACTAACATTCCTTTGTAAGAACCCAAGTGTTTTTGTAGCTTTGATTAGAGCAAATACACATTGTTGACTTGGTTTAAGATCCTACTCATAAATCTTTCTCACAGTGGGATTTCTCTATAAAAACGTTGTTCATCTGATATCTGGGAATTTTCTTATGGGGGTTTGAATACGGAGAAGGAGGAGTTATAGAAGTAAGGAGAGGATGTAGGGGTTAGTAGGAGCTAGAGTGGACAGTTGGTGACAGATGGTAGGCGTAAAGGGAGGGGAGGAGGTAGGGTCCGCCCACTACACTGTCATACTCGTCACCATGTAGCTTCTTGCCAATCAACTTGACAAATTGCAAGATCTTTCAAAACCTGCGTGTGTGTGTTCCCTCGCCCGTCGCCGCCACACAACCAGCTAGGCGCCTCAAGTCCCATTCAGGGCCTTAGTTTTCCCCTGTGAGCGACCTTAGAGGTGTGAAGTGGGTTAACTCTGCCTTTCCCCCACGGTGAAGAAATGAGGTAAGGGAAAGCGTGGGTAGACAGGGTAGTGGGGTATGAGTGAGTGGTGACAGCGTCCCTCCCACGCTACTACCTCCAGTCTCTTACCCTCTCCTCTTCCTCTTCCTCACTTCTCTTCCTCATTCCCTCCCTTCCCCTCCTTCCCTTCTTCCTTTCCTCCATCCCTCTGACACGTTTCCCTCCCTTCTCTTTCCCCTCACCCCCCACTTCTAACACCATTCCTCCCCCCTCCCAACTCCTACGTCTCCTCTCCCCAACTCCCTTCTCCCTCCCCCCTCCTGCGGCATGCCAGAACTGCGTGGGACCATGTGGCAAGGTGCCTAATAGATGTAGAGGCCCGAGGTCCGTGGTATGTGTGTGTGTGTGTGTGTGTGTGTGTGTGTGTGTGTGTGTGTGTGTGTGTGTGTGTGTGTGTGTGTGTGCGTGTGTGTGAGACGTCTTCAGTTTTCCCTTATATTTTTTATTCTTCAATTATTTCCTGTCGTTCATGTATTTATCATCTAAGTTCACCATCCTCCAGCTTAAGCTTAGTTACCCACATGAATCTGACCTATATATAGTGTCAATGAATATGATGCATTCTTTGTGTACGAACCTCTGTCCTGTATGGCAGTGAAAAGTGACATTACCCACATGAATCTGACCGACGTATATGTATGTATGTGTGCGTGTGTGTATATATATGTACATGTATATGTGTATGTATATATGTATATGTGTGTATATGTGTGTGTGTGTGTGTGTGTACATATATGTATATGTACTGTCAATGAATATGACAGAGGTACGAACCTCTGTCCTGCATGGCAGTGAACAGTGACATTACCCATATGAATCTGACCTCTATACATTTATAGCTGTTAATGAATATGATGTATTTCTTTGTGTATGAACCTCTGTCCTGCGTGGCAGTGAGAAGTGATACCACCCTCAATGTCAAGACCTGACTGAATTACTCAGAATAGGCAAACTGTACTACAAGCTCTGCCAATAAATTTGTTAAACTTAAAAAAAGTGGTGACGACTACTAGGAAAATTCGCTTATGTTATATTTGATGTTATACGAATATTTTTTCTTCCTTCTGTTTCTTGTCTCTTTTGTGAGCTGTGTATGCCGAGCTACATCCCTCACCCCTTCTCTAACTTCTTCTTTTGCTCCTGTTCCTCCTCCTCTTCCTTTTCGTCCTCCCTCACTACTACCTCACCGGTCTGTCTCCTCCTTTTACTACTAATACCGCTCCTCTTCTTCCTCTTCCTTCTCCTCCTACTCCTTCTTATAATCCTCCTCCTCGTCTTCTTATTTTGTATACGCTAGGAGGAAAAAAATGGTTGCAAGTGTTTCAAAGTGGTTCAACCAGACAGGGTCAAGAAGTTATGACAATCTTCTGAAAAAATGTGACAAAAGATGCAAGCGTCTCCCCCCCCCCTCAGTAACATGACAATTTCCCCTAAAATATATGACAATTTCCTATAAAAAAATGTGAAATTGTTCCTTAAATATATAGACAATTTTCCCCAAAACAACTATGATAGCTTTCCCTAATATATGAAAACAATGATACTGTGTTTGTACTGAGTGTTAATAATAATAATAATAATAATAATAATAATAATAATAATAATAATAATAATAATAATAATAATAATAATAACTCATTTTCCCCTGAAATCAGTCAACAGAAAACGATCATAAGCTTAAAAGGTGTTACATTACAGAAATATCTTCCTTCCTCCTCTTCCTCCTCCGCTCCTCCACCTCTTCTTCTTCCTCCCCCTCCTCCTCCTTCACCACCACTATTTCGGGTGTGCTCCTCGCCACCAGTAGACTAGGAGTTATTTTCAGTCGCTGGGCTAAATAAGGACTGAGTTTGTACATTCCGTGAAGCGACCAAACGTATTCTTGCCACTTGTGTTCATGTTCATTGTTCATCGTTCTTCATAGGTCGTTGTTCATGGGTTGTTGTTCATTAGCCATTGTTCTTTGTTTCATATAGTTAGTTACGGTTCACTGTTCAGACACCTTTGTTTATTTTTCATTTTCATAAATTTATTTTCATTGATCTGGGCAGGTAATTGTCCATGTTCAGAAGCCTCTGTTCATTGTTCATAGGTAGCTATTCTCATTTCACACGCCATAGTATTATTATTATTATTATTATTATTATTATTATTATTATTATTATTATTATTATTATTATTATTATTATTTCCACTTCCTCGTATTATATATATATATATATATATATATATATATATATATATATATATATATACAAAAGGTGACAGGAACGGTCACAGTACTGGTGCTTCTCACTTGTTTTATAATTATATAACTCAGATACCTACCCTCCTCCTCCTCCTCCTCTCATCGTACTCACCTTTATTCTTTTTTTTTCTTGTTTCTTCCTCCTCCTCCTCTTCCTAAACTTCCTCAACTATCCTCCGCCTCACCCTCTCTCTTCCTTCCCCCTCACTCTCACTTCCAGTAACCTCTCCCTCTCTCACCTTCGCCTCACCCCCTCTCACCTTCCCTAATCTCCTCACCTCCCCTCATCCCCTCTCTTCCCCTCCCCCAATCCCACCCCATTTCCTCACCCCCCCTCACCCCCTCACATACCTGAACGCCCTCGTGCCAGATACTTGCCTCACGGGAGTTCAATATTATGGCGTTCTGTGTACGTTCTGTGTATTCCTGCATAACGAACGGCCCCTTAGTTAAGGTTCGCCGGTATTTTTAGACAAGGTGTAGCCTAAAATACTCGGCTCGGAGCCCCTTTCTGCGCCTTAGGGTACCAAAACGGCGTAGGTGATTTAGTCGGTAAAGATGTAGTGTATATTTAAGGTCGGGTGGGAATATGGTTAGTTAGGTTAGGTTAGGTTAGGTTAGGGTAGGTTAGGGTAGGTTAGGTTAGGGTAGGTTAGGTAAGGTTAAGTTAGGTTAGGTTATATGAACAGCCTTTTGTGGTAAAAAAAAATTAGCTAAGCACAAATTATTGTTTTTGAATATTTGATTCATTGCCACGTATTCATCGATGTATATACAGACAGGCCAACAGATGTGTAAATAGACAGACATACAGAGCAGATAGTGAAAAAGAACATCCTACATCTATTGTCTACACCACCCCACCCCACCACCCCACCATCACATCACACCACACCACACCACACTACACCACACCACCACACCACACACAGCACACCACACCACACCACCACACCACACACAGCAGCACACCACACCACACACACACACCATCACACCACACACACACACCACACCACACCACCACACCACACACAGCACACCACACCACACTACACCACACCACACACCACACACAGCACACCACACCACACCACCACACCACACACAGCACACCACACCACACTACACCACACCATCACACCACACACAGCACACCACACCACCACACCACACACAGCACAGCACACCACACCACACCAGACCACCACACAAAACCCATAATCTTAACAACCTCTCCTTCCATACTGTATAATGAAGTGAAAGAAAGAAATCAGGTACTTCTGGGAGTTGGCGGGGAAGGGAGCGATCACTGACATACAAATGATGTATATTTTCTATAATAACTATAGGAATGATTGGTCGATTCTCACTCTTATATCTTCCTGAGTGTGTATCGTAAAGTCTTGAGTGGAAATATGTCTCTCTTTGTATATATATATATATATATATATATATATATATATATATATATATATATATATATATATATATATATATATATATATATATATATGCGAGTAAATCCTAGGTGCGCGTGATCCAGGTATATGCTGATAACCGCAAGGAAAAAGAAAACAAAGTACAGACTGTACTCACCCCTGAAGATGTGAATTACACGAAAGCGCTTGGGAACTTCGTGTTTTCTATTTCCTTGTGGTTATCAGCATATATATATATATATATATATATATATATATATATATATATATATATATATATATATATATATATGTGTGTGTGTGTGTGTGTGTGTGTGTGTAATAATAATAATAATAATAATAATAATAATAATAATAATAATAATAATAATAAACGGTTTATTAATAGAGTTGCAGCCGGTGGCTGAAAATATACAGTGTGTGTGTTACCAGCTTGACCATCTCCGCCTTTGTGGTATTTTACTGAGTGTATGTTTTTTTAGGGTTTAGTTTAGTTTAACAAATTTATTGACAAAGCTTGGAGTACAGTTTGCCTATTCTGAGTAATTCAGTCAAGTCTTGACACTGAGGTATCACTTCTCACTGCCATGCAGGACAGAGGTTCATACACAAAGAAATACATCATATTCATTAACAGTATATATATATATATATATATATATATATATATATATATATACTGTATATATATACATATATATACACATACATATATATACACATATACACATATACATACATATACACATACACACACATACACATACATATTTAGGTTGATGGTAGTAAGGGAGAGGGGGTGGTAACCTTACACACACACACACTACACATCTTATACCACCCCCTCCCGTCAAACCTCCCTTACCCCCTCTCATCCCCATCTACCCCTCACCTCTCACCCCCGCCCTCGAGTGAGGGAGTTGCCCCTTACAGTGGCTACAGCCAGCGGCACCTATAAGGGCGCAACCCACAATTAGAGAGATATCTTTAATTAGTTCACTGATGAATACCAAGACAGAATTAAGCGTATGATCCATATATAAGACTCTCGAACGTCCATTTATAGACGCACTTGTAGTCACTGGTATGTTTTGGTAGCTACTGGGATGCCTTTGTAGACTCTGTGAAGCGTTCGTATCATTTGGGGCACATTTCTAATGTCAGTGACGCATTTATAGGATTTGGGACGCATCTGTTGCCTTTGAGGTGCATTTGTAGTGGTTGGGACGCATTTGTATGCTCAGATATGCTTCTGCGTTTTAGAGGATCCAGTTGTATTCTTCGGGAAACAATTATAACTTTTGGGGTGCAGCCGATGTGGTTACGCTAGTGGTCTGAGAGAGAAAGGGGGGGGGGGGTTCACACACCTTACTAGTCTTCGCTGACACCTGGCTAGTTTACTGTTCTTTATATCGAGGCTGACACACACACACACACCCGCACATACACATACACTGTCAATCAGCATTAGTCAGCAGGGGTCAGCAACACTCACTATCACTTAGCTGTTGTCACACATAGTGCGTGCTAGCGAGCTCGCGTGCGCGCGCGCGCGTGTGTGTGTGTGTGTGTGTGTGTGTGTGTGTGTGTGTGTGTGTGTGTTTTCCTCAGCGCAATGACTGATTAAGCTAATTACCTTTTTGTTTCGTTACTTAACTCCCTTTGTGTGAGACTTTGCTCCTGAATATAGCGAGAGTGAGGTAGTGTCCAACACATCGAAATTCCTTTGACACAAGTGGTCCAGCGCCTCTTTCTTCCTCCCTCTCTTCGGCGCGTGCCACTCCACCATCCCTCCCTTCTCATCCTCCCTTTCTCCCTCCTTTCTTTTCTCCTTTCCTTCCTCCCTCATTCCTTCATCGTTTCCTTACTCCCTTCATTCCTCCATTCTTTTTCTCCCTCCCTCCCTCTCTCTCCCTTCTTCCCTTCCACCCACCCACTCACTTCCTCCCTCCTTCTTCTTTCTTCACTCCTAACCTCCCTCCCTCATTCCTTCCCTCCAGTGTTCCCTTCCTCCCTGCCTCCTTCCCTCCCTCCCCCCCCCCACCGACCCTACACACATACTTCCACTCCTCTCACCTGTAGACACAAGTTGTTCATCCATCGCAGGCGTCTCATTTATGTCATCCACAAATCAGATTTCATGTGTGTCTTTTAACATAAGAACATAAGAATGGAGGAAACTGCAGCGGGCCTATTGGCCCATACTGGGCAGTCCCGTTTACACCCAACCTCTATTGCTCATATAAGCATCCAACCTACTGTATGTTTGAAGCTATTCAGCGTATTCTAGTTAATGATGATATTTGATAACTTGTTCCATTCATCCACTACTCTGTTTCCAAACCAGTGTTTACCTATTTCACGCCTAAATCTAAGTTTGTCTAATTTAAAACCATTGTTACGAGTTCGCTCCTGGTTGGATAGTTTGAGTACCTTTGTAATGTCCCCTTTGTTTAGCCCTGACTTCCACCTCAATCAGGTCGCCCCTCGCTCTACGTCTCTCGAGGGAGTGCAAATTAAGATGCTTTAATCTGTCTCTATACTCAAGGTTCCTAATGCCCGGGATTAGTCTTGTCATTCTTCTCTGAATTCTTTCCAGTGATTCTATATCCATTCTGTAATACTGTGACCAGAACTGAACTGCATAATCCAGGTGTGGTCTCACAAGAGCAAGATACAGTTTTAGGATGACCTCGCTAGTCTGGTAACTAACACTCCTTTGTATGAACCCAAGTACTTTATTAGCCTTGTTACGAGCAAAAACACATTGTTTACTTGGCTTAAGGTTCTTACTTATCATTACTCCTAAATCTCTCTCGCAGTTGGATTTCTCTATGGCACCATTGTTTATCTGGTATCTGGTTTCCCTGTTTACATCTCCTATGCTGAGTACTTTACATTTGTCCACGTTGAATTTCATCTGCCATTTTTCAGACCATTCGAAAAATTTTTTTAGATCTTCCTGTAGTTTTGCTGAGTCCTCGTCAGATTTAATAACACGTCCTATTTTAGTGTCATCAGCAAATTTACTTATGTTGCTGTCTATGCCGATATCTATGTCGTTTATGTATATAATAAATAATAATGGTCCAAGTACTGAGCCTTGGGGAACTCTACTTGTGACGTTGCTCCAATGGGACTTAGTGCCGTTAATGCTCACTCGCTGTTTCCTGTCCTGTAACCACGCCCTTATCCATTTAAGGATGTTACCTTTGATGCCATGAGCTTCAACCTTTCTAATTAGTCTTTCGCGGGGGACTCTGTCGAAGGCTTTGCTAAAGTCGAGATATACCACATCATAATTCTGCCCCTCGTCCACCGATTCGAAAACTGATGAAAAGAATGTTAATAGATTAGTTAGACAAGAACGTCCGCTTGTGAACTCATGCTGGGAATCATTGATCAATCCGTGCTTCTCCAGGTGATTTCGAATAGAGTTTAAAATGATTGCTTCCAGTAATTTGCCTACTATTTATGTTAGACTGATTGGGCGGTAGTTAGAGGATAGTGATCTATCTCCCTTCTTGAAAATCGGTATTACATTCGCTATCCTCCAAGATTCTGGTACTACACCTGTTATTAAGGACATGTTAAACAACTTTGCTAAGGGCATACTAAGCCGTTTCCTTACATTCCTTTAATACTCTAGCAAATATCTCATCGGGACCAGGTGACTTATTAGGCTTTAGTTTGTCTATTTGCTTACTAACATCGTTACGAGTCACTACTATCTCGCTTAATTTGTTTTCTTCACTATCTCTGAATAGAGTCGGTGCCTCGGGTATCATGTTTAAATTTTCGGTGGTGATAACTGTTGAAAAATATTTACTCAAATTATTGCTCATTTCTCCGTCGTTATCAGTGAGCTCGCTGGTATCTGACTGTATTGGTCCAATCTTTTCTCGTGTTTTAGTTTGATACATTTGGTAGAATCCTTTGGGGTTTGTCTTCGCCTCCCTTGCTATCCTTACCTCATTATTCCTCTTGGCTTTCCTTATCTCGGTTTTAACCCGACTCGCCAATATCTTATAATAATCCTGGAGGTAAATTTCGCCACGCTTTATCCTTCTACCTATAGCCTTCCTTTGGCCAATGATGTTCTTTAAATAATTGTTTATCCATTTAGGGTCATTGTTGTCTGATCTGAGTTTTTTGTATATGTTCTGCCTTTGTGCATTAAGTAACTCATTATTTAAATTGTCGTGGAATTCGGCAGTCTCAGATGTCGTTATCAGGTCGAAGTCATCTGTCAGGTTCACGGCCAAGCGCGACACCCCCTCTCTCAGCTGCCTCTTTAAACTGTCAAAGTTTGCCCTTCTGAAATCTGGTACTTTAGTGGAATTTTCCTTACATCTGCCCTGAAAATCTAACTGGAATCGAATTTCTTTGTGATCGCTGTTGGCAAGTTCGTTCCCTACCTCCACATTGCTAATGAGGTTTCCTCTGTTCGACAGAACTAAATCGAGTATATTATTACCCTGTGTGGGTTAGGTTATATGTTGACTTAGGAAACAGTCCTGGATCGTCTCGAGAAAATCCTCTGATTCTGAGTTACCCGTAAGGTCAGTCCAATCTATTTGGCCAAGGTTAAAGTCGCCTACTATACAGACTTTGTTGTGTATGGAAGCCCTGCGCATTTCATCCCAGATAAGTCGCTCATTGACTCTATCAAGATTGGGAGTCTATATATTACTCCTGTGATTAATTTTTCCCTACCGTCGCTTAATTCTATCCAAATTGTTTCTGTATTCCGCTCAGTTTTTATTTCCTTATTTATTTCACACTTCAGATTATCCCTAACATAGATTGCTACTCCACCTCCTTTCCTGGTTTGCCTATCGGTATGGAACAATTTGTAACCCGCTATTTGGTATTCGACCGGCAACTCGCGTGAGTCTAGGTTGATCCATGTTTCAGTGAATGCTATTATATCGATTTTTTCGGTACATACCAAGGCCCTAATATCATCCATTTTGTTTCTCATACTTCTACTGTTCGCGTAGTAGACATTTAAGTTAGTCGTGTTCTGAGTCCTCCCTTTACCGCGTTTAGTTTTAAACTCCCTGTTTAATTTAGTTTTGTCATCATTCCTAACACTATTTCCCTGTAATCTTTTACTTTGTTTGCCACTCCTGCGGTTTCACCCCCGTTGCCTTATGTTCCTAACGGTTTGAAGACTTGTGTGTGTGTAATAATAATAATAATAATAATTAACGGTTTATTAGAAAGAGCCGCGTGGAAGGCTGAAAATATACAGTTACATATTTGGGGAATGGAGTTTACGAGGTACAAATAATATACTAAGTGACACCATTGACACCGATAAGACATATAATGTAGATGGGGATCAGCTCCAAATACAGTTCATTTCAACATGGTGACGAATTAGCAAGGGCAGTGTTTGCTGGGGTGAATACACTGATTTATTACATGTTATTGATAATTTTTACAATGTGGTTGGGACTGGGCTGTGTGACAATAATGTGTGTGAGAATATATAGTGCGTAAGCGATTAAAGAAAATGAGACAGTATGTATGTCAATAAGAAAAAAAGAAAGAAAGAAAGAAAGAAAGAAAGTAAGAACTTATATTTAGAAGTGTGTTGTAAATTGGCTGGAGGTATTCAGGAACCCCCCTCAGCCCCTTATCCCCTTTCCTCGCCCCCCTCCCCCCATGCCTCACCCCTCTCACACCCCCACTCCTCACCTCTCACCCCCTTCTCGTCGCTCAAACCCCTACCCTCCATCCCCCCTCACCTCAACCCCCTCAACTCTCAACCACCCAGCGCTTTACACACACCCCCTCTCACTCTTCCTCACCCCCAAGCCTCAGGTATGTAAACAAAAAGGTAAACATGACAAAAAAGATCCCCAAAATACCTGTTGAAACATACACCACGAGACCATGTACGTGTGTGTGTGTGTGTGCGTGTATAATAATAATAATAATAATAATAATAATAATAATAATAATAATAATAATAATAATAATAATAATAATAATAATAATAATAATAATAATAATAATAATAATAATAATAATAATAATAATAATAATAATAATAATAATAATAACAATAATAATAATAAGAAGAATTATAATTAACGTTTTTTTTAAATAACATGGCAGCCCGAAGGCTGAAAATATACATTGAACAGAGATGATAAGTTACATATGGTGGAATCGGGGAGTGGGTCACTTGATTGACAAAAGCTCTCAATACAGAGGCATAAAAAACATAGAGTCAACATATAGATTAACTATAGATATGGTACTGTAGGAGCTGGTCTTGGAAACAGTAGTGTGTGTGTGTGTGTGTGTGTGTGTGTGTGTGTGTGTGTGTGTGTGTGTATAAATATATGGAGTTACCGAGGGATATACTTTATGCAAGTATGTCCTCGGGGTGTACTGCGCATCGCATCTTGTCTGTTCGTATACATATACACATATATGCACGCATGTACACAGTTACACAAGCATACACACAGATACTGTACACACACACACACACACACATATACATACGCACAATCACATATACAGTACACACGCACACACACACATACACGCACACGACCACCCATCACTCCCAGCCAAGATTCTGTTCACGAGAATTAAGGCACTAGTGTATTTAATTCATAAGATGTTAACGCACTCATACCCGACGAGAGTATATTTAACTCATATGATGTTAACGCACTCACAGGCTACGGGAGTGTATTTAACTCATAAGATGTTAATGCACTTACAGGCTACGGGAGTGCATTTAACTCATAAGATGTTAATGCACTTACAGGCTACGGGAGTGTATTCAACTCATAAGATGTTAACACACTCACAGGCTACGGGAGTGTATTTAACTCATAAGATGTTAATGCACTCACAGGCTACGGGAGTGTGTATTGAACTCATATGATGATAACTCACAGGACAAAATTAAGCACTCAACCCAATATCCATTAAACATCAAACGACCACTAACAAGCAAGCAACAAGCAATTTTCCATTCAAATACTGTTGGCTATAAATATTTTCAGCCACATGACTTTTTAACTCGTCCATAGTAATCTCGAGCTTAAAATAACTCGTGGTTGTACAGTAACAGCGTCCCACAAAACCAGCGTCCCACAAAACCAGCGTCCCACAAAACCAGCGTCCCACACAACCAGCGTCCCACAAAACCAGCGTCCCACAAAACCAGCGTCCCACCAACACCAGCGTCCCACAAACCAGCGTCCCACACAACACAGCTTTCCCCACAAAACCAGCGGTCCCACACAACCAGCGTCACACACAACCAGCGTCCCACACAACCAGCGTCCCACACAACCAGCGTCCCACAAACCAGCGTCCCACACAACCAGCGTCCCACACAACCAGCGTCCCACAAAACCAGCGTCCCACACAACCAGCGTCCCACAAACCAGCGTCCCACAAAACCAGCGTCCCACACAACCAGCGTCCCACAAAACCAGCGTCACACACAACCAGCGTCCCACACAACCAGCGTCCCACACAACCAGCATCCCACAAAACCAACTCACCGAAACACTGTAGTCGTGAGTCACTGTGGTTTTGAGTCACTGTGGTCGTGAGTCGCTATGGTCGTGAATCATTGTGATCGTGAGTCAACTGTGGTCGTGAGTCGCTATGATCGTGAATCATTGTGATCGTTAGTCACTGTGGTCGTGGTGGTCGTGGCGGTCGTGAGTCACTGTGGTCGTGATGGTAAACAGTTTCTCCCACGTGTATTAACAGTGGCAAGTTTTGTCTAAACCCATAGATTTAACCCTCCGACATGTCAGGTGTTTCCTGGCGACTCTCTGTCCTGCTGAGAGACAGTTGTTCTTCTCTTCTCTTCTCTTCTCTTCTCTTTTCTTCTCTTCTCTTCTATCTATCTATCTATCTATCTATCTCCAAAAGAATCATAAAACTCCTCACCTCTTATGCCCCTCTCACCTGCATCACTCAACGTGCAGTAGCCCACCTGTGTCTGTTTGTCCGTGGGGTTGTCTTGACACCGCCATCTATCGAAGCCAAAACTGAATTCCATTTCGTATTGAGAAAATCTTCGGGAGAACTTCTCTTGGTTCCATTTGACGATGTAGACTTCAAGCATTGACCCCTGACCTTTTGTAGGCTCTGTGCATCATTTTTCGTCATAAATATAATGGAGGGCGCCAAAACTTTTGATCTACATTCAAGAAACAAAGATCTCATAAATAAACTGTACAGTTATCTGCAGTTTTACACATCTAACTGTTACCAGTTACATAATTTTTACATTTACTCTTGGCCAGGACGTGTGTATTTACCCCAGTGAGGAGGCTGGCTCTCTCTCTGGGCCCGGTCTTGGGTAAATACACACGTCCTGTACATGACAGTTGTATCAAGTTATTACATATTTTCATTAATTTCACTCTTTCAAGGAATCCCAAATAATTCAAAATTTTCTAATAAACCCTTGCGGGGCCCAGAATATGGTTGCGGGCGCCGAACTACAGGTTGGGTACAACTGAATGTAGAGAGAAAGAAAGATACAAACCAGACAGGCAGAGAAAGAGACCTTAAAATCGACAGTTTTTTGTGTGTGCGTATTCCTGTTATTATTCTTATGCTGTTCTTATTCTTCTTGTTCTTTTTTTTTTCTTCTGTTAAATACAAATAATGACTTTAGAATGCAGTTATTTTTGATGGAATAAGATAAAAGTAATCGGCATGAGAGAGAAAGAGAGAGATAAAGAGAGAGTGAGAAAGATAAAGGAAAAGAAGAGAAAGATATAAAGGAAAAGTGAGAGAGAGAAAGAGAAAGACACTCATATCGTCACATTTTCAATAGTCGATCGACAGTGCAAGAAGTACTGGAGTAAACATAGATATTTTACAGTTCTTTCCCCTCACTGAATTTCGATAGAGTAATTCATTTATCTTTATATAGCGTAAGTCAAAGCTTGTATGAAACATCCAGTATATACATGCAGTCTCGTTAATATAGGCTGTAATATGTAGCCTAATATTGACGGAACGAGTTTGCTCTTCATCACGACAGCGACCAAAGGAAAGCCTCGAACCATTGACGTCACAGCGACCATCAGGAACAGAGACGGGGACCTGTCTTAATGAACCACGAGGCCACTCACCCACCCACCCAGCCATCATGCCACCCTCCCTTGACGTACACAGCCACCCTTTGCAATTTATGTTTATCTCTTGTAAGATTTAAGTAGATGTGTTTACAAATGTGAGCGATAGTCACTTGTTTTTGTTTTATTTTCTTCCTTGGGGTTTAAGTGTGTGTGTGTGTGTGTGTGTGTGTGTGTGTGTGTGTGTGTGTTTGTTTTACTGAAGGTGAAGTTTTGTCAGTCAAATGATGATACTAGTTATGATAATTATGGTAAATGGTATTAATTACGATAATGAAAATGATTATAAATATCCTTGTAATAACTATAAGAAGAAAAGAACATAAGAAAATAAGGAGTCAGCAATAGGCCGGTTGGCCTGTGGATGGCAGCTCCTGTCGAGAGTTACTACCACTCTCTATCATCCATGAATCTATCTAGCCTCCTTTTAAAACTTTCCAGAGTTCCCGCACTTACTACAAAGTTGCTAAGCTTGTTCCACTCGTCCACCACCCTATTTGTGAACCAGTTCCTTCCTATCTCCCTCCTAAACCTAAACTTATCCAACTTAAATCCGTTGCTCCGAGTCCTATTCTGCTCGGATATTATAAGAACTTTATCTATATCTCCTTTATTGATTCCTTTCACCCACTTAAATACTTCTATCATATATCCCCGCACTCTTCGTCTTTCTAGGGAATACAAGTTTAGTTTCTTTACTCTATCTTGATATGGAAGGTTTCTAAGTCCCGGAATCATTTTCGTCATTCTTCGCTGCACCGACTCCAGTGAATTGACATCCATTTTATAATAAGGGCACCAAAACTGAAGAGCATCATCGAGGTGCGGTCTGACTAGCGCAAGACATAGTTGCACTAAGACCTCTACACTCTTATTACTTACACTTCTAGATATAAAACCTAATACTCTGCTTGCCTTATTTCGAACATGAACGCACTGTTTACTAGGCCGTAGGTCCGGGCTTACAAGTATCCCTCTCTTTCACAAGTTGATTTCTCTAGGTTGATTTTGGTAAGGCTGTATACATTGACAGTATTTGTTCTTCCAATATTAAGTACGCTGCACTTGCCGGTGTTGAATTTCATTTGCCATTTTACTGACCACCCCTGCAGTTTATTTAAATCCTCCTTTAGTGCATTTGCATCCTGCCTTAAATTAATCTGCCGCCCTATTTTGGTGTCATCCGCAAACTTGCTTATGTCACTTATCTAGATCGTTAATGTAGATTATGAACAAGAGTCGGCCCAGTACTGACCCCTGGGGAACCCCACTGGTTACACAGCCCCACTCAGATTTAACACCATCTACGCTGACCATCTGTGTTCTATCGGTGAGCCATGATTTTATAAAATTTAAAACTGTCCCTTCGATACCATGAGCCTTAACTTTTATCAGAAGCCTCTGATGCGGTACTCTGTCAAATGCTTTGCTAAAGTCTAAGTAAATAACATCGTAATTTTCGTCATTATCTACTACCTCGAAGACTTTCCTAAAAAAACGTCATCAGATTAATTAGACAAGATTTTCCCTTTGTAAACCCATGTTAAGAGTCGTAGATTAATTTGTTTTTCTCTAAATGCGATCGGATGCTATTTTCTATAATTGATTCAAGAAATTCCCCCTTTACTGACGTCAAACTAATCGGCCGGTAATTTGACGCTGATGCTCTGTTTCCCTTTTTGAATATGCCTGTTTCCACAAGTCTGGCACAACTCCCGTGTATAATGATTTTGTAAATAAATTTACGAGGGGTCCGCTAATCTGTTCCTTACACTCTTTCAAAACTCGAGGGAAAATTTCATAGCAAGAGTAATATTTGTCTTTTTTTTTTCATTACTACGACTACTACTACTTTTTTTTTTTTTTTAAATGGCCTCCAGCCTCCCCCAATAACCACACCTTCGCCACCATTTTATTACCTTAATATTAAATATCCTAATACATAAGTAGCTATCCTAGCTGTGTTGAGTTAGTTGAGCAGCAGATCTATGCGGCATTCAGTGACTTACCTCGTAGTCAATATCTGCAACTGTTGTCTGCTTTGGGGTCGATGCTCTCGTTCCCCTGAGGCAGAGCAAAGCAGACCTAAGGAAAGAGAAGGACAGTCGACATCTCATCCAGGCTGTAACATAACTTCTGGGCTGCTGCTTCTGCTCGGATAACACCTCAGCGAGTCTGGCGCAGAAGCATCTTGCAGTTGGTCCCATCCCACCTTATCTTGTCGTTCTCGTTCCTCCTGTGTGCAGCATCGAGAGCTAAGTTACGGTGACATGCGGCCATGGGATCAAAAATCCTGATGACGAAGAAGGCTCGCTGTCCTCGCGTCCAGAATCCTCGAGCACTAACGTCAGCACGGGCTTCGTTGGATTTGTTTGAAGTCCTATGTTGGAAATTCTCACCGTCCAATGGAAGGAGGGTCGGCTCCACCCTGACATCATGATATATTTTCTTCAACATATTTGCATTGAAATCCCTTACTTCGTCATGCCTCATGCATATGAAGCCCCCTTTCTTACACACCATGGCGTGATCGACGTCATTGGAAGAGCCACACACGCATTGGGAAGGCAAACCTTCTACTGGCCTACCGTACCTTAGAACATTGGCATCTGTAAATTATTTTTTATTAAGACTGAAACCATTTGCCCTTATCGGTAACGTAGTACTATTACTACTACTGCTACAAGTACTTTTTTTTAAACGTGGCCTCCAGCCTCCCCCAATAGCCACACCTTCGTCACCATTTTATTTACCTTAAAATTAACTATTCTAATACATAAGTAGCTACCCTAGCTGTGTTGAGTTAGTTGAGCCGCAGATCTATGCGGCATTCAGTGACTGTTGCCTAGTAGTCAATATCTGCAACTGTTGTCGGCTTTGGGGCCGATGCTCTCGTTCCCCTGTGGCAGAGCAAAGCAAACTTACGGAGAGAGAAAGACAGTCGACATCTCAACCCAGGCTGTATCATAACTTCTGGGCTGCTGCTTCTGCTCGGATAACACCTCAGCGAGGTAGAAGCATCTTGCACTTGGTCCCATCCCACCAGAGGTTGTGAACACCAGAGGAGTGAAGCTGCCTTGCTCAACGTTCTGAATTCTCTCCCCATATGCCCTTATCTTGTCGTTCTCGTTCCTCCTGTGTGCAGCATCGAGAGCTAAGTTACAGTGACATGCGGCCATGGGATAAAAAATCCTGATGGTCGAAGAAGGCTCGCTGTCCCCGCGTCCAGAATTCTCGAGCACTGACGCCAATACGGGCTTCGTTGGATGTGTTACTACTACTACTACTTTTTTTAACGTGGCCTCCAGCCTCCCCCAATAGCCATACCTACGCCGCCATTTTATTGCCTTAAAATTAAATATCCTAATACAAAAGTAGCTACCCTAACTGTGTTGAGTTACTTAAGACTCAGATCAATGCGACATTCAGTGACTGTTGCCTCATATTCAATATCTGCGACAGTTGTCGGCTTTGGGGCTGACGATCTCATTCCCCTGAGGCAAAGCAATGCAGACCTAAGCAGAGAGAAGGACAGTCGACATCTCAACCAGGCTGTGACGTAACTTCTAGGCTGCTGCTTCCGTTCAGATAACACCTCGGCGAGTCTGGCATAGAAACATCTTCACTTGGTCTCATCCCACCAGAGGTTGTGAACACCAGAGGAGTGAAGCTGCCTTGATCAACATTCAGAATTATCTTCCCATATGCCCTGATTTTGTCATTCCCGTTCCTCCTGTGTGCAGCATCGAGAACTAGGTTACGGTGACATGCGGTCATGGGATCGAAAATCCTTATGTCAAAGAAGTCTCGCTGTCCCCGCGTCCAGAATCCTCGAGCACTGACGTCCACACGAGCTTCGTTGGATGTGTTTGAAGTCCTGTGACAGAGGTTTTCACCGTCCAATGGCTGCTGCTACTACTACTACATGGCCTCCAGCCTCCCCCAATAGCCACACCTTCGCCACCATTTAATTACCTTAATATTAAATATCCTAATACATAAGTAGCTATCCTATCTGTGTTAAATTAGTTGAGCCGCAGATCTATGCGGCATTCAGTGACAGTAGCCTCATAGTCAATATCTGCAGCAGTTGTCGGAGTTGGGGCAGACTACTACTACTACTACTAGTGTTACTTACCATTTCCCATATGAATATTTCATCCACTTCTTGCTAACTATCCAGGGAACCTGTAGTTTCCATTTAACCATCCAGGAGACTTCCTTGCCTTGCCATCCAAGACAGTTAGCTCACCAGTTAACCATCCAAGACAGTAGTTAGTTCACCAGCTAACCATCCAAGACAGTAGTTAGTTCACTAGCTAACCATCGACGAAGTAATTAGTTCATCAACTAACCATCCAAGATCGTAGTTCGTTCCTCACCTAACCATCCAAGATAGTCAGGGCAGGTTAAAGTATGTGGCGTTGGTAACCCTGATGGTGTTCGATGTCTCACTGTATATTATCCTGACCTTTCTGGGGGTATTTGGCGGTTTTGGTAACGCTGGTGTGACCAACAACTGGCTAACTTAACGCATTCTTGGTGTGTGTGTGTGTGTGTGTGTGTGTATACACACTCTATTAGTCAAAATAACCCACTCACTAGATTCTTATAGAACCATACGAACATAAGAATGGAGGAAACTGCAGCGAGCCTATTGGTCCATTCTGGGCAGTCTCGTTTACACCCAACCCCTATTGCTCATATATCCACCCAACAGATGTTTGAAGCTAGCCAGCTTATTCGAATTAGTGATGATGTTTCGTAACTTGTTCCACTCGTCCACTACTCTATTTCCAAACCAGTGTTTACCAACAGTATATTGCGCCTAAATCTAAATTTGTGTACAGTAATTCAAAACCATTGCTACGAGTTCGCTCCTGGTTGGATAGTTTGAGTACCCTTGTTATATCACCTTTCTTTAACCCTTTATACACCTCGATCATATCGCCCCTCACTCTACGTCTCCCGAGGGAGTGCAAATTAGGTGTTTTAACCTCTCTCTGTACTCATGGTTCCTAATGCCTGGGATTAGTCTTGTCATTCTACTCTGAATTCTTTCTTGGGATTCAATATCCATTCTGTAGTACGGTGACCAGAACTGAACTGAGTAATCCAAGTGAGTCTCAAAAGTACAATATATGACTTTAGGATAGCCTTAATATTGTTCTAACTAACACTCCTTTGTCTGAACCCAATTACTTTGACTTTGCTAGCCTTGTTTCGAGCAAATACACGTTGTTGTCTTGGTTTAAGATTCCTACTATCATTACTCCTAAGTCTTTCTCACACGCGGATTTCTCCATGACAACATTGTCCACTGTTATCTGGTTTCTCTGTTAACATCTCCTAGACTAAGTACTTTACATATGTCTACATTAAATTTCATCTGCTATTTTTCAGACCATGCAAAAAAGTAGTTTAGATCTTCCTGTAGTTTTGCTGAGTCCTCATCAGATTTAATTGCACGCCCTATTTTATTCTCGTCAGCAAATTTACTTGTGTTGCTGTCTACACCTATATCTGTCGTTTATGCATATAATAAATAGTAATGGTCCAAGTATTGAACCTTAGGGTACTCCACTAGTGACGTTACCCCAATTGGATTTAGTGCCGTTAATGCTCACTCGCTGTTTCCTGTTCTGTAACCACGCCCTAATCCATTTAAGAATGCTGTATCTCCCCCAATTCCATGAACCTCCACTTTTCGTATTTGTCTTTCGTGGGGGACTCTGTTGAAGGCTTTGCTAAAGTCAAGGTATACCGCATCGTAATCTTGTCCGTCATCCACTGATTCGAAAACAGTTGAAAAGAATGTTAATGGATTAGTCAGACATGAAGGCCCACTTGTAAAGCCATATTGGGAATCATTGATCAACTTGTGCTTCTCCAGGTGATTTCGATTAGAGTTTAAAATTACTGCTTACAACAATTTGTCTACAATTGATGTTAAACTGTTTGGATGGCAGTTAGAGGATCTATCGCCCTTCTTGAAAGTCGGTATCACATTCGCTATCCTCCAGGATTCTGGTACTACACACGTTTTTAATATCATGTTAAACAAATTTGCTAAGGGCTAACTAAGCTCTTCCTTACATTCCTTTAATACCCTGGCAAATATCTCATAGGAACCTGATGACTTATTAGGCTTTGGTTTGTCTATTTGTTTATTAACATCGTTACAGACTTTGTTTACTCACGCCCACTGCAGTCTCCTCGATCCCCATGTTCAAATGTTCCCCTAGCAGTTTCAAGACTTCGTCAACTTTTGAACTGCCCTCTTCAGAGAGCCACCCCACCCCAAGATAAATGTACCCCATCCCTGGCCTAAAGGTCCCTTCTGCCATAAAAGTTGTCCCAGTTGTCAATGAATGGGACTGATATTGAACTTGTAATATGTGTCAAGACAGCCGTTGACACTAACTGTCCTTGACAACCATCCATTGCCAACTCTCCTTCTAGGCAGGACACCACATAAGACAGAGATCCCTCCCTTCATCCTAATACGTTCAATAGCTGCCTTGAACTTATCAAGGAGCTCCTCACTCCTCCACCGGCCAATATCATTGCCTCCTGCACTAAGGCATATAATGGGTTTGTTCCCATTACCAGACAAATATTGGCTATCCTGTCAACTATATTCCCCACCCCAGCTCCTGGCAAACACACTTAAATCCTATTTCTATTTTTGACACAAAAAGCTCTATCCCGGTTACCATATCTGGGAATCACCAACAATTAAGATTTTTGTACCTTTCTTGTCAGCCCTGTCCTTGACTATGTTAGTACACTTAGCTGTATTCGTTTCCTTGTCTTTCTTCACCACCAGTTTGGTCATTCCTCTCCTCACAACCCTCCATTGGCCTGTGTTTTCGTCAGACTCTCCCTGTTTCGTGTCTTCCTCCTTCATCCTTGCAATCACTTCCTTTGATTTCAAGTTTTCGTCCTTGACCTTCGCTAACTCGGCCCTCAAAGGGGCACAGAGCTGTTCACAACTAACACAAGCCATTTCTCTGTCAGTTAATCCCGGGACCTAAATCAGCCGTGACCTTTCCTCTAGCGAGGTCAGCACACAACTGCATATAGTGCATATATTAAAAAATAATTAATATCAGGAATAAAATAAAAGACGTATTTCAGCACATAACACTATGAGTATATTCTATTATTAAATCAATTTTTTATCGATGCATTTATCCTCAAATATCACTGAAATATAATAAATACCATAAGTGCCATAGTTTTTCTCATATAAATATTTGTATTAATAATTAAAGGATGAAAAAAAATCATTCTTCTGGTGTCGTGTGAATTTTCAATTAAGTCGTCCCAGCCTTAAACCCAACCATAAAGATTTGGCCTTCCAAATAAACGGCAACTTGGCCCAGGACCCTACCATCTGACGAGCCTTCAAAATCAATGAAGCCTCTCTCTCTCTCTCTCTCTCTCTCTCTCTCTCTCTCTCTCTCTCTCTCTCTCTCTCTCTCTCTCTCTCTCTCTCTCTCTCTCTCTCTCTCATGGGGGATGTCATAGACAAATATAAGTAATAAATTTAAGGGGGTATCGGGTCGTCTGGGCGTAACCTTTTGTCAATTACCCTCACCTTCATATTGGAAAATGATTAGTGATCGTCACACTCCTCCCTTCCCCTCACCTCCCCTCCCCACCAATTTCCCTCCCCTCTACTCACCAACTTTCTTTCCCCTCCCATTCCCACCTTCCCTCCCCTCCCCTCCTACCCCTCCCTCCCTTGACCAATACCTTCCCTCACTACCACCCTCCCTCACCATCACCCTCCCTTCCCACCACCATATGCCTTCCCCACCACCCTCCCTCACCACCTTTCTTCATCACTACCATCCTCCTTCACCATTACCCTCCCCCTCACCCCCCCCCCCAACAACCCTCTCACCAGTACCCCGCTCACTACCACCCTCCCTCACCACCACTACCCTCACCCCCTCAACACTACCCTCCCTCACCACCACTACCCTCACCCCCTCAACACTACCCTCCCTCACTACCCCATCAGAAACAAGTAATTACCCATTCATTTTTTTTCTAAGAAGGGAAAGATCAAAGTTCAATCTCAGCGCATCTATAATCCTTCACCAGCAAGAGATAAATTATGATAAAGAAAGGCATAATTAATAACGCAAAGAAACATAGGAAGAGAAACGGAAATAAAAGCTAAATTTTCAGATCACCTGAAAATTAACCACCTAACTTAACCTAACCTAGCGCTGACCAGGCCTGAAATAACCAAAACTAAACTGACATAAACAAAGCTAACCAAACCTAATCCAACCTAACCTAACCTAACCTAACACCCTCCCAGGTAGCGTTAGGATGTTTACTCATCAAGTGAAATAAGTTTCAGGTGTGACCCAAGTTGTCTTGTATACTTCAAGACCTTCTCAAGGGGAGGAATAATGTACAGACGTGTATTATCACGATATACAGTTTAAAGAGAGACAGACAGACAGAGAAAGGGACAGACAGCCAGAGAGACAGACAGACAGACAGACAGACAGACAGACAGACAGACAGAGAAAGACAGACAGACAGACAAAGAGAGAGACAGAAAGACAGATAAATAGGAAGGCAGACAAAGAGACAGACAAGTAGACAGGCAGACAAAGAGACAGACAGACAGACAGAGCAATTAAAGGACAAAAACTCGGGAAAACCTGACATGTCACCAAGGCGAGGTAAACACGTTCTGTGGTAATTAGAAATTTTCACACCTGTTGTATTCAAAATAAACACTTAATTGCACCGATATTTTATTTAAGGTACGTCTGCTTCCTCTTCTTTTAATGGTTTATTAAATCAAGTTCGTTATGTCAGTCAGCGTGAGAACCATTTTATCTGATTTAAAGTCAAACGCGCGTTCAGAATAACATGTTACATCATGGTATACATTTCCCAAACTACGGAAAACTCGCCAATTCGCTGGAAAACTCATTAAACGGGGGGAAACTCACCAAATTGGGGGACACGCCAAACTGGGGGAAATTCGCCAATTTGGGGGAAACTCGCCAATCTGGGAATAAACTCGCTAAATTGGGAGAAAACTCGCGAAATTGAGGGAAAAACTCGCCAAACATCCTTAATGTCTACATACTGAATAAAATCGCCACTGAGTTAAGCTTGCCACATAAATACAGAAGCTTGAAAATTTCACAACAAAACCACCATCATTACGAGGGAATAATCCCGCAACACAAAACCCACCAAAATGCACATTAAACAGTTCATTTTTACGCCAGCACAGTGTCAGCACAACGAAATTTGCGAAAAGGCGCAAATTTGACAATAAAACACGCAAACGCTTTATGGATCAAACCAAACGACCGGCATCATCACAAAATTTGCCGGACCTTTCCATAACCCACCGATGAATACCAAAATTTGCCCAATTAACAATGACAAAATGGAAAATCTCTTAGATGACTTCTAAATCTGATGAATAATTAATGTTTTTTTAATCTGTCAGACAACATCAAAATCTGATATAATCATTGAAAAGCTTGAAAATCCATCAAATAGCACCAAAATCCGCCTAACAATCAATGAGAAGCTTGAAAATCAGCCTAAAAAGGGTAAAATCTGCCAAATAAAGCATTACCTTCCAAAGAGAGCCAACATGTCCTTAACAAGCAAATGTTTGCACACAACCGCCAAAATGACCAAATCACGCCTCGATCAAACACAACACCTAAAAAGGTCATTAATAACTGTGCACAAAGCTGGAGTGTACCATGCATCCCTCTCCCTGGTCACAAGCCGCCACTGTAGCCATAAGCCGCCACTGTAGCCACAAGCCGCCACTGTAGCTATAAGCCGCCACTGTAGCCACAAGCCGCCTGTAGCCACAAGCCGCCACTGCAGCCATAAGTCGCCACTGTAGCCACAAGCCGCCACTGTAGCTATAAGCCGCCACTGCAGCCATAAGCCGCCACTGTAGCCACAAGCCGCCATCTGCCAATAAGCCACTGTAGCCACAAGTCGCCACTGTAGCCATGCAGCCGCCATCAGCAACAAGTCGCCACTGTAGCCACAAGGCCACTGTATACACTCAACCATAGGCGCCACTGTAGCCATGCGCCACAGATACAAGCCGCCACTGTAGCCATAAGGTCGCACTGCAGCCATAAGCCGCCACTGTAACAATAAGCCGCCACTGTAGCCATAAGCCACTGTAGCCATGCCGCCACTGTAACAATGCCGCCACTGAATAGCCAGCCACTGTAGCCACAAGCCACTGCCATACACCATCAGAAGGCCGCCACTGTAACCATAAGCCGCCACTGTAGCCACAAGCCGCCACTGTAACCATAAGCCGCCACTGTAGCCATGCCGCCACTGTAACCATAAGCCGCCACTGAGGCACAACCCGCCACTGTACACAAACCGCCACTGTTAGCCACAGTAGCCACAACCCGCCACTGTAGGCACAAGCCACATCAGAAAGCCGCCATTAACCATGCACACAACCGCCATCAGTAACATAAGCCGCCACTGTAGCCATGCCATCAGAGGCATGTCACCATCAGAGCCATAGCCGTCGTAACCACAAGCCACCGTAACCACAAGCCGCCACTTGTAAGCCGCTAACAGCCACAAGCCGCCACTGTAACAATAAGCCGCCAGAAGGCCACAGAAATACAAAGCCGCCATTGTAGCCAGCGCCGCCACTGTAATCAAGCCGCCACTGTAGCCAAACGCCACTGTAGCCACAAGCCGCCAGAAGCATTAGCCCTGTAGCTGCCAAGTCGCCACCGTAGGCACAGCCGCCATCAGCCACAGCCGCCACTGTAGCCACAAGCCGCCACTGTAGCCATAAGCCACCACTGCAGCCACGCCGCCACTGTAGCCAATAAGCCGCCTGTAGCCACTAGCGCCACTGTAGCCACAAGCCGCCACTTTAGCCATAAGCCACTGTAGCCACAAACCGCTACAGCTATAAGCCGCCCTGTAGCCAGCGCCACAACCATAAGCCGCCACAGCCATGCCGCCACTGTAACCATAAGCCGCCATCAGGCACAACCCGCCACTGTAACCACGCCGCCACTGTAGCCATAAGCCGCCACTGTAGCCACAAGCCGCCACTGTAGCCATAAGCCGCCCTGTAGCCACAAGCCGCCACCGTCGGGCAATAGCCACTGTGCCACAAGCCGCCACTGAGCCACAAGCCGCACTGTAGCTATAAGCCCTGTACACAAGCCGCCACTGTAGGCAGAAGCCGCCACTGTATCCATAAGCCGCCACTGTAGCCACAATCCGCCACAGGCACTGCCCGCCATCACCGACGATGAAACAAAAGCTCTCATCTCCATAACTCATACACCGTCAACCACCACCACCACCACCACCACCACCACCACTCACCACCACCACCACCACCACCACTACCACTACCACCACCACCACTACCACCACTACCACCACCACCACCACCACCACCATCACCACCACCACCAATCACTACCACCACCACCACCACCACCACCATCATCCCCACCACCACCACCACCAATCACTACCACCACCACCACCACCACTCCACCACCACCTCCACAACCACCACCACCACCTCACCACCACCACCACCTCCACAACCACCATCACCACCACCACAACAACCACTACCACCACCTCAGCAACCACCACCACTACCACCATCAACCATACCACCACTACCACCACTACCACAACCACCATCACTACCCCACCCACCACCACCACTTCCACCACCACCCACAACCACCACCACCACCTCTACCACCACCACTAGCCACCACCACCACTACCACTACTCCACCATCCACAACCGCCACACCCACCCCACCACCACCACTACCACCACCTCCTCAACCACCACCACCACCTCTCCACCACCACCACTACCACCTCCACAACCACCATCACCACCACTACCACCACCACAACAACCACCACCTCAACAACCACCACCACCAGCCACCACCACCACCACCACTACCACCACCACTCCACAACCACCACCACCACCACCCCACCACCACACCCCACCACCACCACCACCACCACCACCACCACCACCACCACCACCACCACCACACCACCACTCACCACCACCACACCAACCAACCACCACCACCACCATCACCACCACCACCAATCACACCACCACCACCACCCCACCACCACCACCACCACCACTACCACCACCACCACCACCACCACCACCACCAACCAACCACTACCACCACCATCACCAACTAATCACCACCACCACCACCACCACCACCACCACCACCACCACCAATCACTACCACCACCACCACCATCACCACTACCACCACCAATCACTACCTACCACCACCACCACCACCATCATCTCCACACCACCACCACCACCACCAATCACTACCACCACCACCACTACCACCCTACCACCACCTCCACAACCACCACCACCACCTCTACCACCACCACTACCTCCACAACCACCATCACCACCACCACAACAACCACTACCACCACCTCAACAACCACCACCACTACCACCATCAACCATTACCACCACTACCACCACTACCACAACCACCATCACTACCTCTACCACCACCACCACTTCCACCACCACCTCCACAACCACCACCACCACCTCTACCACCACCACTCAGCCACCACCACCACCACCACTACTACCACCACCTCCACAACCGCCACCACCACCTCTACCACCACCACTACCACACCACCTCAACCACCACCACCACTCCTACCACCACCACCACTACTACCACCTCCACAACCACCATCACCACCACTACCACCACATCAACCACCACCTCAACAACCACCACCACTACTCACCATCAACCATTACCACTACCACCACCAACTACCACTGCTCACCACCAGCCACCACCCCACCACTACCAAACCACCACCATCAACAACCACCACCACTACCATCAACCATACCACCACTACCACCACCAACCACCACTACCATTTGTACCTCCACAATCACCACCCACTACCACCAACCACAACCACCACTACCACCACCATATCATCAACACCATCACCACCATAACCATCAACACCACACCTCATTATCACCACCACTACCACCACCTCCACCATCACCACCACTACCACCACAGCAAACCACTACCACCACCTCAACAACCACCACCACTACCACCACAAACAACCACTACCACCACCTCAACAACCACCACCACCACCACCATCAATCATTACTACCACCACCAATCCCACCACCACCACCACCACCACTCCACAACCACCATCACCACCACTACCACCACAACAACCACTACCACCACCTCAACAACCACCACCACTACCACCATCAATCATTACCATCACCACCACTACCACCACTACCACCACCCACAACCACCATCACCACCACTACCACCACAACAACCACTACCACCACCTCAACAACCACCACCACTACCACCACCACCACTACCACCACCTCTACAACCATTACCACCAATAACCATCAACACCACCACCACCACCATAACGATCAACACCACCACCACCACCATAACCATCAACACCAACACCATAACCATCAACACCAACACCACCACTAACCATCAGCACCACCACCATAACCATCAACACCACCATCACCACTACCACCACCATAACCATCAACACCACCACTACCAAAACCATAACCATCAACACCACCACCACCACCACCACCATAACCATCAACACCACCACCATTTCATCAACACCACCACCACCAAACCATCAAACCACCACCACCACCATAACCATCAACACCACCACCACCACCATAACCATCATCAACACCACCATCACCACCATAAACCATCAACACCACCACCACCATAAACCATCAACACCACACCATCACCACCATAACCATCAACACCACCACCACCAATAACCATCAACACAACCACCACCACCATAACCATCAACATCACCACCACCACCATAACCATCAACACCACCACCACCACCAACCATCAACACAACCACCATCAACACCACCACCATCATAACCATCAACACCACCACCACCACCACAACCACCACCACCATAACCATCAGCACCACCACCACCACTCACCACCACCATAACCATCAACACCACCACCACAACCACCACCACCATAACCATCAACACCACCACCACCACCACCACCTACCACCATAAATCCATCAACACCACCACCATAACCATTAACACCACCACCACAACCACCACCACCACTACCACCGCCATAACCATTAACACCACCACCACCACCACCACCACCACCATAACCATCAACACTACCTCACCACCACCAATTATAATCATCAACACCACCACCACCACCACCATAACCACATCAAACACCACCACCACCACCGTCTTCACCATATAACCATCAACACCACACCACCATAACCATTAACACCACCACCATAACCATCAACACCACCACCATAACTATCAACACCACCACCATAACCATCAACACCACCACCATAACTATCAACACCACCACCACCATAACCATCAACACCACCACCATAACCATCAACACCACCACCATAACCATCAACACCACCACCACCAACACCACCACCATAACTATCAACACCACCACCACCATAAGTATCAACACCACCACCATAACTATCAACACCACCACCACACTACAGTTCATTCAGGAATAGAATGGAAATTATGCTTGGAAAAAATTATCTATAATTTCGTTCTCAAAACCATAACATAGCGATACAAACATCCCGACATATGGAATGCTGCCACAGTGGTCATGAGTTTAATAACCAAAATCCCATCAGAACAACAACAACGACCGGTGCAATCAAAATAACTACAATTACCTTATTACAACCACAGCCGCCAACACCATTACAGTAACGACAAACAGCTACATCCCCCGATACGACCACAAATGTTACTACAACCACCAAAATAACCTAAATTATAACAACCACAACCACCAACTCAGCCACAATTATAACCACAACCGTCAAAACAATCACCAACACAACCACAACTATAACCACAACCACCAACACAATCACGGTTATAACCTCCACCACAATGAGCATTTTTTCCCAACAAACAATAATAAAAACTTATTATGATTATTCCATTTAGGTCTTGACCCATCTCACTCCCCCAGTGACCTCTGACCGTGACCCAGCCTCTGACGTCAGGTGTGTGTGTGTGTGTGTGTGTGTGTGTGTGTGTGTGTGTGTGTGTGTGTGTGTGTGTGATGTTTTATCTGTCTTCGCCGTAGTTAGTTTTTCAATTAAAGCAAAGTTGGGGCATTTGGGGGAAACTTATGGGAGGGCAATTAGGCGCCTAAATTGGTATCCCGAGGGTGCCAAAGATTCCTCCTCCTCATCTGCTTTCTCTTCTCCCTACTCTGCCTTCTCCCCCTCCCCCTGTGCCAGCTCCTCCTTCTCCCCACCTCCTATCGAAGCTTCGCGCCCTGTGAGCCGACGCAATACATTCTCCTCTTCTCACTCGATGCAGTGTGATGGAAACTGGATAACCTCACTTGAAAATATGGTAAAAACACACAAACAAGACATTTAGGAAGGCAAACAATTAATCGCTCACCCACGTTGGCATCTGCGAGCATTGACGTCAGAAATGTAAACACGCCCGAGGCTCATGACTGGGTGGGAGCCGCGTGGTGCCGCATACCAAGCAAGCGTCCATAGTGCTAAGGTAAACAATACATGTCTCGTTTGACCATCGGCGTTCATCACAAAGGAATTTTGTCGCATGAGGTCATTATACGCAGCTTCTCAACTGTACTGCAGTGATGATGATAATGTTAGTAAGAATATTAATAGACTTGATAATATTGTAATCAACTAATGATTAAGACATCTACTAGTAATACCAAACATTTATATTTAAATCCAAAAATTACATATACTGTATGTAGGTCACTCATTTGAACACTTAAATCAGTTCCCGAACTGACTCTCTGGAGATTTAATAATTCACTCGTGGCCAAGAGGTGAATGAAAACAGTTTACATCCGCATTGTAATCATTTCTTAACCCTTCAGTTAGGATGAAAAATCTCCTGTTCATACAGACTCACTCAACTTCTCTTTCTTCCCACCTCCCCCCCCCCCTCTCCTCTCTCCCCTTCCTGTCAAAAAATGTAAACAAATTTGACGTCAAGAGCCCCAGCAGAGGACGGCCGCTGTGCGCAAGAGAAACAAGGAGATTCAGGCGGGCCTTTCATTCATAAATAACCACCTGTTCTGGGGAGAGGTCATATCCTGGGAGCTGTTACACCACCTAAATATTTACACCTGACCACGAACTCAAATACCTCCAGAAATAATACTCTAGAGACTTAAATAAAGTTAGGGTAGGTGTCCCGGGGAGAAGCTATGACTAACACTCTCTAGCTTCAACGTACCTTCTCAGCGAACAGACTCCATCGCTTGGAACTATTATAAAGGCTTGGAAGAGTAATGTAGTAGCTGTTGACTGGAGGAGGGCTGGTGGGGAGAGGTTGAGCCCTTGTTGAGATACTTATTCGCCCTTTCAATAATATCCTCTTTAAGGACTCCGACATTCTCTGATTCCGTTTGTCTCACCTTAAGGTCTTAAACGAGGACATCGAAATAACTTCACCAAAAAATTATGAAATAAAAGAGACACCCAACATAGGAAGTTTTCTATGGTTAGTTCCGAGACTAACCTTCAACGTCAGTTGGTCAACACAAGAAAGCTTTATGTAGTAATAATTAACAATATGGAAGTTATAACTGCAACTCGCTTCTTATACTGATATGCTCAATAAAAATATATCTCCAAATAAACTAAACACAGATTTATCGAAGTTCAGTTTAAATTACTTTGATCCAACGGACTTAAAAACAACACTATAGAATTTAAATGCATTCAAGAGAATTAATGTATTATTATAACGAACACAATTTAATAAACTTAAGTGGGGTGTAATTGGATTCAGAATAATAGCGAGTGTTAATGTTATTTATAAGCTGCCTTCTGCACCAGTGACAAAACTTGGTAACATCAGCAACTTGTACTGAATGTTGTGATTGGCTTCTCAGATACCAATAATCCTAATTAACGATTTTTGTATCATGAATAAGTTAAATTACAAAGAAAGCTCTCTCTCTCTCTCTCTCTCTCTCAAATACTGACACACCCCTCCAGTCATATCTTTTCCATGAATGAATCTCCTCCCCCCCTTCACAAACTGACGCACGCCCCTCCAGTCATATTCACACTGTGAGTGACTCCCTGCTTCCGATGACACAGTCCGCCACGATAAAAGTGGCAGCAAGAATAGGTATACCCAGCTCCCTGACTCACTCCCAGGCACGCCCGGAGACATAAACCACCACAGCCGCCCACCACCACCCACACCCACTAACGCCTCTACCACCCACTCAACGCAGCCAACTGTATCGTTACCACCCATAACTACCGTCGACCACCATCACTATATCACCACCACCACCACCACAGCCACCTTCAACATCACCCTACTACCCTTAGCTACAACCACTATTATCATCACCATTATCCATAATTATTCCACTCTCACCATCAATAATCACAACCACCATTAACATCACCACCAACCACAATCACCATTACCATCACCATCATCCACAATTCCACTCACCAACCACAATCACCACTATCGTATCATGACCCTCATAACGTTAATGACCTTTAAGGATGATGATTTAACCTTTTGAGGACTATGGTTTAAATAGATGTAAACTGAATTTGTTCTTTGAGTTAAAAACGTGTTATGCTCCCAAGACTCCACGAGAATGAAGAGAAATACTCACTCACTCTCACAATACCTCCTTCACCGTGCAAGACAATCATTATAGATAAGAGGCATATTCTCACCCCTCCTCTAGTCATCTGAGGAATATGTAGCATGTCAGGTCAGGTCAGGTCAGATCCTCACCCTGTTAAGAAGCACTTGTGTTTTGTGGTGCTCCAGTATTGAGGTGTTTGTGTTACAGGTGTGTCTTGTATACTAATGAGGTGTTTGTGTTGCAGGACAAGTACAGGTGTGTCTTGTATACTAATGAGGTGTTTGTGTTGCAGGACAAGTACAGGTGTGTCTTGTATACTAATGAGGTGTTTGTGTTGCAGGACAAGTACAGGTGTGTTGATGTGTTGTGTTGAGGTGTTTGTGTTGCAGGACAATTACAGGTGTGTTGATGTGTGGTGTTGAGGTGTTTGTGTTGCAGGACAAGTACAGGTGTGTTGATGTGTGGTGTTGAGGTGTTTGTGTTGCAGGACAAGTACAGGTGTGTTGATGTGTGGTGTTGAGGTGTTTGTGTTGCAGGACAAATACGGGTGTGTATTGTATACTAATGAGGTGTTTGTGTTGCAGGAGGCCGGCGGAGCACGGGGGTGGAGGGACAGGTGGTACACTTCCACGTCGCGGTGCCAATACGACGAGTCTACCACCACGACAACGACGTGAAGAAGGCAACGTGTCGCTTGTGGAAGACCGGCGGGCCGGCACCACAGGACCCGGCCCACAACACCGTCACCGTCACCCTCTACCAGATAAACAACCTCAGCCGTCGCCGTCGCCGCCGTAAGCAGGACGTAGTCTTGATGCAGGCACTCAACGTGTCGGTGACGGGCGATGAATGGCTCACTGTCAACGTGACGGAGGCGGTGCGGGAGTGGCTGAAGACGCCACGGGACGATGCGGGTGTCTTGGTGCAGTGCCCTGACTGCGGTGCCGCGGGCGTCACCATCCACACGGGCGTTAACACCTCTAACACCACCTACGTGCCCACGCTGGACGTACAGACGCAGGTGCCGGCGGGGCGGAGGGTGAAACGCTCCCCGGAATTGACGCGCGCCACTAAAGCCAAGTGGCGGCGACACGGCGACTGTCGTGACATGAGTCCCAACGGCCGCCGTCGCCGCTCCCGCTGCTGCCGACGCTCCATGAAGGTCCGCTTCAAAGACCTCCCTGACTTTGATTTCGTCGAATCTCCCGACAATTTTGATGCTTTCTACTGCAGTGGAAAGTGCCCCCCTCGCTTTAACCCGGCCAACGAGCATGCGCTTCTCCAATCACTTCTAAAATTGAAACACAAGAAGAGAATCCCGAGGCCATGCTGCGCCCCTACAGCACTCAAGGGGCTCCACATCCTCCACCTCAACGACCAGGGTACGCTCACCACCACCTACTGGGACGACATGATCGTCACCGAGTGTGGCTGCGCCTGAGTCGCTCGCCGCGCTCCGTCTTAGTCCAGTAGCAGCAGAGGTCGGGCTGAGTCCCGCTTCAGGGGGTACCCGCAGCAGCAGCAGTAGGGTGGTCCTCACTAGTCACTCCCACTACGCTTCCTGAACCGGCAGGGCGGCGCCGCCCGGGAGAGCTCAGTGCTCCCCACCGCTGCCGGCGGCGTCTAGGTGCCCGGCTGCCTCGCCGTGTGACCCACAATGTGCTCCATGTTCTGGTGTTCATGCGTACACTCCGGTGTCCCGCACCTGTGTTCTGTGTACGTGACTTTGTTCCTCCATGCATCATGGTGTTCCTTAGTTGACTGGCAACTAGCAGAAGGACCTTTACATTCCGCTCTGTCAGGCGGCAATGTGTTGATGTGCACACGTTTTGTACTGCCCCTTAAACCCCAGCGCCATCCCACCCCAACGCCAACTCAGAGATCTCCCTCCCACTAATAACAAACCACCTACCCCTGACAACCAAACACCTTCCCCTTGACAAGCAAACACCTCCCCCCTGACAACCATCACCTCCCCCTAACAACCAACACCTCCCCTGACAACCAAACACCTCCCCCAAAACCTCCCTCTGGCAACCAATACCTCCCCTGACACTTCCCTGACAACCATCACCTCCCTCTGACAACCAACACCTCCCTTGACACCCATCACCTCCCCTGACAACCAGCACCTCCCTCTGACAACCAACACCTCCCTTGACACCCATAACCTCCCCCTGACAACCATCACCTCCTTTGACAACCAACACCTCCCCTGACAACCAGCACCTCCCCTGACAACCAGCACCTCCCCTGACAACCAGCACCTCCCTTTGACAACCAACACCTCCCCTGACACCAGCACCTCCCCCTGACAACCAGCACCTCCTCTGACAACCAACACCTCCCCTTGACACCCATAACCTCCCCTGACAACCATCACCTCCTCTGACAACCAAACACCTTCCTCTGACAACACCTCCCCTGATAACTGTTCTGTCCACTAATGAAATACTTCATATTCCGCCCCTCCCTCCCTCCTCTCTGCCCCCTCCCCCCTCCTTTCCCTCCTTCACTCCCTTCCCTCATTTCCCTCCCTACCATCCTTCCCTTTCTTCCTCTTTGTCTCCTTGTCTCCCTCCCTCCCTCCAAGCTTTACACAGTCGCTGGGGTCTTTTCAGTTGCCATGTTTGATGTTGTTGATACTAAGACTGCGTTGTGGTGTTGCCTTTTCCGTTTTCTGTGACGTGACAATTCGCTCAGTTTATACTTTTATATGGAAACGGGTGTCATGATGTGTCATCTTGTGACGTGGCACTGACGTCATCAATTTACGTCATTTTGGGGTGCCGTTGACCCTCCCCTCCCACCCTTCCCTCCCTCCAAGCCTCATCCTCCCTCCCTCCATCTATCCCTCCCTCCAAGCCTCATCCTCCCTCCCTCCCTCCATCTATCCCTCCCTCCAAGCCTCATCCTCCCTCCCTCCATCTATCCCTCCCTCCATACCCCAAAAAAGTGGTCGACCTCCCCTTATAATGTATTGTGTCATGCTGGTGTTATTAATTTTTTCGAAGATATTTTGAACAGTATTGATTCAATGTATTTAGTGTTCGTTGTCTAACTGTGATACATGTGCATCATGATTTATGACTGCGTCTCCGGGTCTGACTTAATCTTTCATCAATTATCTATGTTAGTGAAACCAATAAACGCTAGGCAGAGTCTGTGGTTAGGTTAGTGATCATGTAAACTTGAGTAAATTAGGCTTCAGAGTGTAATATGAATCCTGTATTCGTGTCTTCTCTGGCCTGTGCTAACTCAGTGTGGATATTGGGTTTTTAAGCTCGATTTCTTGAGGTGTGACGTAAACCAGGAGAGCAGATGAGCAGGTGACTCTTGGTTACTCAGCCAATAGGTGTACTGCTTCACCTTACAAAAAACACTCCTTTCCCTCTGTTTATGTCCTCTTTCTATCTTCTCCCTTTCTTTTCCTCTCTTCCCTTCCCCTTCTTTCCTCTCTCCATCCCCATCCCTCCCTTCCTTTATCTCCATCTCTTTCCCCCGGCTTCCTAGCCTGTAGAGTCAGTCTCTCTAAGCTTCTCTCACCCACCACGGCAGCCTGAACTTACGTCACGTTTCAGAAGTCAGGGCTTGAGAGTTCTCTGGCCTTCAGTTTCATTTTGGTGTACGTGTCTGAGTGTGAGCATATCTAGTTTAATTCAAGTGTAACATCTCCTGCAGGGTGAAGTACTGCATTGTGTGTCACTCCTGGGTTGAAACACTGTTGTGCGTACTTCAGTTTTAATCCCGTGTTCTGTGTCACTCCAGTGGTGAAACACTGATGAGCATCATTCCATTGGTGAAACATTGTATTGTGTCTCACTACAGTAGTGAAACACTGTGTTGTGTGTCACCCCAGGGCTGAAACATGTGTTGTGTGTTACTTCAGAGATGAACTTTGTGTTGTATGCCACCTTAGCGGCGAAACACTACGTTGTGTGCCTGCCTAGCCGTGAAACAGCGTCGTGTGTCGTCCTAGGGTGAAACACTGTGTAGTGTGCCACTCCAGAGGTGAAACATGTTTTATGTCACCTCTGGTGAAACATGGTGTTGTATGTAGCGAGATTCTCCGCTACGGAGTGCTTGTGTTGTCGTCATGATACACTGACAAGTTCCCTATAATAACCAAAAATGTAGTTCTTAGGTGTCGGCGGGGTGGAGGTCTAGGAGAGGAGGAGCCGCCCCTGGCTCCTGGGTCTCCTTGACGCCCACACCCGTCACATGGAGAAGTATTGTAAGGATACACTCGTCTCGAGACCTGGTGCCACTGAGCATGCAACTTGAGTGCCAGTGTCTTGTCATCGCCAGAGACGTGTGTCCTAAGTGGTCATCAGCGTCTATCAGAGATGTGTTACAGGTGGCCAACAGCCTCACACGTTACAGCAGATATGGGAGAAATTCGGCTGCGATATTTCTGGGTGCTTTCGTAGCCTTGTTTGTCTTTTATCCATAGAAAACGAAACTATTTACGAGCGCAAACTCTTAAAATAACAAATTGTCACTAGTTCGAAACATATCCTTAGGCTTTTTGTGGATATATTCAACTTACGAGTATGATCAGTAGAAAATGAAATTGCAAGGAAGATTTCCCTACCAAGACAATCTGATCAATGTGGTTGTGTTATCACTGGCAAAGAGTTAATGAGTGTAATTATAACCCAAAATCTTAACTCGAATAGATATTTAGTATTTATTAAACTTCTGCCGACTTCCTTCTAAATGTCAATATCAAAATCTGATTCCAGCAAAACCTATTGTGAATATTAAGTAAAATGGACAACGAGAGCCCAGCGTTGAACACCAGTGAACAATGTAGCAGAATAATCGGATGATCTTAATGGAAGACTGCAGCACACAGCTGATATCTTTTGTTCACTAACTGGCGAGTTGTTGTGGTGAACGCGCCCTAATTGTCAAATGCTGCCTACTGTGTGGTGATGCTGGGGAGGTGTGAACTAGTGGTTGGATGCTGACATGTGTTAGGACGTGGAGTTTTGTCCCATTGACAGAGTCTGTTTGTTCAGTTTGTAGCCTCCTGTATGAACAAAATGTTGCCTCAGGGTGTATAGCGAGGTACAGACACACAGACGCCACCCTAGTGAAGCTCCAGAGAAAGGATTTTAAAACCTTGAACATTTTCGGTCAAGATCACGTTAACAACAATGTGTTTTGTAAATTAAAAGTGTAAAGATTTTTTGTTTGCGGATGAGGTGCCCATCTTCACCTCACTAGATGATAATCACAAAATTACTTCTCAAAAATATTTAAGATTGTTAATTATGGTTAGACGAGGAAGAAGACGTTGTCCCTCACTTGTGGTAGAACAGCAGGGGTGACGAAGAGCTTGTACGGAGACTTACTCCCCTACAACACTCTGCACTCACTCGAGGTAATACTGAAATTACACTTAAGTAACATAGGCGCCCAACACACAACAAGTAGAGAATTAAATAGCTAAATGTCATCCAGAAGAGGGCCATTCTAGTAGATTCCAACTTCCATATAGCGTAGTTCCAGATATACTGGGAGACAGCAGGCAGTAGTAGTAGGGCCAAAGGCACACTATCTCCCTGATCTTTTGGTCTTGTGAGGGCAGCACATACTGTCCTTACAGCCCTGTTCCCCAGCGTCGCCTGCCCCACCAGGCCCGGCACTCTCTCCCTCTGGCCTCCCCAGCGTAGAGTTATCCTCAAGTTTATCTTAGTTTCATGGGGTGGTGGCGGTGCCCCCTGAGTCTCCCCAGGTGTGCCCCGGGCCGCCCCTCACACGAGCGCCTCACCCTGCCTGGAGGGTGGCTGTAGTGGCTGCGTGTGGCGCAGTAGGTTGGGGAGGTCCGCCGCACAGGGAGGAAGTAGCGGTCCACCATCAGTGTGGACGACGCTAGGGCGGGAGTACCTCTGTACTGGCAGGGCGCCCACACTATATACTGTACATGCACTTTTAGGTATGTGTGTGTGTATGCATATACATACATACAGAAATACATAAATACACTGCAACATTCATAAGGTCAGGGACAAGCGAGGTCAATGTGAGCAGCCTGGCGATGTTGAGGGTGAGATGTGCCCGCCAGACTACGTGTAACCGACCGCTGGCGGGCTCGGTGACGCGCTAACTCCTGTGATAGCGATCTTTATCATAAGGCAAGGTAGCTGCCAGCCTCCTCCCAACCTTCCCACCTCCTCTTTCTACCACACCTCCCTCCTTCTCCCCAAGTACCCTACTTCTCCTCTACCTACCATCCATCTCCCTTCACCTCAAACCCCCACAGCTAGGTTTCCTTGCCCACACGTTGGGCTAATCAAAACATACTCCAACATATCTTAACATATCTCTTCCTGCCCGAGGTGCCTCGGATTATCAGCTTTGCCTTCTTAGATCCTCTCCTGCCAAGTCCCCGAATTGGCTGGTCTTGAAGTAATCTTAGTCTTGTAAACTTCCTCTTATTGCAACATCGCTGAGGACTTGTTCTACCCTCCTATACTCACAAACAACCCCACATGATGAGTTCCACTGTTGGCCCTATCTTTCTCCCTCCTACAGCGCCCTCTCCAGCAGTGTTCTTCTCACTGCTCCTTCGACTACCTTTGCCAACGCCGAGGCGCAGGTCGTGATGTGTATAGCTAAAACCAGGAGAACTGTCCCAGTTAATTACTACTTATAAGTGAAGCAAGGCTCTGGATCTTAACATACTTCCTGACGCTACCCGCTATTACGTTGTCCTATATAGAATCAAACAATTGCGTTTGTATATATTCAACTGTTCTCTGTTTGAGAAGGAATATTTATGTGAAACAGTATTTTTATCCATAAAATAATTACTTTATTGCAGTGTTTTAATGGAGGAATAACCTCAGAGTGTTAGCCGTAACGGACCAAGTTCCCAGAAGTTAGTTGAGGCGCAGAGTTAGTGTGGTGAGGCAGGGCAGGCGAGGCTCGTCAGGGCGTCTCTCATAGTGTGAGGCTTCCTCATGTTATAAAGTATGTTACTAGAATTGTGATTTATTATAATTGTTATCTTAATTATTATTATAATTATTTATGACACGATGCTGTACATACTATAATTTGCTATCATTCAGGTTGTATATGTTGGCACAAACGGTAACTTAAGCCTTCTTTCCAAAGATTGTCATATACTGCTTCCTGTTATTATAAAGTATTTTTGTATATTAATCTATATGAAAACAATAAAACGATGGACCCTCCTCCTTATCATCATTTCATTTGCTCTCACTCTGTACTTTTTAGTAGCAGTCAGCATAGTCTTTATAACGCCGTGTGTTGAGTTCCAATATTTTGTTACGGTCGTGGAGTCCCCCCTCTCCCCCTCCTCTCCCTCCACGACTCGAAGGTCCATCTCTTATATACACTTGTCATATCAGTTATTATACTTGAAATCTCAGTGATGTGGGCATATCATTTAATATGACTCTTAGTGTGTTGCTAGTGGCATCCAGGGGGCAGAACACAGAAGTTATACCTTGAAAATATATACCTATGGCCAGTGCCATGTGTTTATCACTTAACTAAAGAACACAAGTAAGAAAATTCATCTTTTATTGACTACGAAACTTAATTCCCCATGAATTGTTCTCTTAATTGTTCAGAAAACTTTAATGACTTATGTATATCTGATAAGTGTGTCACTACCTGTAAATTGAGTAAAAAAAAATCCTGTTGACTTGTTTTTTACAAGAAGTTTACTGTACACAATTGACTCTTCGTCTCTCCCTGAACGGCCACCGGACTAAGAAAGTCTATTAGTATATTTTGCATAAACTGTTTATGTAAAGAAATTTATAAGGATTATCCTCTTGAGAAAGAAGTATGAAAAATTATCCTTTAAAATTGTCAATGAAATTCAATCAAATACTGTACTGTGTAAGAGAGAAGGGTGGGGAGAGCTGGGCAGAGTAGTGGTGGGTGTTGCTGAGTGATGTGGCGGGGGAAAAGGTTAACAGTGAAAAAAATAAGTAATTGACTGATTTTCGTTGTAAATTAGGTTACCAATCAGACCACATACTCATCACAAGAGACATCTGAGATTGAGGACGACCTCCTCCCTCCACAACGATGTCATTTCCTTGTTCATTCAAGTCTCGATTTCTTTCTCTGACTGGTGATCAACTCCAGCGAGGGAAAAAAAGAAAAGAAAAATACACAATATATATATATATATATATATATATATATATATATATATATATATATATATATATATATATATATATATATATATATATATATATATATATTCGTTGGGAATCACTTCCTGACAATCAGAATGTGTACATTTATAATAATAATAATAATAATAATAATAATAATAATTATAACAGTAATAATAAATATAGTAATAACAATAATTATAATAATCAACCCACATTAATCAATTCAGCTGTTGTTTAGGGGATACGAACCCTTGACTCTACTTCCTCTTCCTAACAATAAACCCGGATACTCGGATCATGCTCAGGAACGCTTAATATTTTTGTTGTCATTAGAATTTTTATTTTCATTTTTAGTTTTGTCTTCGTAAACAATACTCACGGTATACCTAGTCCTTGAACATGTGTTGTTTTTCCTGGCCCACAAGGAAAACTGTCATGGTTACACACCTACTGACTTAGGAAAATGAAACACAGAGAGAGAGAAACATATACACACACACATACACACAAACAGAAGAACAATTTCAAATTAATCTCTCTCATGTTTAATATATAGATAAAATTATGTTTTTCCTTAAACTTCTTATCTTCCCTCTCGTTACAAACACACACAACAACACATGTACAATACAGTATAATTTATTTATTACCCTAAGTAAGTACTATATCAGTCAATGTAATGTATCTATACCAAGTCAGATATTTAATGAATAGCCTTCGTGTTCTCAAGAGGATAACAAAAGACATATATCATTGGCTCGTATATAACACAAATTGTTGAAAAATAAAAAAAGAATATTAATATAATAATTTTTGTAAAAGACTCATCTCAATCAATATATCACATTTTACTACTAATGTGTGTTTTATTTTTTATTACCCTATTGGTGTTTTATTAACTGGTGTTTTGTTAAGCAGGTGGATGGTGGAGGTAAAGAGATAAGGAGAGAGATAAAAAGAATAAGTAGAGAGAGAGAGGGTGAAAGAAATATAATGAAAATGGGAGACAAGGAGATAAACAGAGATAATCCAGAGAGAGAGAGAGAAAGGCGGTTAAGGAATAGACTGAAAAAGAGAGGTGAATAGAGAGAATTGAATAGGAAAAAAAGCGAACGAGCTGAGGCGCGATACAGACCAACAATAAACATAATGAAAAATACAGACGCAGATAAAGAAAAAAACTTAAGAATTGGGAGAAATATAAGAAACAGAAAGCAGTTAGGGTCAATGTACAGTACAGTGGTGTGGTACAGGGGAAGGTGAAGGTACGGTACAGTGGTGTAGTATACGGGTAAGGTGAAGGTACAGTACAGTAGTGTAGTACAGGGAAAGGTGATGGTACAGTACAGTGGTATGGTACAGGGGAAGGTGAAGGTACGGTACAGTGGTGTAGTATACGGGTAAGGTGAAGGTACAGTACAGTAGTGTAGTACAGGGAAAGGTGATGGTACAGTACAGTGGTATGGTACAGGGGAAGGTGAAGGTACGGTACAGTGGTGTAGTATACGGGTACGGTGAAGGTACAGTACAGTGGTGTGGTACAGGGGAAGGTGATGGTACGGTACAGTGGTGTAGTATACGGGTAAGGTGAAGGTACAGTCACAGTAGTGTAGTACAGGAAAGGTGATGGTACAGTACAGTGGTGTGGTACAGGGGAAGGTGAAGGCACAGTACAGTGGTGTGTAGTACAGGAAAGGTGATGGTACAGTACAGTGGGTGGTACAGGGAAGGTGAAGGTACAGTACAGTGGTGTGGTACAGGAAGGTGATGGTACAGTACAGTGGTGTGGTACAGGGGAAGGTGAAGGTACAGTACAGTGGTGTGGTACAGGGAAAGGTGATGGTACAGTACAGTGGTGTGGTACAGGGAGAAAGTATAGTACAGTGGTGTGCAGGAAGGTGATGGTACAGCAGTGGTGTAGTACAGGAAAGGTGAAGGTACGGTACAGTGGTGTAGTATACGGTAAGGTGAAGGTACAGTACAGTGGTGTGGTACAGGGGAAGGTGAAGGTACGGTACAGTGGTGTGGTACAGGGTGAAGGTAAGGCACAGTGGTGTAGTACAGGAAAGGATGGTACAGTACAGTGGTGTGGTACAGGGAAGGTGAAGGTACAGTACAGTGGTGTGGTACAGGGGAAGGTGAAGGTACAGTGCAGGTGGTGTGGGTACAGGGGAAGGTGATGGTACAGTACAGTGGTGTGGTACGGAAGGTGAAGGTACGGTACAGTGGTGTGGTACAGGGGAAGGTGAAGGTACAGCAGTGGTGTAGTACAGGGAAAGGTGATGGTACAGTACAGTGGTGTGGTACAGGGGAAGGTGATGGTACAGTACAGTGGTGTGGTACAGGGAAGGTGAAGGTACAGTACAGTGGTGTGGCAGGGGAAGGTGAAGGCATGCACAGTGGGGTACAGGGAAGGTGGAGGTACAGTACAGTGGTGTGGGTACGAGTAGGGTGAAGGTACACTGATATACAGAATAGGTCGAAGGTACAGTGGTGTGTGTGGGTGCAAAGGCAGGTGAAGGTACAGTGATATGGTACACGAGTAGGGGTGAAGGTACAGTGGTGTGGTACAGGGTAAGGGTGAATCCACGGTGTGTGGTGCAGCAGGGTGGAAGGTACAGTGATATGGGCAAGAGTAGGGGTGAAGGTACAGTGGTGGTACAGGGTAAGGTGAATCCACAGTGGTGTGGTGCAAAGGCAGGGTGAAGGTACAGTGATATGGTACACGAGTAGGGGTGATGGCACAGTGGTTTGGTACCGGGGTAGTGATGGTACAAATGGTGTGGTACAGTGGAAGGTTGAAGGTACAGTGGTATAGTACAGTGGTGTGTGCAGGGTAGGGGTGAAGGTACAGATGGTGTGGTACAGAGGTAGGGTGAAGGTGCAGATGGTGTGGTACATGGGTGGGGTGAAGGTACAGATGGTGTGGTACAGAGGTAGGGTGAAGGTGCAGATGGTGTGTGGGGTGGGGTGGGGTACAGATGGTGTGTGGTACAGGGGTAGGGGTGAAGGTACAGATGGTGTGTGGTACAGGGGTGGGATGAAGGTACAGATGGTGTGGTACATGGGTAGGGTGAGTTAGATGGTGTGGTACAGGTGGGGTGAAGGTACAGATGGTGGTGGGATGGGGTGAAGGTACAGAGGGTTGGTACATGGGTGGGGTGAGTTACAGATGGTGTGGGTACAGGGGTGGGGTGAAGGTACAGATGGTGTGGTACAGGGGTGGGGTGAGAGGTGGGGTGTGGTACAGGGGTGGGGTGAAGGTACAGATGGTGTGGTGCATGGGTGGGGTGAGTTACAGATGGTGTGGTACAGGGGTGGGGTGAAGGATGCAGATGGTGTGGTGCAGGGTGGTGAAGGTACAGAAGGTGTGGTGCAGGGTGGGTGAGGCAGATGGTGTGTGTGGATGGTGTGGTCAGGGGTGGAGGGGAGGTGTGGTACAGGGGTGGGGTGAAGGTACAGATGGTGTGGTACAGAGGGTGGGGTGAAGGTACAGATGGTGTGGTGCAAGGGTGGGGTGAAGGGTACAGATGGTGTGGTACAGGTTGGGGTTGAGGTACAGAAGGTGTGGTACAGGGGTGGGGTGGAGGTACAGATGGTGTGGTACATGGGTGGGGTGAAGTTCCGGATGGTGTGGTGCAGGGGTGGGTGAAGGTACAGATGGTGTGGTGCATGGGTGGGGGTGAGAGTTACAGATGGTGTGGTACGAGGGGTGGGGTGAGAGATGGATGGTGTGTGGTACAGGGAGGTTGGAGGTGCAGAGGTGTGGTACAGGGGTGGGTGGAGGTACAGATGGTGTGGTACAGGGGTAGGGGTGGAAGGTACAGATGGTTGTGTGCAGGGGTGGGGTTGGGGCTACAGATGGTGGTGTGCAGGGGTGGGGTGAAGGTACAGATGGTGTGTGGTGCAGGGGTGGGGTGGAGGTACAGATGGTGTGTGGGGTGGGTGAGGTACAGATGGTTGTGGTACAGGGGGTGGGGTGAAGGTACAGATGGTGTGTGGTGCAGGGGTGGGTGAAGGTACAGATGGTGTGGTACAGGGGTGGGGTGAAGGTACAGATGGTGTGTGGTGCAAGTTGAAGTTGAGGTACAGATGGTGTGTGGTACAGGGGTGGGGTGAAGGTACAGATGGTGTGGTAGGGTTAAGGTGAAGGTACAGATGAATTGGTACAGGGTGGGGTGAAGGTACAGATGGTGTGGTACAGGGGTAGGGGTAAAGGGTACAGATGGTGTGGTACAGGTGTAGGGTTGAGGTACAGAGGTTGGTACAGGGGTGGGGTGAGGGTACAGATAGTTTATATGGTGCAGATTGGGGTTGAAGGTACAGATGGTGTGGTACACGGATAGGGTGAAAGTTCAGATGGTGTGGTACAGAGGTAGGGTGAAGGTACAGATGGTGTGGTACAGAGGTAGGGTGAAGGTACAGATGGTGTGGTACAGGGGTAGGGTGAAGGTACAGATGGTGTGGTACAGGGGTAGGGTAGAGGTACAGAGATATGGTACATGAGCCGGGTGAAGGTACAGGTGGTGTGGTACAGGGGTAGGGTGAAGGCACATTGGTTTGGTACAGGGCTAGGGTGATGGTACAGTGGTGTGGTACATAGGGAGGGTGAAGGTACAGTGGTGTGGTACAGGGGTAGGGTTGTGTTGGTGCTTTTTTATAGATATATATCACACACAAGTATATATATATATATATATATATATATATATATATATATATATATATATATATATATATATATATATATATATATATATATATATATATATATATATATATATATATATATATATAGTAGTTCTTAATTAATAAGTGGCAGGGCTGAAGTAAACACTTTGTTGGTTTTTCTTTATTGTAGAAAAATATAGTTCTACAGGTACTTAGTTCAGTTGGGAGTATATTGCACCTCTCTACTAGGGGAAATGTCTTAGTGCACGTACACAGGAGAAACCTTAAGTGAGGTGTTCGCTGGGTAACAAAAGATATGAGTCTGATCTCTCTTCTGTCTCTATATCAAGAGACAGATGAGGAGATTTAGATTAGCTTTTTAGAGTGCCCTCGAGGGGGCTAGTTTATTGGGCACCCCCTTACATCCTGTGCAAGGTGAAGCGCAGAAGCGTTTTCAGCGCCCAACTGGGAAACATGATTAGTTCATTCTTGCCTTTATGACTCATGCATTAAGGGCGTAAAAGCCTGAAGGGTCATGGGTTTTGTCCGCAAGTTACATAAAGTGACAGAATGATGAGTGTGTGGGATGAAAATTCCAGGTACAATTTATCTATTTATGGCAAAGCATGGCATGTCCCTAATAATGTCAAGTGCCAGGCCATAGGCATTGACAATATTGAGGGACATACCTCTTAGTGTGATTGTGATGGCGTGTACGTCTGTAGTGACGGCTTCGAGGGGAACGTCGAGAGGTTGGTAGGAGACATCCTACTTGGCGTAGATATTTAGTTCACTAGCATGTCCCCATGGTAGTCAATTGATGTGGAGATCTGAAGTGGATGGGCCCCGATGCCGGCATGCCGGTGGAAGACGGGGAGCCGGGGGTGGTGTCCTTGAGTCCATGAGCAGGTGCGGCTTTTGGTGGGTGGACAGGGGCAGCAGGGCACACCAGGGCCGGCTCGGTAGGTGCCACACCAGCAGTGATGCCAGGCTGCTGTGGAGTAGGCCGTGAGTAAGAGGGGCTCACAGGGGGCTGCCATTTTGTGTTAAACCAGAAGAGAGGGGTGACTGAGTAGCAGCTGAAGGCATGGGTAGTCTGTGTAGGTTGGAGATGGCGGTACAGAGTGTATCAAAGAGTTTTTCAGTATGGTTGGTAAATTCGTGGAAAAGGGATATGATCTGAGTCATGTCATGGAAGGGGGTTGTGGGGCACCGGTGGAAGCACAAGGCCTGACAGTGTTTGAGTAGAGACGGGGAGGAGGCTTAGTAGTAGTTGAGTTAGGAGATGGCCGGGACTGTTGTGTTGCAGCCTGGCGAGGCCAGGCAGGGGCAGGTGTTGTTGAAGAAAGCGTTGCCAGAGGAGGGGACGCAGAGGGATGCGGCCCGGTAGGCTGGGGGGAGGTTGAGGTTAACTCAGCCTTCGGGGAGGCTTTTCTCCTGGGACAGGCGGACGTTTGGGGCATTGCCGTGAGTCAGCATTGTGCCAGCCACCACAATTACAACACCTGGGGTCAACAACATAGCCCACACCAGCCCCATTGAGGTGGTCTTTGATTTTCTGGGCACAGACGGAGGTGTGATGGTTACATGAACAGAAACGACATCTGGAACGATCACGTCGGTAGCAGGCAGTGAAGGTGTGACCCCAATGGGAGCAGATGACACAAAAAGCAGGTCCGGGGTGATATGGTTCTGCATGCAGTGGAGGGAGGACTGGGTGGGCTTCAACATGGTTGGGCACTCCTCCCCTTCCAGTTAACTATGACAGCTGCTTGTGGGGTCTTCCCTCGGTAGTGTCGGTGTATACTGAGTATACGTGGATTAAAGTTATGAGCATCTTCGACTTCAGCTTATAGGGGGAATTGTTTAACTAGGATGTGGCAACATTCTGCTGCGTCAGCAGGTGGAGGCACGAGGACAACCCTGTCAAATCCAGCAGTACTAAGTGTTTCATAGACCTCAGGTGTCTGACACATGATAAAGCTATGATTCTTACCTTTTCGGAATTGAATTGTGAGACCGTGTTGTCTCCAATACCTTGTAGTTCAATTAAACCGTTCCTCGGCGGTTTTCAGTGAGTCCTTGGGGAATTGCAGATTCAGCTTACTTGGTTGGTTGGCAGAGGGACGGGTGGTGAGGGGAAGCTCGCTGCCCTTGGCATTGGTGTTGCCACTCCGGCAACTGTTTCCCCTAAAGACATTACTGTTACTGTCACTATCACTGAAGTCTGACTCTTGCAGGGTGTGGAATGCAGTATGACTATCCGTATCAGAAATGTTTTTATCCATGAGAGAGGGGACGCCTCTTCTGGGGCGTTTACTTCGACCCCGCCCCATCACTGGCAACACTTGCCGGCGAAGGGGTAGGTAGAGACTGAGGTGGCCTTTGTGTGACGATTGGGAGGACAGGAGCACCTATGGGCACACGTCTGTCCCCTTACGTGGTCAGACCATGACTGAGAGATGAGGAGCATGCCAGGTCTGTTATGATTTGGTTGACCACGCCTGCCCTCCAGAGTGTGAGAAAGGAAACACGGCAGATATACTGTTGTGCCAGTCGTGGAGTGACCACATAAGTCCCCTCAGCCGGCAAGTTTTTGCCAGCATGGGGGGTCGACATAAACGTCCCAGAAGAGGCTCTCTCATTGAAGCAGACATCTCTGATATGGATGCCATCGCCAACTCACCTGGTCAGACTGAATCCAACACCCTTCAAGAGTCAGACCCCAGTGATTATGACAGTGACGGTAATGTTTCTATGGGAAACACTAGCCGGAGTGGAAACACCAATGCCACGGACCCTACCATCCCGCCCTCTGCCAACAGCCAAGTAAGCTGAATCTTCACTTCCCCAAGGACTCACTGAAAACCGTCGAGGAACGGTTTAATTGAATGATGAAGTACTGCAGACAACAGGGTCTCAACATTCAATTCCGACAAGGTAAGAACCGGAACTTTACCAAGTGTCAGACTCCTGAGGTCTATGAAACACTTAGTACTGTTGGGTTTGACCGAGTTGTCCTGGTGCCCCCAGTAGACGCTGATGAATGCTGCCACATCCTAGTGAAATGATATCCCCTATGCGCTGACATCGAAGATGCGAGTGACTTTAATTCTAGTATACTCAGTATACGTCGACATTACCGGAGGAAACCCCACACGTTGCTGTCATTGTCAAGAGGAAAGGAAGGGAATGTCCAACCACTGTGGAGGCCCACCCAATCCTTCCTCCACTTTATGCAGAACCCTATCATCCTGGGCCTGCATTTTGTGTTATCTGTTCTCATTGGGGTCACACCTTCACTGCCTGCTGCCGACGTGATCGTCCCAGATGTCGCTTCTGTTCAAGTAACCATAACTCCGCCGCCTGTGCCCAGAAAATCAAAGACCACCTTAATATGGGTGGTGTGGGCTATGTGGTTGATCCCAGGTGTTGTAACTGTGGCGGCCGGCACACTGCTGACTCACGCCAATGCCCCAATCGCCCGTCTGTACCAGGGGAAAAGCCTCCCTGAAGGCTGTGTCTACCACAACGCCCCCCACTGTCTACCGGACCGCCTTCCTCTGTGTCCCCTTTGTCTCCAGGAATGCCTCCTTCAACAACACCTGCCCCTGCCTGGCCTCACCTGGCTGCAACACAGCAGTCCCGGCCATCTCCTAACTCAACTACTACTGGGCCTCCTCCCCCGTCTCTACTCTGACGCTGTCAGGCCTTGTGCTCCCACCGGTGCCCCCCCACAACCCCCCTCCAGTGACATGACACAGATCATATCCCTCTTCCAAGAATTTACCAACCGTATTGAAAAACTCTTCGTTACTATCTGTACCACCATCTCCGACCTACTCTTGCCCTCTGTTGCCACCCAGTCACTCCTCTCTTCTGGTTTGACACAAGCTGATAGTTCCCTGTGAGGCCCCCCCCTGCTCACGGCTTACTCCACTGCCGGCGGCCTTCACTACTGGTGTAGCGCCTACCTGCCCTGGTGTGTCCTGGCACAACAAATTTCACTTCGAGCTCACGAACCACCAACGGAAAAAAGGCATAATCATAAGACTAGGAAAAAAATGGCACATTAATTTTAATGACATGTTTTCGCTAAAATTGTATAACGTTTGTTACTGAAACTTACTTAGTTATATCAACGTCATAACATAAAACATTTATTACCTTTAACTAAAACATTCTACCGTATGTTAGTGAAAACTCGTTCATAAATAAACTACAAAATTAAAAAGTCACATTGCCTATTATTGTTTAAGATTATTATTATTATTATTATTATTATTATTATTATTATTATTATTATTATTATTATTATTATTATTATTATTATTATTATTATTATTATTATTATCATTATTATTATTATTGTTATTATTATTATTATAATTATTTACACAACCAAAACGTAAATACACACACACACACACAGGGACTGCGTGCATGACAATTCGTTTACTATCATATGAAATAGTATTTTTCTAGTTAAAATGCCATTCCCTTTAAAAATACGTAAATAAAGAACTCGTGAAACAGAAAGGTGTTTATAAATGATTTTCAAACAATTGCATGAAGCGGTGCTTCTCGCCTGAGCGGATATGAAGTCAATACTCGTTGAAGAATCCAATAGCGATACGGCGCGTCACTCACACTTCATGCAACAACAAATCAATAACAAGAGACTTATTCAGGTAAATGATGAAAGACCTTTAAAACTATTATGTTTAGACGATTCCTACTTAACTTAAAATGAAATTCTGATAATATTTGTTCTTATCTCGTGTGTCTACTTTTTAAAATGTTTTCATGTTAACGAGAGTCTTGTAAAAAGGACATAGATAGACATAAAAACTATCATTTTGTTATCATATGTTTTTCATACGCCTCTTAGGATGAGCACATATTTTTGGTTACTTGTTGTATGACGTGTGAGTGACGTATCGTATCTCTATTGGATACCTGAGGTGGTGTTGACGTCATATTCCCTCGACAGAAACGCGTATACGTCTGTTTATGATTACTGGTTCTTCAAGAGCATTACAAAAGTTTGAGGTGATCCACAAAATTTAACTGTGATAAGTATTTTATCCTTTTACAATAATGAGAATTTGTTTGCCGTGATAGTCAAGCCCCTGTCATATTGTTTGCCATGACAGTCTCCCTTCGGTTATATATTGTTAGCCATGACAGTGTACCACCGGCTATATATTGTTTGCCATGACAGTTTAACCCCGGTCATATATTGTCAGAGATGTTCAGTTCCTGTCATATTGTTTGCCATGACAGTTTAACCCCGGTCATATATTGTCAGATATGGCCGGTTCCTGTCATTCCTCCGTTGTGATATTCGGCGTCAATACTATTTCCTGACATCCCCAGCTGGTAATATTAACGCCAACAATGCAGGAACTATGAACTTGTTATGCCACGTCCAGCAGCCGATGACTCTAAATCCTTCCTTTATAGTATCCCACAGGTTTATCTCCTCTCACAGATGACCCATATTATTGTTGTTGATCTGTTATTATTTCATGTTGTGTTGAGATGTGATTTTTTCTTGTTCTTAAAGGAGAGGCAGATAGGTGATTCTGATGCAGTGTGATACTTATAATTAATAGTTTTGATTTGGGTGTTTATTTATACACAGACATAGACATATACTCATAGATACAGTAATGTATATACATAGTGTGGTCGCTGCTGTTTATGTTTCCTAGCCTGCAGGGTATGACCATCGTTCGTGACCTTTGACCTTGTACTCAGTATTTACCTGATCTTACGCCAAAGTCGACAAGCTGCGGGAACTGCGTAATACTCGGATGAAAACTGTGGCCTTACGAGTCGGTAAAATAATAAAGTTTACGGTGACATTTAATCTTTAACTATGATCGATCTTGACCAAAAAATCGTACATTGCCCAGCTGTCACCTATGACCGATCGACTCTGCAATTTTCGTGAAGGTCAAAGTAGAATTGTTGATACTATCATACATACCGACTTACAGACAGACAGATGAAGTGAAACTATCAATAAACTTAACAGATCTTATCCAGGTGATAATTTGCTTACCAACACCAACAAAAGATGGAAAGGAAAGACAGATGTAATATTAGTGAACTGAAAGGGGTAATAATAATGTTCTGCCAAGATTATTTCTTTTACTTCTTACTCAATAGCCTCTCTCTCTCTCTCTCTCTCTCTCTCTCTCTCTCTCTCTCGTACGATGAAATTCGGCCGACTCACTATGTACATACAATAATAGATTGATTTTGTACAGCGAACGTTACTTGACATATAACGGACGAAACCTGACAGATAACGGACGATTACACGACAGATAACGAACGAATACACGACGGATAACGAACGAATACACGACGGATAACGAACAAATACACGACGGATTACGGACGAATACCGACGGATAACGAACGAATACACGACGGATAACGGACAAATACACGAAGGATAACGGAAACCCGACTGGAGGTACACAACGAGCAAGTAAAAAAAAGCAACGCATTGCCCACTTCAACAGTTGACACAAGTGAGTCACACACGGGACCGACCTTCACACACCCACGCTAAAAAGTAAACAGTAGTATCAGTTGACACAAAAAATATATAAAAATCAACAATAAAGACATATTATTGTACGTGAGTTAATTATTTACTGAGCGATTTTTATTTCACAAATATAAGTTAGAGTAACAAAAAAACAGTAAGCCGGATTCACCAAAATGTTTAGTTTGATGAGTTTTCCTCGGAGCTAGAGACGCCAGAACCTAACCTCGCATAACCTAACCAAACCTAACCTAACCTAACCTAACCAAACCTAACGTCACCTCACCTCACCTCACCTCACCAAACCTAACTTAACCAAACCAAACCGAACCAATTGGTTGGATTAAACAAAAATATAAACCGGTATACAATACACAGAATAACATAGAGTTCACGTTCCCTTACCCTGTAGCTAAGAGACCATAATTATCAAGGTATAGGATATTCATGAGCTTAACTCGGGGTTATGATCCAACGAGGTAACTGGTGCTGTGATGATTAAGTTGAATTGAATTGAATTAAATTGAAACAGTTTATTTAGCCAGAAAAACATAGATACAGAGTGGATAATAATAACAATATTATCATGGCTGAGCCAGTTGAGAACCGGAGCTTTTCTTTAGGCATCTGATATATACTATACATTTATCTCAAGGAAGTATTATGTAACATTTAGTAACATCTGGAATAGTACAACAGCATGGTGGTAGTAAGAACATCTCAGAATGTTACCATGGTTATCACTTCAATATCTATTTATTTGATTTGATTTTTTTTTATTATAAGTAAATTACATAAATTACAGTGGAATTGAAAAACATAAATATATTGGGGGAGCAGTACAGTATTAAGGTTGAACAAGAGGACAGAGCTGTCAGGATTGTGTCTAGTTGGCAAATATATTTATTGCAATGGTAATTTCTTATCTATTTACATGATAATTTCCGATAAAATGGTTTTGATGGTACAATAAAAGCAGGTATATACTGTATAGCCGCCCACCACGCATGGGACGTGTGTGCGGGAGCTCCGTGTTTTTGTCGAAAAATAGGGTCTTTCCAGGAGTACCCAGTCTGATTTATAGGAAATCTGATTCGTGAGTGACTAGTGAGTGTCGTGACCAGTACAATATATATCTGTGATCCCCCTAAGTAGATAAATTTGTCAATTTACTGGTGAATCTGTGACTACCGCATGAGGTGTAGGCCTACCAAGCTCCCCTCAGTGCCACGGCTTGTAGTCTGAGCCCAGTCCAACCCCACCGTCCACCCTCCCCCACCGTCCCACCAGGCCACCCAGCTGACCACACAGCTTGACCGTCTCCCTACTGCCAGCGACTCAGCCCTCACTAGCTCCGATGTCTAAGTTGGCTGCTTGTATCAAGCATTCAAATTTCACGAAACAACAGCTGACTGATGTGATAATGGAAGTCCAACAGACTCTCATACAGGACATCATACAACAAATGCATAAAGAGACCACCAGGAAGCTAGAAGACGCTGACCGGTATCTCACTGACCAGCTAAGTGAGATTAATAGAAGCTTGGAATTCTCGCAAAAGGAAATAAGTGACTTACAAACAAATCTGAACGTTGAGGCTAAAGAGAACCGAACACTCAAGACCTAAGTTCAACAGCTGAGTGAGGAGAATTCCAAGCTTAAAACGGAACTAACGACAACAGCAGACCAGGTGGATTATGTGGATGACATGGGGCGGCGAAACAACCCCAGGATTGCCGGAGTCGACGAAGATGCCCACAAGAACTGGAAGTCATCCCAGCGCAAAATTTCACGCCTGCTGAAAAAACATTTCAGACTTCCTGAAGTAATGTTTGACCGTGTTCAACACCCAACTCCTCCCGTCCCCACGACATCATGACAAAATTCTCATCCCCCCCCCCTGACCATGACAAAGCGTTTTATCAACGCAGTAAACTGTAAGGCATCACTATCTTCGTCAACGAGGACCTCTGCCCACGTACGACTAAAGCCCGTCTACAGAAAATGGACCAGTTTAAAGAAGCCAGGAAACAAGGGAAACACATGACGTTCAGTCATAAAACCCTTGTTGTGAGGGATCGTGCAAGTGGACACCCGCCCACTCACCCACTCGCTGAACCACCCCCCCCCCACTATTATAACTTTCTTAGATCTTCCTTTTTTCGCACCTCAGTGACCCTGAGGTTTTACTGTTCCTTAATCAGTATCAATGTTCCTACAATGATGATACAATGATGATGCTCGTGTCATTCCCTTAGTTGTGCTAGATCGTATGTGTTACACCCCCTTTACCCATGGTATCGACACAATACTCCCTCATATCGATCCTGATGCCTTCTTACAAAACTCACTGGGTTACACCAACCTCAACTGTAATTATTACTTTCCTGACTCTCCCGAGTTTAGTTCTAGTCTTCTACTACCTCATTCCTTCTCCTTAATTAGCCATAACATCAGCAGTATTCCCCTTCATTTAGATACCTGTTTAGATCAGTGTATATCTTCTATTACCCACAAATTTGATGTACTTGGGTTCTGTGAGACCAAACTCACTAACGATATTGAACATTTGTATAACATTCCTAATTATAATAGACACTGCGTCAACACATCACGACACAGTGGTGGTGTCGCCCTATATGTTGATATCAAGTATAATACTTCTGTAAGAGATGATTTAAAGGTTCAGGAGGAATATATGCAGAGTGTTTTCACTGAATTATTTAACGGCACATGAAATAGCCTAGTAGGAGTAATCTACAGAAGACCCCACACTAATATAAGAAATTTTCTTGACAAATTTCGGAGCTTATCTCTACCATAAGTCCAATGCTTGCTTTGATAAATGCTTCCCGCTCAAGACTAAGTCAGTGAAAACTGTATCCATTTCCAAACCGTATATCACAAGCGAAATTAAGATAATGATAAAAGAAAAACACAAACTCCAAAGGAAATTTGCAAAAAAAAACATAAATTTCGGTGATGCTTACCGAAGTATCAGAAATAGAGTAACTCAAGCAGTTAGAAAGTCCAGACGTATCTATTATACAAATAAGCTCCAGTCATAAATTCTATTCAGAACAGGAACACTCAGCCTTACGCCCCCCACTTAGCTTTTATAATAACTAATTTAGTTATAACGGAACCCTCCCTTATTGCCAACCACTTCAATGAATATTTTATTAATGTTGGCAAAAATCTTGCAGAGAGCATCCCTGATCACCATGAAGATTTTAGAGCCTACCTGCAAAACAGACAGTAAAATGAACTACTCTTATCCCCTGTCACAGCAGATGAATTACTGGCCATCATAAAAATGTCCAAAGATGCAGCAGCAGTCGAAGACAATATACAAATGAGCATCATTAAGAGAGAAGCCGACTTATTACTACCTCTCCTCCACATTTGTAACTCCTCCTTCACTAGTGGTGTCTTTCCGGATAAACTGAAAATTGCTAAGGTTCACCCAGCATATAAAAAATCTGGGGACAAGGGTCTCTTTCATGAATTACCTCCCCATATCAGTCCTCCCAGCCTTGAGTAAGATACTGGAGAAGCTAGCATGTAGTAGACTAAATTCCTTTTGCAATGCCAAAAACATCTTTACAGACTCCCAGTTTGGATTTAGAGCTAGAAGGTCGACTGAGAGTGCTCTGCTATCCTTTACTAATAACATTTTAAATTCCTTTGATGACAGTCAGTTCACAGTCGGTATATTCTTGGACCTCTCTGAAGCCATCGATACTGTCGACCATGCCATCCTCCTTCCAAAGCTTGAACATTGAGGCGTTAGGGGCCTGTCCCACAATTGGTTTACCTCATATCTGTCCAACATGAAGCAGTATGTCTGCTATAATAATCACCAATCTGACTCCTTGCCAATGTTGTATGGCGTCCCCCAAGGTTCCATTCGCGGTCTAGTACTGCTTTTGTTGTACATAAACGACATAGTCCACGCCAGCACACTCATGAAATACAACTTATTTGCAGACGATAGTAATCTCTATACCAACAACTCAGACCTCCATTCCTTGATGGGAACTATGAACACTGAATTGACTAAAATCAGGACCTGGGTAATACGTAATAAACTGACCTTAAACCTTGAGAAAACCCACTACACGATCTTTCACAGAAGGAAAAACTTACCCCCAGACTTGGACCCCCTGTATCTTGGTAATACAGTCCTCAAACGCGAACAAAATACTAAATTCCTCGGAGCTATTGTTGATGAGAAGCTTAACTGCAGAAACCATCTACAGTACAAGCCATTCACAGTAAAGTCAATAAACAGTGCTGTATCATGTGTCACACTCGACAGTCACTCACTCTCACAGCAATGAAAGAAATCTAACATGATCTTGTTTACCAACACCTGATACACTGTCACACACTATGAGGGGCCTCTGGCTCTTCAAAAACACAAACACTGGTTACTGCACAAACGAGAGTTGTATGGACAATGACCTACTTGAAAAAAAACAGATCACACAAACGAAAAATTTACTAAATTGAAAGTTTTTAAATTCGAAGATATTAACACCTACTGCTGTGCCCTCTTTGTTTACAAATCTATCAAGCACTTACTTGACAATAATTATTTCCAGTTCCGGAATAATCAGAGAAAAAGAGCTACTAAGACCACCCCCATGCGCTCTTCTCAGTCCCAAACCTCCATAAAATATCATGGTGTGAAGGTGTGGAACAATTTACCACCACCCATCCGAGCAAAGGCTATGCTCCCTTCCTTTAAATAATCTCTTAAAAAATATCTATTGTCTAAGTATTAATATTTCTTGTAATACCTACTATACATACAGTGCCTGCTTTTATTGTACCATCAAAACCGTTTTATCGAAAATTATTATGTAAATAGATAAGAAATTATGATTGCAATAAATATATTTCCCAACGAGAAAATAATCCTGACAGCTCTGTCCTCTTGTTCAATCTTAATACTGTACAACCCATGTTGTACTGCTTCCCCATTATACTTATGTTTTTCAATTCCACTGTAATTTATGTATATACTTTTAGCATAAATTAAAAAGAAAAAGAAAAAATAATAACAAAAATAAAATAATTAAATACTGAAGTGATAACCGCGGTAACATTACGAGATGTTCTTATTACCACCATTCTATTGTGCTATTCCAGATGATACTAAATGTTGCATAATACTTCCTTGAGATAAATGTATAGTATATACCAGGTGCCTTCAGGAGAGCTCAGGTTCTCAACTGGCTCAGCCATGTTAATATTGTAATTATTATCCACTCTGTATCTGTGTTTTTCTGACTAAATAAACTGTTTCAATTCAATTCAATTCAACCACAGCCGCCTACCACAGCCACCTACCACAGCCACCTACCACAGCCACCCATCACTGCCACCTACCACAGCCACCTACCACAGCTGCCCACCATAGCCACCTACCACAGCCAAAAGCCACCTACTACAGCACAGCCTACCACAGCCACCTATCACAGCCGCCTACCACAGCCGCCTACCATAGCCACACACCACAGCCACCTACCTCAGCCACCTACCACAGCCACCTATCATAGCAAACCACAACAGCCAGCTACCACAGCCAACTACCACATCCACCTACAACAGCCATTTACCATAACCACCCACCACAGCCGCCTACCACAGCCGCCTACCACAGTCACCTACCACAGCAGCCTGTCATAGCCACCCACCACAGCCGCCTACCACAACCACCTACCACAGCCGCCTACTACAGCTGCCTACCATAGCCGTCTACCACAGCCAATTACCATAGCCACCCACCACAGCCGCCTACCACAGCCACCTACCACAGCTGCCAATTACAGCCGCCTACCATATTCGCCTACCATGGCCACCTACCATAGGCCCCTACCATGGCCACCAACCACAGCCGTCTACCACAGCCACGTACCATAGGAAAGGTCACGGTCGATTTAGCTCCCGGGGATTAACTGTCAGGGCAATTCCTAGTATTAGTTGTGAGCAGGCCTATGTCCTTCTGAGGGCTGAGTTAGTGAAGGTTAAGGAAAACTTGAAGTTAAAGGAAGTGATTGTGATGATGAAGGAGGAAGACACCAGACAGGGAGAGTCTGTGTTTGACGAAAACACAGGCCAGTGAAGGGTTGTGAGGAGAGGAACGACCAAAATGGTGGTGAAGAAAGACAAGAAAATGACAATAGCTAAGTGTACTATTGTTTTTAGACCTTTGGTAGACGAATTGGACGGCAACATAGTCAAGGAGAGGACTGACAAGGAAGGTACGAAAACCTTAGTTGTTGGTGATAATAGCTTTTTCCCAAGGAAACTTGGCAATGAATGGTTGTCAAGGGCAGTTGGTGTCAATGGCCGTCTTGACAAATATTGCAAGTCAGTATCAGTCCAATTCATTGATAACTGGGACAACTTTTACGGCAGAACGGACTTTTATGCTAGGGGACAAGATTAGACCAATACAGTCAGATGCCGGCGAGCTAACTGATAACGACAGAGAAATGAATAATAATCTGAACAGATATTTTTAAGCAGTTTTCACCACCGAAAATTTTAATATGATACCCGAACCCGAGGCACCGACTATACACAGAGATAGTAAAGAAATAGACTAAGCAGTGATAGTAGTGACGAGTAACGATGATAATAAACAAATAGACAAACTAAAACCTGATAAGTCACCAGGTCCTGATGAGATATTTGCCAGGGTATTATAGGAATGTAAGGAAGAACTTAGTATGCCCTTAGCAATTTGTTTGGCATGTCATTAAAAACGGGTGTAGTGCCAGAATCATGGAGGATAGAAAATGCGATAAATTACTATCCTCTAACTACCGCCCAATCAGTTTAATATCAATTGTAGACAAATTTTTGGAGGCAATAATTTCAAACTCTATTCAAAATCACCCCGAGAAGCACAAGTTAATCAATGATTCCCAACATGGCTTCACAAGCGGACGTTCATGTCTGACAAATCTATTAACATTCTTTTCAACTGTTTTCGAATCAGTGGATGAGGGACACGTTTATGATGTGGTATACCTCGACTTTAGCAAAGCTTTCGACAGAGTCCCTCACAAAAGACTAATACGAAAAATGGATGATCGTGGAATTGGAAGAGATATTCTAAAATGGATTAGGAGGTGGTTACAGGACAGGAAACAGCGAGTAAGCATTAACGGCACTACATCAGATTGGGGTAACGTCACTATTGGAGTATCCCAAGGCTCAGTACTTGGACCATTACTATTTATTATGTACATAAGCGACATACATATAGGTGCAGACAGCAACATGCGTATATTTGCTGATGACATATATAAAATAGGGCGTGTAATTAAATGTGACGAGGACGTCATAAAACTACAGTAAGATTTAAAAAAAAAATTTCGCATTGTCTGAAAAATGGCAGATGAAATTTAATGTAGACAAATGTAAAGTACTTAGTCTAGGACAGTGGTTCTCAACCTGGGAGTCATGGCCCCCAAGGGAGCCACGGCAAGAATTTAGGGGAGCCACGGCAAGCTGTTAGAAACTGTACGTTTCCAAATAATGTTGGGAATCTGAATTAAACAAAACTTGTATTACTTATTTTGACTTGGCAGAAGAGAATTTTCATTCTTTTGTTGTCATTTTGTTTAATCATAACGACAATACAAGTTTAATATTATATACTCTGGTGCTAATTTTTTTTTTTTTTTTACGGATTATTTAAGATTTCACAGGTCCAGTCCCTGTCTGTGTTTCAGGCGCTGGACCGAGCTGCTGAACTGACTTGCTCAGTACGTGTCCGTGTGTCATCCCTTTGCAAGTGGTGATAGGACCGAATGATCTCAGTCTGGCCTGGGATACCATCACGAAAACAGTGGAGTGTATTGTCTCTGAGCTTGACTCAAGCATAACATACTCCGTAATTGGTGTTACTTATTTTTTTTCACAATTCATGTGGTCGCTGCTTTACGTGGGTGAAATATTTGTACACTTCCTTTATTAATTATTTTATTATTTATTGGTGCCATTGTTGTTCATACGCATTCTTTACTTATATAATCCTACCATTTTTAGTGCTAAATTGGTATGACTCACTATTCTTCTCATTCTTCCAAGTTGGGCAGTGCTTGTCAAAGGAGGCGTGTTCTTGCTTACAGGAAATACACTTCAGCTTGCTAGCTTGAGTGTCTGTGTGCATGTTTGTGTATGACTGTATGTGTGCTTTATGTGTGAGTGCATGGACGTGTTATGTATGTAAATGTGTGTGTGTGTTTGCCATTCTAACTCCTGTCCTATTTATCTGTCCTTCTTTCTCATTCTTTAGTCTTTATCACTTGTCTGTTTGTCTGTTCTGGGAGAAAAATGAAGGAGGCCACGAGGATGTTGAAAATTCCTCAAGGGGGGAATGGAGTGAAAAAGGTTGAGGACCACTGGTCTAGGAATGTAAGCAAAGAAACCAGATATCAGATGAACAACGATGTTATAGAGAAATCCGACTGTGAGAAAGATTTAGGAGTAATGATAAGTAGAAATCGTAAACCAAGACAACAATGCTTATTTGCTCGAAACAAGGCTAACAAAGTACTTGGATCAAACAAAGGAATGCTAGTTATAAGACTAGCGAGGTTATCCTAAAGTTATATCTTGCGCTTGTGAGACCTCACTTGGATTACGCAGTTCAGTTCTGGTCACCGTACTACAGAATGGATATACTGTAGAATCCCTAGAAAGAATTCAGAGGAGAATGACAAGACTAATCCCGGGCATTAGGAATATTGAGTACAGAGACAGGCTTAAAGCATCTTAATTTGCACTCCCTCGAGAGAGGTAGTGTGAGGGGCGATATGATCGAGGTGTATAAATGGAAGTTAGGGTTTAAACAAAGTGATATAACAAAGGTACTCAAACCATCCAACCAGGATAGATTTTGGCGTGAGATAGGTAAAAATTGGTTTGGAAATAGTATAGTGGATGAGTGGAACAAGTTACCAAACATCATCATTAACTCGAATACGCTACATAGCTTCAAACAGAGGTTGGACGGATATATGAGCGATAGGGGTTGGTTGTAAATGGGCCTGCCCAGTAGGGGACAATAAATCCGCTGCAGTTTTCCTCCATACTTATGTTCTTATTTTCTACCACATAGACCTACCATAGCCACCCACCACAGGTGCCCACTACAGCTGCCTATCAAAGCCACCTGCCATATTCGCCCACCATGGCCACCTACCATAGCCAACTACCAAGGACACCTACCATAGCCACTCATCATAGCTACCTACCACAGCCGTCTACTACAGCCACCGCCACAGCCACCTACCACAGCCACTTACCATAGCCACCTACCATAGCCACCTAACATAGTCGCCTACCACAGCCGCCTACCACAGCCACCTACCACATTCAGCTACCATACCCACCCCATACCACAACTACCAACCACAGCCGCCTACCACAGCCGCCTACCACAGCTACCTACCACAGCCACTTACCACAGCCACCTACCATAGCTACCCACAGCAGCTATCTACCACAGCCACCTACCACAGCCGCCTAACACAGTCACCCACCACAACCACCCACCACAACCACCCACCACAACCACCCACCACAACCACCCACCACAACCACTACACCCCACCACCACCCCACAGCCACCCACCACAGCCACCTACCACATCTACCACCACATACCCACCACAACCACCACAGCCACCCACCACAGACACTCACCACAACCACCCACCACAACCACCCCCCACAGCCACCCATTACAACCACCTACCACATCTACCCACCACAGCCACCCACCACAACTACCCACCACAGCCACCCACCACAGACACTCACCACAACCACCCACTACAATCACCCACAGCAACCACCCACCACAACCACCCACAACAACCCCCCGCAACAACCACCCACCACAGCCACCCACCATAACCACCGCCGTTCGCTCATTGAAACTTTCCACCTCTTCGGCCAACTTATCACACAAGATAATGGTGACAAAGAGAAAAATTCGCCTTTTTATCATGACGCGCGTCCCTCGCCGGGTAATGTTATATGCAATAAGCGCAAGAATGTCCTAAAAATGCAATGGTTTACCTTCAAATATCCTGAGTTTCAGACCATCTTCCCTTGATGTGTCCATGGCGTCATTTCCGGCTGGACACCAGATGAGTCCGTGCGGAGTTCTCCTGAACATATACGCAATACATTAATATATTCTCTTAGTAAATGCAAACTTTCCATTATCTATGCTGTGTGATGATGGGAAGATGGCCTTATCAAGATTTATGTTGAACTGTGGAATATCTTACCTGTTAGTAAATAATGAGTAATTTGTCAGACATCCAAAACTTCATCTAGCGAGGCCAGGTCAGGGTGAAGAGTTAAGGAGTGTTGAGTCATCTGTATAAGGTTGACGAGAATTGTTTGTCAGTGAAAGAAGATTCCCCTTGAGGAATTTTCAACATCCTCGTGGCCTCCTTCATTTTTCTCCCAAACTCCCCCATTTGGTCCTATCACCATTTGAAAAGGGATGACACACGGACACGTACTGAACAAGTTAGTTCAGCAGCTCGGTCCAGCGCCTGTCACACAGACAGGGACTGGACCTGTAAAATCTTAAATAATCCGTAAAAAAAAATTAGCACCAGAGTATGTGACTATTAAAATTGTACTGTCGTTATGATTAAACAAAATGACAAAAAAAGAATGAAAATTCTCTTCTGCCAAGTCAAAATAAGTAATACAAGTTTTGTTTAATTCAGATTCCCAACATTATTTGGAAACGTACAGTTTATAACAGCTCGCCGTGGCTCCCCTAAATTCTTGCCGTGGCTCCCTTGGGGGCCATGACTCCCAGGTTGAGAACCACTGTGCTAGTACGAAGCCCTGGGGAACTCCGGGATTGATAAAATGATTGATAAGTAAAGGAGACGTTAATGTTGTCTCTATTGCTGTATAAGAGACGTTAATGGTGCCTTTATTAATGTACAGGAGACGTTAATGGTGTCTTTATTAGTGTACAGGAGACGTTAATGGTGCCTTTGGTAGTGTACGGGAGACGTTAAAGGTGATTTCATTAGTGTACAGAAGACGTTAACGGTGCCTTTATTAGTGTACAGGAGACGTTAATGGAGCCTTTATTAGTGTACAGGAGACGTTAATGGTGTCTTCATTGGTGCACAGGAGACGTTAATGGTGCCTTTAATAGTGTACAGGAGACGTTAATGGTGCCTTTAATAGTGTACAGGAGACGTTAATGGTGCCTTTAATAGTGTACAGGAGACGTTAATGGTGTCTTTAATAGTGTACAGAAGACGTTAATGGTGCCTTTAATAGTGTACAGGAGACGTTAATGGTGTCTTTAATAGTGTACAGAAGACGTTAATGGTGCCTTTAATAGTGTACAGGAGGCGTTAATGGTACCTTTAATAGTGTACAGGAGACGTTAATGGTGCCTTTATTAGTGGATTAGATATCACGCCGAGATGTATCACCAAACAGGAACAGATCTCAACAGTATTTCTAGGATGAAGTCTTGCTTTCTAGGACACTCACCTTTATTAATTAGCAAGAAATAGATGTGACACATGTCCACATGCGCAATCTAAATAATCTAAACAGCATTCTTATACATAGAAATATAAAAATTGGATCGGACAACACACCTGATAATAAAAAAAATATACACTACGTTCATGACACACTCACATGTATATTCAAACCTATCTCCTCCGTCACACGAGGCGTTATATGTGTCTTATTCTGTATTCCGGTTGAGTTTGGTTGTCGTGCCTCTACGACTGACATCACCTAATTGGACGGGGAGGGGGGGGGGCGGCTGGTCTGGGGCAGGGTGCTGGGAACGGGAGGGGAGAGCGGAGGTTAGAGAGAGGGGAGTGGATGAGAAAGGGTGTGGATGAGAGAGGGGGTGAGGGAGAGAGGTGTGAAGCTGTCAGGTGAGGGAAAGAAGTAGAAGGCTGTGAGTTGGGAGGGAGAGGAAGGTGAGACAGAGAGGAAGTTGGAGGAGAGAGGAAGTTGGAGGAGAGAGGAAGGTGGAGGAGAGAGGAAGACATCCAAGATCAGGCTAAGTTCAAGGCTGTTTATGATAGCTTTAAAAGAGTCAGTTTAGTAGTTAAATCTCGCCATGATAGATAACATTTTTTGGAGTTAATACTGAACAGGAGACGTTAATGGTGCCTTTATTAGTGTACAGGAGACGTTAATGGTGCTTTTATTAGTGTGCAGGTGTCATGGGTTGCGTTAGGCTTACCCACGCAACCAACTCCAAAGTTTGTTTTACCAGAGATAAGACGCCCGGCGAGGCATAACTGGGACATGTATTTTTCAATTAGTGTATGTTAGCCAGCCTTTAGGGGGGTGGGCAGTGAAACAGTGTTGTACTGTTCATCGCTTCACACCCAAAAACCTCATTTTAAGTAGTATCCCCTGAGCCATGGGTTAGTTAAGACGTCGTCTCCATCCTCTCCCTCCTGAAAGGGGGCGGGACATCACGCTTACAGAGTTCTCCTGCACGACACCCGTCTACTGTGACGGTGATCGACACGAGACTAAGCGTGTTAACCTAGGTTGTTATCCCCGTGGAAATATCACGTGTGGAAGCCTGGTTGCGACAAAAGCAATCCAGGCTGGTCTATTGCATCTAAATGGTTAATTCAAGTCACGCTTACCAGTTCTCCTTGCCGCGACAACCGTCTACCGTGACTCAGTGACGCGAGACTATGTGTGGTACACCAAGAGTACCTTTTGTTGTTATGGCCGTGGAAGGTCGACACGAGACTAAGCGTGTTAACCTAGGTTGTTATCCCCGTGGAAATATCACGTGTGGAAGCCTGGTTGCGACAAAAGCAATCCAGGCTGGCCTATTGCACCTAGATGGTTAATTCAAGTCCAGCTTACAGAGTTCTCCTGCACGACACCATGTGTGGTAACCCAAGAGTACTTTTTGTTGCTGTGGCCCGTGGAAAGAAGTCCTTGTGCGGAAGCCTGGTTGCAACAAGAGCAATCCAGGCTGGCAGTAAATGTATCACTTGAAGAATTAAGGCTCTGTTAAGTTATACCCATAGTAGAGTAATCACATGTGTCCCCAAGTTAAAATTCTCTTTTAGAAGATTAATTTTATTACAGCGTGAACGTGAGTGACTCATATATCCATGCAAATTGTAAATCATTGTATTGAAGCTTGACAAATAAATGTAAGTGCAATTATCTGCCCGTATCTGTGATCCTATCTTATTATTACTAAAGGTAATGACTGATTGGTTATGACAAAGTATAACCAGTAACTTAGATGGATGTTGAAAATTAAATGAATTCATTCAATCATCATTTATCAAGTATAAATCATGGAATGTCGAGTGGTGGAGTGAACTTCTACGTAGATACGTCATAATCTCCTGTAAGTAATCAGTGTGAAGGTATCGGACTCTACGGTAAGAAATAAGAAATACGACATATTATTATCTTTATATAATATACTCCTACTCCTACTACCACGGATTCATACCAAAACCATGACAGCAGGAGACGTTAATGGTGCCTTTAATAGTGTGCAGGAGACGTTAATGGTGCCTTTATTAGTGTACAGGAGACATTAATGGTGCCTTTATTAGTGTACAGGAGACGTTAATGGTGCCTTTATTAGTGTACAGGAGACGTTAATGGTGCCTTTATTAGTGTGCAAGAGACGTTAATGGTGCCTTTATTAGTGTACAGGAGACATTAATGGTGCCTTTATTAGTGTACAGGAGACGTTAATGGTGCCTTTATTAGTGTACAGGAGACGTTAATGGTGCCTTTATTAGTGTACAGGAGACGTTAATGGTGCCTTTATCAGTGTACAGGGGACGACAATGGTGTCTTTATTAGTGTACAGGAGACGTTAATGGTGTCTTTATAAGTGTACAGGAGACGTTAATGGTGTCTTTATAAGTGTACGTCTTTATAAGTGTACAGGAGACGTTAATGGTGTCTTTATAGTGTACAGGTGACGTTAATGGTGTCTTTATAAGTGTACAGGAGACGTTAATGGTGTCTTTATAAGTGTACAGGAGACGTTAATGGTGTCTTTATAAGTGTACAGGAGACGTTAATGGTGCCTTTATCAGTGTACAGGGGACGACAATGGTGTCTTTATTAGTGTACAGGAGACGTTAATGGTGTCTTTATAAGTGTACAGGAGACGTTAATGGTGTCTTTATAAGTGTACAGGAGACGTTAATGGTGCCTTTATTAGTGTACAGGAGACGTTAATGGTGTCTTTATAAGTGTACAGGAGACGTTAATGGTGCCTTTATCAGTGTACAGGGGACGACAATGGTGTCTTTATAATTGTACAGGAGACGTTAATGGTGTCTTTATAAGTGTACAGGAGACGTTAATGGTGCCTTTATCAGTGTACAGGGGACGACAATGGTGTCTTTATAAGTGTACAGGAGACGTTAATGGTGTCTTTATAAGTGTACAGGAGACGTTAATGGTGCCTTTATCAGTGTACAGGGGACGACAATGGTGTCTTTATAAGTGTACAGGAGACGTTAATGGTGTCTTTATAAGTGTACAGGAGACGTTAATGGTGTCTTTATAAGTGTACAGGAGACGTTAATGGTGTCTTTCTGGGACGAAACAAATAATGTCAAGAGTGTCCTGCCACCCCGAAAACAATACACACAAATTCACCAGAAATGTGTGTCTGTCCAGCCAAGGTGAAGTTTCTTCCACATTTCTCTATCTGCGTATATGTTTGACTGTCATAACAGTTGTAACGATATACTTCCGATATAACGAAAAATAATACTTTGTGACAGAGGTGAAAATCTTATTCAGACTCCCTCCTACCCGGGCCATTACTAAAGGCACGAACGATTAGATGTAAATGTTCCTAAGACTACAGCCGTATGGTACAGTTGTCATCAAAATCTGATTTTATTTACAAACTTTCCCATACAGTATTACAGTAATACAGATTCAGTCTTATTCCACAAGGTACAGTATTAATTATCAGTATTTAATACAACAGGACCCGTTAGTCATTAAGTGCAGAGAATGGAAGACGGAAAACAGACTGATAGGCAGCGTTAGAGAGAAATAGAAAGAGAATGCGAGCGACATGAAAGATGGGAGAGACAAAGAAACTGAGATCAATATTGAATTGTGAGCTACACCATCAGCATAACCTCTTACCTATGACGCCACCTGAGCTACGACACGTAAATTCAGTTCACAGACTTAACGCCCCTCCCCCACACGGTGCTAATGACACCTGCCTGTAATAGAGGACTGGGTGGCACAAAAACAATGCACTAGATATAAACGTTTCACTACAACATAATGGCCCACCACCACTTCCATATAACACATACCACGGTCTAATATCTCAAATACCCCCTCCCTGCCTGGGCAAGGGAGTTTGACGTGACGGAGAGGGAGACAACACATTGTGTGAGGATATTAATACAAATTGAGACCTCGTCTTGAGATGTGGTCGACCTGGGGTGTCACTCACGGAGTTGCATCATCCCTCACCGCGCGTGACTAACTATCCTGTACTGCCATAATACAGGGAGTGAATCGTGCTTTCATTTTCTCTCGTCACTCCTCAGGCAGCGACTCCTTCATGAAAATATACCTTCATCATCTGTGGATGCGGTGATGGAGTAGTTTTTAGTACTGAGTCGAGTCGGCGACCCTGATAGTAGTCCAGGATATCGACACGGCTTGGTATCCGGCTTGTTAAAATGGGGTTGGCAGAGTGACCACACAGACCCACCGGCTTGTAAGAAGCAGATTGCTTAACACACATCACGAAGGAGGACATTTGCAAATTAGACTAGATCAGAAGAGAGGTCGAGGCGGAGAAAGACAGTGATAGGAGAGAAATCTTGTAGACAACCAAGGATTTTATAAGAGGTAGGAATCTTATATACAATTTATCAAAGGAAATAAAAAGTAAAAAAAAATTATAAACAGAATCATAAAAAACAAGTGGAGTGGAATTTTGTAGCAGATTATCACAATACTGGTAAGAGGTGGAGGGATAATTTTCTTCATCTGAGTGTAATAACAGCGAGGGGTGAGAGGGAGACCAAATGACCAGGAAGTATATGAAGAACTTGAAGGACAGCATCTCCATAATGAGGTTGGTTAATGGTAAATCTCCGGGGCTCTTACAAGCGACCAGCAGAAATAAACAGATGTGGAGGGAAGATTTACAGTGTAGGACGTCTTCAATGTTTAAGTCAATGGTGGACAAAGGCGAATGTGAGAAGCCCCGAAGACCTTGTTCTGTCACTAAAAATTTAATTGAACTGAAAGATTCTGACAAACATACAATGAAATATAACATTTCTAAACCTCGAGAAAGCAAATTGGGTGTGCTCGTAGATTCTTACTTCGCTTAGGACTGGTAATGGCTTTTTTGGTGTTGATGTTGTAATGTATTATTGCGCTCCAACAAGTCTATTAACGTGTATTCGAGATTTGTAAATAGACCAGTCATGAACAATTAAAGATTAAGAGAGACGCCTCTGTCAGACGACACAGGACTGGTTCAAGGGAAGTTGTCGAGCAATGTTTATTTATGCAAATGATGTGGTAATGAAACGTAAATTAAGACTTACTAGAGAATAAGAGACTGTGAGAGACAATCTGGAGACCAACAGAGAGATAAAATAGTATCATGGAGAGAACTGGAGGAGGGAGTGGAGTATAGAAAGTAGGAATTACTGGAGAACTATTAAGATGTTTACATTTTGTATACTTTTTGGGAGGCTAGAGGGGGTTGTGGTTATGTGTGTCCTTAAATGACTATTTGTGCATAAGTGTGTGCAATAAGCTCTTGATTAGATGTATGTATGTATGTATGTATGTATGTGGCGACCTGTGGTGTAATGGTCATCATTCTTGCAAGCGTGAGGACCCGGGTTCGATCCCCGGGCAGGGTAAAACTATGGGCAAGTTTCTTTACGCCATTTGCCCCTGTCTACCCAGCAGTAATTGGTGACCTGGATGTTAATCGATTTGCGGATCGCGTTCCGGGGTAATGGTTAGCCTTTGCAGTTGGCGAGTTGTCCGGTCTTGACGCTCGGTCATGCAACTCGTTAACTCAGGGTGCGGTCGTTGTGTTGGCGACAGCTTCTACACCCTAAACAAATTCACGCCTAGGTGGCCCTTGAGCCGGCCATCCTCGTTACACGAGCGGCAACTATTATTAGTATTATTATTATTATTTTTTTTATTATTTGTTTTTTATTAATATTATTATTATTATGTATGATTGTATAGGAGTCTTTATGTAGGAATATATGTATTTACATGAGTATATATGTAGGAACAGAAGTATTTACAAGGTTATGTATGTACAGTACAGGGTATGTTTGTATATGTACAATATTCATACAATATATGGGGAGTGTTTAGAAAGAGTTCAATACAGAGAATAACAATATACCTCACACACACAAGACAAAGCACACACACACACACACACACAAGACAAAGCACACACACACACACACACACACATTATCCCGGGGAGTGACAAAACAAACGAATGACGTCCTCATTAGCCCCCACCACACCCACAATAAACCTTTACGACTGTCATACGCGGTCACCGAAGGTCACACACACACACACACACACGCACACATTCGTTCGTTGGTGAACTCTGAGGTGACTAGAGAGGCTGGTACGGGACCGGCAGGGCCGCCTACAGATAAGAACATAAGAACATAAGAATGGAGGAAACTGCAGCGGGCCAATTGGCCCATACTGGGCAGTCCCGTTTACACCCAACCCCTATTGCTCATATGAGCATCCAACCTATGTTTGAAGCAATTCAGCGTATTCGAGTTAATGATGATATTTGGTAACTTGTTCCATTCATCCACTACTCTGTTTCCAAACCAGTGTTTACCTATTTCACGCCTAAATCGAAATTTGTCTAATTTAAAACCATTGTTACGAGTTCGCTCCTGGTTGGATAATTTGAGTACCTTTGTAATGTCCCCTTTGTTTAGCCCTGCCTTCCACTTATATGCCTCTATCAGGTCGCCCCTCGCTCTACGTCTCTAAAGGGAGTGCAAATTAAGATGCTTTAACCTGTCTCTATACTCAAGGTTCCTAATGCCCGGGATTAGTCTTGTCATTCTCCTCTGAATTCTTTCCAAGGATTCTATATCCATTCTGTAATACGGTGACCAGAACTGAACTGCGTAATCCAGTGTCTTCCCAGGCGATAGTACATCCCTGTTTGGTAGCTGCCTACTACCTACGACCTGACACCTCGTGTGGTGCTCATCCAAGCGTTACGGTGTGGAGTGATCATATCCCAGGTGAAGGGGTCGATTTGGCACTTTTTCAGGTTTGTCTTAAGACTATCCTAATACCTTTTCAGTTGCCCGCCAGCGTAACATTTACTATTCGATAGGTGACTGTAAAGTAGCTGTTTTGGCAGTCCACTATCGTCCATGATGGTAGCATAGCCAGTCCAAAGTAATTGTTCATTAATAATGTTATCCTTGATGCTCCTACAGTTGGTGTCAGTGAGAATACTGGCATTTATTCTCTTGTCTTCCCAGGGAACTCGGAAGATGGAACGTTGACTACGTTGGTGAAAGTTTTCAAGCGCTTGAGGTGCTTCCTGTGCAGTCAGCAAAATATTATTCTGCACCTTACGGGTTCCTATAGTATGACACACCGGACCAAGAATTCTGAAAACACTCATGAGTGAAAGCGGATGTTGGTAGCCCTGGCTTCCTGGGTTGCCAGTTACTCTGTAGATAGTATTTACAATAAGGTGTTTCAGTGTGTCTGCGTGCACAATATGTTACAAGATGCGAATAAAGCAGTTAACATCATATAATTATATTTATAAAATAATCGACGCTCAGTTACCTGTGCATATAACTTTCCTTCGTTCCAAATGTTTCGTATTGTTTTTTTCTGGTTGAGGTCTTGTATTATGCCACCTCTCATTACTTTCTCAGATAGTGGTTATAATCATGAGTATTCACACAATTTCGTTGTATCTCAGAGTATGTGAAATTCCTATACAGCTCCTCAGGTTCTACAGTGCCTGCCATTCCCACCGTATGTGGGTGATTAAACGTAGTACTACGGTATTTTTTTTTTTACGGGAATTAGCCTATCCGGGCACAGGTCAAACGACCCACTATGAGTTTTATATGAATTCCTGATAGTTTCTCTGTGGTTACTACACATAATATAAGGAATAAAGGCATATTAGTTTTACAATGAATCACACAATCATCGCACCCAAGGGTGCAGAATAATTTTTTGTTGACTATAGGTGACCCATATCCCACTGGTATACAGCAGGGTGGGGAGAACCACTGATCCATTATACATGCAGCTTTGTAGATAATTTCAGCTCCCTACAGCTGAAGACACGGGTAAGGAGTCTACCAAAGGCTTGAGATACACATCTGATCTGATGTTGAATGTCTTCTTCAATGTCCACGGCGGGAGACTTAAGGCCCAAGTGTGCATACGCATCTGCGTAGGTGTTCAGGACCTCCTGTAGGTCGCGTTCAGTGTGACAATGAGGGTGAGGTCGTCTGCATGCTGAAGTTCAGTGAAGAAAGCGGCCGACACCTTTGTTCCTACCTGGAGTCGTCTCATGTTGAAAAGTGCCCATCATCCGGTTCTGGATGTCCACCCCGCCGGCTAAATTGGCACTGGCACGAATAAGGAAGGCAGCCAAGAAAATGGAAAACAGAGTTGGTGCCAGTCCACACCCTTGTTTTACCCCCGTTTGGATGGGAAAGTATATAGTTCATGTCATCGTGGAGTTGACTCACAATGGCGATGAATTTTTTGGGGCAACGAAAATGACTGAGGGTCCGCCAAAGGGCTTCCCTGTTAACCGAATCGAAGGCCTTAGTAAGGTCAATGAAGACCATGTACAATTCACGACACTGTTCTCTGCACTTTTCCAGTATCTGGCGGGCAGCAAAGATTATGTCAGTGGTGCCACGTGATGGTCTAAAGCCACATTGGGATCCAGCTGTAGTTGCCATAGTCTGACCGGTCTGCCTTGTTTTTATAAATATTAGCGATGGAGGCGTCTTTAAGGCCCGATTTCAGAACAGTGATTTGAAACCGCATGAAGGTTTAAACCAAGGATCGAGCAAAGATTGAAGATTGTTGGTATTCAGAACGCTGGCTTGAGCCAACACAAAGATTCAAACCGGGTTTGAGATCGGAATTGTCGATATTCGCGTTAATCCATCCTGGAGGTAGGTTTAGCGGTCGATCCTTCAAGAAAGTCAACATAAATTTTGATAGAGAGCGGTTTTCGGCGAAATCATGAAATTGGAAATTTGTAGAGAAAACACTGATGGTAGAATCCTATCAATTTTTATGATGACACACAATTTAAACAACGATATAAGTTCACAAAGGGAGATTTCCTTGATATTTTCCGTGATATGGAGCATCTACTTGACAGACCTGTTGGCTATGGTTTACTTCTACCTCTCATTCGCCAGCTGATGATTGCTTTGAGGTTCTTCGCAACGAATAGTTTCCGGGTAAGAAATATCCTGGTTACTGAAAGAGTTATGGTAATGTGTTACAACATTTTCGTGTTTAGGTCCATGAAGATCAAGTAAGTGAATGTAAAGAACGCTGACGCTTCTTTATATTGAGTGTTTCTTTCTTTAGGAAAGCTATTTTGATGTATTTTCAATATAATTGGATCATTTTTTTTTTTTATTGGGGACTCCCCTACATCCTTGTGTAAGGTGAAGCGCAGAAGCGTTTACAGCGCCCAACAGGGAAGCATGCTAAGTTCATGCTTGTCTTTATGTCTCATTAGTTAAGGGCGTAGAAGCATGAAGAGTCAAGGGCGTAGAAGCATGAAGAGTCAAGGGCGTAGAAGCCTGAAGAGTCAGTGGTTTTTATGTCAAGTTATTGAAAGCTCCAACAACTTTCCCTGAATACGAATTCGCAACTTTCGACTTACACCAGGTATCTACTTTACTGCTAGGTGAACAGGGACTAATGGGGGCTAGGAAGTATGTCCAAACAACTTTCACCGGCCCGGGAATCGAACCCGTGACATCTCGCTTGCGAGGCAAGAACGGTACCGCTTCTACCACCGATCCCCAATTGGGTTAATGTTGAGTGCATTTTGAGGTTAAAAGAACAGAAAGAAACCTAACCTAACTGAAACTAGCAAGGTTACTACGCCTTGCATTGATTCATCTTGCTTTGGGACTATTGGCCCATACTACCACTTCTTCCCAGAATCTACCCCGTAGATAATACAATCAATGTGAGCCAAATATACCTCATTTCACCTCTGTTCACCCATTGCATAAGAATAATTATATAAACAAAATGGCAGCTGACCTTGGGTTCAGGCTTAGAGAAGCCTGTCTACTTCGGGAGGTCCATGCAACTCAGTGAACCAAGGCGAGTCAACACCACCAAAGGTGACTGCACTAATGGGAACTGGTACTTTCATGCAATCAGATATGTCTCACTTACATCTCCGTGACAAGGTCGTTAAACATGTGAGTGGTACCATCAGTGAGAAATTACAGGACTACCTATCTCAAGACACTACGGACTATCTTCGCAGCAGCAATATGAAGGCTGCAGATGCAGAAATTATGTCTACTATTAGTTTGCTGGTTATTGACATTGTTGTTCATTTCAAATCTGGCCATTCCTTTAAGTGACTAGTGTACCCAGCATCATTTACGTTGCAGACAACATCTGATCTCGCCATCCGTATCACCAACACGACTCATCATTTTAACATTGTACTCGCAGTCCAGCCTTAGCCACCAAGGAAATTCTTGCAAAGTAAAACAAAAACAAAACAAAAACATGTCTACGAGCATTATCATTCACGTGTATTTTTAAGCTTGTGCTTTGAGAGCTGTGTATCTTTGAAAAGAAACAATTACAATGTTGTTAAAATGCTTGCAAAGAAAAAATGTCTATGTCAACATGTGTACATTCACTGTATTATAAGTAGAAAATGCCTATGTGTAATAGTACAGATTAACCATTTCACCGCATTTTTTCCATTCCACTGTATTTGTCATTAAAATTATATGGCTACAAGTTATATCATTAATACAAATAGTACCATTCTCTTGGATATTTGTCAGTGACACATTGTATACCCGGGGGATAGATTCTGGGGTCTCCCCGAAGCTACCCAGGTATAGTTTAAGGGGGTGGAGGTATAATCTGGGACCTTGCACTGGCTGGATCAGAATCTGTTTACATCAATACTTTTCTAACAAATAAGGAAGATGGGATCCACTTGTGTGTTATCTTGGTAACACCACAGCTGATGGGCCTCCTGGGGGGGAGAAGGGGAATGGGAACTCCTGAAGATTGGGTACTCCAGCTAATATCACCTGATGATTAAACAACCTAATAGGAACCCAACTTAACCTAACCTAACCTACCCTAACACATAATTGCATCTTGACATAAGGATGAGTCAGAACTCAAAAAGCAGTGCAAGATTAGGAATTGATCAAATCGGATATGATGGTTTAGGAGGTTATCATAAAGTGGATGTATTTCCCAAGCCAAAACCCACTTTCTTAAAAAAGAAAAGAGGCATCAAAGTGGTAACAAAAGGTGGTACAGGTAATAGAGTACAAAGTACTACTCTCAAAGACTTCCTCCATAACACATTTGATGATTAAACTTTTGTATGAAATACAGTATATTTTAACAGTTTTCCACAAAAATGCAGGCTATAATTAACCTATACTGTATGCTGACACCCATCCTATAGGATGGTCCAGATGAATGAAATTCTGGATTGGTGTCATGTTCCTTTAAATAAAGCTGTTTTCCCTTAAAAACATGAAAATTATTACAAATATGTAAAATTTTAAGCTTAAGTACTCACCAGACTGTTAAGAAATGATGCTGAAGAGGTATGGAGGCTCTGTATGTTGTTGATTATATTATACTGTACAGTATATGCATTCCTTAGTACATGTATTCTTGATATTATATACTGTATGGTGAACTTAACTGAATTCATACTCTTCCACAAAATTGCCACACTCAATATTTTTTAATTCTGCTTACCTTCTTTCTCTATTTGCATGAAGGCAAATTTATTGAAACTGGGAGGTACAATACAGTACAAGATTGATATACACATAAGAAGCCCCCTTGCACAATACACAGAAGACAGATCAACAGAGGGGAGGAAAAATCCAGATGATTCAATCAGTGAGATGCTCAGTAACTATCACATGACATCTGTCAGCCATTCAGCTGGCCAAGTCACATGAGTTGCATGTACACGTTCTGGACATTTTTGCCACAAAGTGGACTCAGAGGAATGTGTTGAAGCTCTTAAACAATAAGTGAACAGTGGTAAGATTATAAATTTATAATGCTCCTAGGTTATTGTTGAGAGTTTTTAATAACTTTACCTCACACTGGATGAAAGGAAAACCTTAAAGGTAATACCTGTACAGCAGATTGTTCAGGATTCAGACCTGATGTTGAAGGAAGAAGGTTTTTGGTCATAACAGTAATCTTAAAATTGTAAATTACTTGTGTAACCATTGGCATACCTTTCATGGTATAATAATTGTCCTTGAATATTAGGCTGTTTTTAAGCATTTTAATGGTTTGGGATTTCTACTTGGTACAGCACCAGTGAATTTTATAGCATAATTTGAGTTATGGGTTACAGTTTTCTATTCTTGATTTGTTAAGACTGTTGCAAAGATCTGTATATATATATATATATATATATATATATATATATATATATATATATATATATATATATATGTGTGTGTGTGTGTGTGTGTGTGTGTGTGTGCACCTTTGTGATGTCACCTTTGTTTGGCCCTGACTTCCATTTGTGGTCCTCGATCATGTCGCCTCTCACTCTGCGTCTTTCAGGGGAGTGCAGGTTGGAATGCTTTGACCTGTCTCTGTGCTCGGGGTTCCTAATGCCTGAGAATGACAAGTCTAATCCCAGGCATTGGAAGCCTTGGGTGCGGAGACGGGTTGAAGCATCTTGGTTTGTGCTCCCTCGAGAGACGTGGAGTGGGGGCGATGTGATCGAGGTTTGTGAGTGGAGGTCGGGGCTGGGCAGGGGTGACATTGCAAAGGTACTCAAACTATCCAATCAGGAGCGAACTCGTAACAATGGTTTTAAATTAGGCAAATTTAGATTTAGTCGCGAAATAGGTAAACACTGGTTTGGAAATAGAGTAGTGGATGCGTGGAACAAGTTACCAATGATCAACTTTAACTCGAATACGCTGGATAGCTTCAAAGATAGGTTGGATGGATATATGAGCGATAAGGGTTGGGTGTAAATGGGACTGCTCAGTATGGGCCAATAGACTCGCTGCAGTTTCCTCCATTCTTATGTTCTAACCCCAAGTTAGTGTTAGAGACTTTAATTATCAGGTGAAATAAGCTGGGGGTTAATCTTCAGGTGACCCAAGGACCCTTGTCATCACTGTTATGATGGCCGAGTAAATCACATTTAAATAAATGTGATTTAATGTTCCACCAACGTTCATTATTTCTTTCCAGCTGCTCAACACTAAGTCCACGGTGTCATGTTCGTTTACCGCTTATAAAATACTTTATATGCGCCATAAATATAGCGACAAGTTTGATTAAAACTCGAGTTACAGGTTTGCACAGTTTAGCAGTTTAGCAGAGTCATGATGTGACCCATAGAAAACGGAGAGAAAATATGTTTTAGGTTTAAGGGGATCCTACCGTCCAAGATGGAAGACTTTAGACGATTTTATTTCAGTGGAAAATAAAAAATTTAAGATAATAAAATTCAACAGATAGATAAATATTATATAAATATAAGTAGATTAACTGTCGGGAAAGTACTGTTGTTCAATATTGGGCGTGTACAGTCCGGGCTATTACGTACCTGAACATGTGCCAGTGAGGGTCAAGTCTGGTCTTAGAGGAGTTGACACTTGGCACTGTCATAACGTTCATAGGTAGAGTATTCCAAGAGTCCACATCTGTTACTCACAACTTTATCTTAACTTCTTGAATACGATGACATAAGGACGTCGCACTCAAGGGGTTGTCATGGTACTCACGCGTTAAGTTTGTGGCCTCGAGTAGAGACCATCAGCTCATTCTGGATATAAACATTCAATTTATACTTTGTCTGATTACTGCTCATTAACGTGCTTTCACATCTCCGTAATACAGAAAGGGTAGCTGTAATCACTCTTAGGTATAATTAGTAAGTGAGGTGTTTGATTGTCGGGACCAGACTGATAGCCATTGTTCGGACATTGTAGGTCGACTGGTAGTTGTTGGCATATCTCAGAGAACAAACAAATTTAGAGTATTCCAAATGCGTCCATACATTTATTTATATATATATATATATATCTTATCCACGTTTTCATTGTGGATCTACATGAATTACATATATATATATATATATATATATATATATATATATATATATATATATATATATATATATATATATATATATATATATATATGCTGATGACCACAAGGAAAAAAGAAAACACGAAGTTCCCAAGCGCTTTCGTGTAATTAACATCTTCAGGGGTGAGTACAGACTAGAGAGAGAAATACAAACCGTTGTGTGCTATTTAAAGATTAGTAGGGTCATTACCTAATACCTGACCATTGTGGACCTGGTCTCACCCTCCTCTGTATATATACACCTTGTTTTGTACTCCTCTTTAGTCTGTACTCACCCCTGAAGATGTGAATTACACGAAAGCGCTTGGGAACTTCGTGTTTTCTTTTTTCCTTGTGGTCATCAGCATATATATATATATATATATATATATATATATATATATATATATATATATATATATATATATATATATATATATATATATATACATATATATATTTTTCATTTTTAGTCCATATAACACTCAGACTTTGAACATATAATCAATGACCTCACCAGCCAGGACTCGAACCCTCGACCTAATGCATGGGACCAGAGAACGTTACCTACCATACCACAAGAGCACTAAAAGCAGTTCCTGACTAAAAATGAAGTATACAATATATACTATACATGGTACCTCGTGTTTCATACCAGCTGGATTCGGTAAAATGCTACTGACATCCACATAAGCAGCACGGGCAGTTCCCAATGAGAGGTTCACGGCGCCATCAGCTCGATAAACAGGCTTTGTGTGAAATATCATATAGTCTAGAACTGATTTTAGTGCTCTTGTGGTATGGTCGGTAACGTTCCCTGGTCCCATGCATTAGGTTGAGGGTTCGAGTCCTGGCTGGTGAGGTCGTTGATTATATTTATATATATATATATATATGTGTGTGCTGATAACCACAAGGAAAAAGAAAACACGAAGTTCCCATTAAACATACCGAATCTGTCAACATGAATTTGAGTGTGTGTGTGTGTGCTACCTGACCCAGCTTGGAGAAGGTCGTGCTCCCGTTAGTGACCAAGGAAAATGGCCGCCTTGGATAGTTGTGTCTTGGGGGAAAAGGAGCGTAGTGTGAGGAAAGACGACCTACTGGCCACTCTGTTGAGGCAGCTGGGGCAGTTGGGGAGTGAGCTTGACACTCTAAAGGGGGAAAATGAAGCCCTCAGGACCGAACTCCTTCAGGTAGGTGTCCTGCCTAGCAGGACACCTGCGAAGGAGGAGTGGAGAATGGTTGTCTCCAAGGGGACTAGGGTCAGACTCAGGAAAGCTGACCGGGGTGTGGAGTGTAGTAACCCCTACCAGGTGCTGCAGGAAGCTGGCAGGGAAGAGAAGAGGCAGGACGGTATGGAGCAAGGAGAGGAAAGGGCAGTTGTACAAACCCTGCCCACAGTCGTGGTAGTTGGGGACAGCCAGGTGAGGTTTTTAGATAGGACTTTTTGTGTAAGAGATAGGAAACGTAGGACTAGGGTGTGTTTTCCTGGGGCTGGGATAGGGCATGTAGCTGAGAGGATAGATAGGGTTTTGTCAGGGGAGGGTACCAATCCAGTAGTGTGTCTTACTGTGGGAGGAAACGACATAGGAAAGGTTAGGAGTGAGGAACTTTTCAAGAGGTATAGGGAGACGCTGGGGAAGATTAGAGATATATGTATATGTAGTGATGATGGATGATGTTATATGTAGTGATGATGGATGTTGTTATATGTAGTGATGATGGGTGGTATTATATGTAGTGATGATGGATGGTGTTATATGTAATGATGATGGATGTTGTTATATGTAGTGATGATGGGTGGTATTATATGTAGTGATGATGGATGGTGTTATATGTAGTGATGATGGAAAGTGTTATATATAGTGGTGGTGGTGATGGTGATAGAGGCATGTTTGTGGTGATACTGGTGGTGGTAAAAACTGGTTGATAGTAGTGGTAATGATGATGGTGGTGATGATGATGGTGGTAGTCGTGGTGGTAGTGATGGTGATGGTAGTAGTGATGGTAGTGATGGTGGTGCTATATGTAGTGATGATGGATGGTGTTATATGTAGTGATAATGGTTGGTGTTATATGTAGTGATGATGGATGTTGTTATATGTAGTGATTATGGGTGGTGTTATATGTAGTGATGATGGATGGTGTTATATGTAGTGATGATGGATGGTGTTATATGTAGTGATGATGGATGGTGTTATATGTAGTGATGATGGGTGGTGTTATATGTAGTGATAATGGTTGGTGTTATATGTAGTGATGATGGATGGTGTTATATGTAGTGATGATGGGTGGTGTTATATGTAGTGATGATGGATGGTGTTATATGTAGTGATAATGGTTGGTGTTATATGTAGTGATGATGGATGGTGTTATATGTAGTGATGATGGATGGTGTTATATATACTGATGATGGATGATGTTATATGTAGTGATGATGGGTGGTGTTATATGTAGTGATGATGGGTGGTTTTATATGTAGTGATGATTAGACAATAAAATAATAACAGTTTAATGCTAAAAAATATACTTTGCTGTACCGTTGTAGTGGAACTTACATACACCGTTAATGAACCATTGATGGAAGAAGAAGTTTTGGGAACTGAACAGTAGTTGGTGCCTGATCAAGCAAATGCTTATGAACATATCTTGCAAGCGATACAAACGGAGCAGGGAGGTATGATCTTTCTCGATGCACCTGGCGGGACAGGAAAAACATTCCTGATCAACCTTCTGTTGGCCAAATTACGTCATCAGGGGAAAATTGCTCTTGCTGTGGCATCCTCAGGCATTGCTGCAACACTACTAGAAGGAGGACGTACTGCACACTCAACTTTTAAACTGCCTCTCAACCTCGCTCACAATGAGAATCCAGTGTGCAACATCAAAAAAGGATCGGCAAAGGCAAGACTCTTAGAAAAATTCAGCCTCATTGTCTGGGATGAATGCACTATGTCTCACAAGTTAGCGTTTGAAGCATTGGACAGGACCTTGCAAGACATACGAGAAAATGAGCAAGGCATCATACCTCTGGAGAAGTGTTCAGACACTCACACTATCCACAAACATGAGAGTACATCTACAAGGAGATCAGGATGCTGGACGGTTTGCAAACCTTCTACTACAGATTGGGAATGGAACTTTCCCTGTTGATTCAGAAGGACAGACAATTAATCATTCCTCAAGGATGTGGAAATGTTGTAAAGTCTTCAACTGGGCTCACTAACATGATCTACCCAAACATTATCCACCACTACAAGGATCACAAGTGGCTGCGTGAACGCGCAATTCTGGCACCGAAGAATGAAACAGTGGCTGAAATCAACATGACTCTACTCAGACAACTTCCAGGCAGTGAGACCTCATTCAAATCTGTTGATACAGTAATCAACCAGGACCAAGCAGTCCAGTACCCTGCAGAATTCCTTAATTCTTTGGAGCCCGCTGGAATGCCTCCTCACCACCTCACTCTCAAGATTGGAACTCCTATAATGCTCTTAAGAAATCTTGAACCACCAATCCTCTGCAATGGCACAAGACTGGTGGTGAAGAACATGATGCCACATGTACTGGAAGCTACAATACTGACAGGAAAAGCTAAAGGAGAGGACGTTTTTATACCAAGGATACCTCTCATCACCACTGACCTGCCATTTGAGTTCAAGCGACTTCAATTCCCGGTTAAAGTGAGCTTTGCCATGACCATCTACAAAAGCCAGGGACAGTCCCTAAAGATGGTTGGCCTAAACCTGGTGTTTCCTTGCTTCTCTCATGGACAGTTCTATGTTGGATGCTCCAGAGTGAGAACTGGCAAAAATCTGTACATACTTGCTGCTAATGGCAAAACCAAAAATGTGGTCTACCTTAATGCACTACAGTGAGACAATGTGGAGCCTCCCGGAGGGTGGCGTCCTACCGTGGCCTAGCGAAAGAGCCGCCCGGAGGGCGGCGATTCCGCTTAGTATATATATATATATATATATATATATATATATATATATATATATATATATATATATATATATATATATATATATATATATATATATATATATATATATATATTTCATAAAGAAAATTATGACTTGAACTTGTGAAGTTATAGGACAGAGTCTGCAGGGCATTTGGTTGTGGTAGACAGAGGTTGTGGTAATCAGTAAAGTGGGTTACGGCTCCAAGCTTTATTGAAAAACTTTTGGTTAAATTTCTGACGACAATTGTGATGTTTCAACAGAAAGGATTTTTTTTAATTAAACAATATACAAAAAACGTAAATGAATAATGACAATATATTAGATATTAACGTATATACAAATAAACATATGATAGCTACATATGTATATAGAATAAATGAATGAATATAACTTATTCAATACTAATTTTTTTTTTTTACGTTACAGAGAACACACAATTAATTATTTATTTCCGAGAAACTTTTGCAAAAATGTGTTGTTCAGGCGAGGCAAGACCGAAGCATAATTAAAATTAGCATGGCGGCTTATTTGGTGGTACCTGGGGGGAAGGGGTAGGAGAGAAATGGGAGGAAAGGGGAAAAAGAGACTTGGGGAGAGTAGATTGGGGGTAAGGAAGCGTGTAGGATGAAGAGGGAAAGGCGGGAAGAAGGAAGAATAGGTAGGAAGAAGTAAAAGGGGAGATGGATAGGGGAGTGAGAGGAGTACTTTGAGAAGAGAGAATAGGGAAGAGGAAGAAAGTGGGAGAGCAGAGGGAAGAACAGGTAAGAGGAAGTGGCAGGGGGATGCGAAGAGGGGAAGAGGAATGGGAAACTGATGAGAAAATGGGAAGGGGAGGTGGGGAGGGTAGGACTGGAGGATAAATGGGAAGTGAAGAGTGTAAGAGGAGTGAGTGACGGAGGGGAAACGCTAAGATGGGGTAATAAAGGAGGAGTGAGAGGATAAGCGTTAAGGTGGTGCGACAAATACATCACCTAGGGCACCAGTAGGACTCCCCCTAGGGCACCCGTAGGACTCCCCCTAGGACACCCGTAGGACTCCCCCTAGGACACCCGTAGGAATCCCCTTAGGAAACCAGTAGGACTCAGCTAGTACACCAGTAAGACTCCCCTAGGGCACCCGTAGGACTCCCCCTAGGGCACCCGTAGGACTCCCCCTAGGGCACCCGTAGGACTCCCCTTAGGAAACCAGTAGGACTCCGCTAGTACACCAGTAGGACTCCCCTTAGGACACCAGTATGACTCCTCCTAGGGCACCCGTAGTACTCCCCCTAGGACACCAGTAGGACTCCGCTAGTACACCTGTAGGACTCCCCCTAGGACAGCAGTAGGACTGCGCTAGTGCACCAGTAGGACTCCCCTAGGACGCAGAAGGGACTCCGCTAGTACACCAGGAAGATTCCCTTTAGGACACCAGTAGGACTCCTCCTAGGGCACCCGTAGTACTCCCCCTAGGACACCAGTAGGACTCCGCTAGTACACCTGTAGCACTCCCCCTAGAACACCAGTAGGACTCCGTTAGTACATCAGTAGGACTCCCCTTAGGACACCAGTACGAAGAGAGAGGGGGGGAGGGAGCGGAAGAAGGAGGGGGGAAAACTGAAGGGAGAAGGGAGGGAGAAAAGGAGAGATGGAGAGGGGAAGGGAGGGAGAAACTGAGGGAGGGAGGGAGGGAAAGGGGGGGAACTGAAGGAAGGAAGGAGGATCTGAGGGAGATAAGGATGAAGGAAGAAAGAGATGAAGAGAGGGAGGAATTGAGGGAAGGAGGGAGAGAGGAAAGGAGGGGGAGGGACGGCAGGTAGCGAACTCTGTTGAATCGATAGCAGTTCTACCTCCCTCCCACCCCCCATCACCCCCGATCAGTAAGTGTAGGCAGGAAGCTTAAAGTCACCATCAGATAACTCACGCCCACGATGCCGCCCACCCTCGAAGATGCTCATGACTCCGCCCACCCTCGAAGGTGCCCACGACGCCGCCCACTCACGGAGATGCCACCGACGCCGCCCACCCTCGGAGATGCCCACGAAGCCGTCCACCCTCGGAAACATCCACAACGCCACCTACCCTCAAAGGCACAAACGATAACACCCGCCCCATCCAACCAGCCCTATAACTAACTTACCTTAACCAGTAACTAACAAGGAGGCAACCGCTGAAATTAAAAGGGAAAAAATATATACTTGCGAACCTATGAGAATGGAGACACACAAGCGAAGGGGGTGGTCGTGGGATTAGGTAACAAAGGTGAGAATTAAGGATTCGCCCATAGCTGCGTTAGTGAAGAAGCTGATCTGATCATATGACCATGAACGCAATGTGATGATCGGATTTATTTGTTGCAACTCTCCATCACGGGGAAAATGTTATTAGCAAAATCAATGAGGAAAGGAGAGGCAAGACGTGAAAGGAAAATAAGTCACTTCACAGCTTAGAGTTAAATAATCATATTCTTTATGTTCAAATGTGGAAGAAATTATTCCTCTGAACTTTCAAAATTGTTGCGGTTTTTTGTTGTTGTTGTTCTAAATTGTTTGAGAATATGTTGTTGGTGTATTCATACGTTACGTCTAGTTCAACAACTTTACCTCACACGGAACTTGTGAACACTGCCGGGTTCTCAAGTAAGACATATGATCAAAGCTGTAGTGTTTTCTCTTAATAAATGTATTGTCTGTATTTTTGGTATGTACTCTTGTAGTTTCTGCCAAGTCTAATTTAACATAATGTTCTTCTTCACTGTTTGAGGATGATGGTTTAACTCTATAATAACGATGGTTTAACCCTTTGATGACGATGTTTTAACTCTATGATAACGATGGTTTAACTCTATAATAACGATGGTTTAACCCTTTGATGACGATGTTTTAACTCTATAATAACGATGGTTTAACCCTTTGATGACGATGTTTTAACTCTATGATAACGATGGTTTAACCCTTTGGTGTCGATGTTTTAGCCCTTTGATGACGATGGTTTAACTCTATAATAACAATGTTTTAACTCTATAATAACGATGGTTTAACTCTATAATAACGATGGTTTAACCCTTTGATGACGATACTCTATAATAACGATGGTTTAACCCTTTGATGACGATGTTTTAACTCTATAATAACGATGGTTTAACCCTTTGATGACGATGTTTTAACTATGATAACGATGGTTTAACCCTTTGGTGTCGATGTTTTAGCCCTTTGATGACGATGGTTTAACTATAATAACGATGGTTTAACTCTATAATAACGATGGTTTAACTCTATAATGACGACGTTTTAACTCAATAATAACGATGGTATAACCCTTTGATGACGATGTTTTAACTCTATGATAACGATGGTTTAACTCTATAATAACGATGGTTTAACCCTTTGATGACGATGTTTTAACTCTATAATAACGATGGTTTAACCCTTTGATGACGATGTTTTAACTATGATAACGATGGTTTAACCCTTTGGTGTCGATGTTTTAGCCCTTTGATGACGATGGTTTAACTCTATAATAACGATGGTTTAACTCTATAATAACGATGGTTTAACTCTATAATGACGACGTTTTAACTCAATAATAACGATGGTATAACCCTTTGATGACGATGTTTTAACTCTATGATAACGATGGTTTAACTCTATAATAACGATGGTTTAACCCTTTGATGACGATGTTTTAACTCTATAATAACGATGGTTTAACCCTTTGATGACGATGTTTTAACTCTATGATAACGATGGTTTAACCCTTTGGTGTCGATGTTTTAGCCCTTTGATGACGATGGTTTAACTCTATAATAACGATGTTTTAACTCTATAATAACGATGGTTTAACTCTATAATAACGATGGTTTAACCCTTTGATGACGATACTCTATAATAACGATGGTTTAACCCTTTGATGACGATGTTTTAACTCTATAATAACGATGGTTTAACCCTTTGATGACGATGTTTTAACTATGATAACGATGGTTTAACCCTTTGGTGTCGATGTTTTAGCCCTTTGATGACGATGGTTTAACTCTATAATAACGATGGTTTAACTCTATAATAACGATGGTTTAACTCTATAATGACGACGTTTTAACTCAATAATAACGATGGTATAGCCCTTTGATGACGATGTTTTGACTCTATGATAACGATGGTTTAACTCTTTTATGACGATGTTTTAACCCTTTGATGACGATGGTGTAACTCTAAGATGACAATGGTTTAACTATGATGACGGTGGCTTAACTCTACGATGACGGTGGTTTAACTCTTTGATGACGATGATTTAATTCTATGATGACGGTGGTTTAACTTTATGATGACGATGGTGTAACTCTAAGATGACAATGGTTTAACTCTATGATAACGATGTTTTAACTCTATGATGACGATGGTTTAGGTATGATGACGATGGTGTACTCTAAGATGACGATGACTTAACTCTTTGAGAAGGATAACCTTTCTCTTGCGTCCTCGAAGAGTTTGAAAGAGAATTCGTGTTCAGTCAAATATCCGACATTTTCCTTATTTTCCAGATGCGGTTTTGAAGTCCCTCATGAAAATCTTGAAGTTACGTTTTCTTTTAATCAAATCCTTCTATCTTCACTCAACTGATTTTATCTAAGTAATTTGTTTTTAAAATATTATGACTGCGCTTAAACAACTGATGTCTTTAAGCGCGTAACAGGGTTAGTTATTACACTGTTACATCAACAATTGAAATTTATGAGACATAAAACTCTCTGTTGGTTTTCGTATAAAGGTTTTTATTATTATTATTATTATTATTATTATTCACGCCAAAACACGGAATACAAAATGGAGAAACCGTTACAGGGAATAACACACACACAGGGGGAGGACGGGGGGGCATCGTTAGTATTGGCAGCAGAAACTCCGTGCTTGTGGCTATTTGGTCGACCTGCCCCACACACCACCCTGTAACACACAAACCCACACACACAAAGAGTTCTCGCCCACGGACTAAAACTCTACAAACCAGGGTGCTTTTTTTTCACTATACAGGTCACAGCTCTGATTTATAGCGAAAAAGAATTCGGTAGGTATGTAGATTGCACTACCTGGGATTAACACAAAAAAGTTTGAGTATGAATTGTGTCTGTACAAAACATTTTTATGTGAGGTGGGAGTCTACGTTGTGTGTGTATGGGAGGAGGCTTATAGGTGTGTGTGTGGGGTGGAGCATTTTTATTTGTGTTTCTTTATATGGGGGAGAATGTTTGTTTTTGTAGGGGAGAATGCTTGTTTGTGCGTGGGGAGACTGTGTGTGGGAGAAAATGCTTATGTATGTGTGTGTGTATGTATGTGTGTGTGTGGAGGAAACATGTTTTTCTGTGTGTGTATGTAGAGGGAGGATGTTTGTTGGTGTATGTGTTGGGAGCATGTTTGGTTACGCGTGTGAGTATGTGTGTGTGTGTGTGTCAATAATCACTTCACTTGGTATCAAATGCTCTTCTCTATACCACAATTAGCATCACCACCATCATCCCATAACCATAACTAGTACCATTATCACTCTTCAGCTCCTACTACCACCATTACAGTACAATTGTCATACACCACCACAACCACCTACATCATCCCGTAACCATACAACTACAATTACGCTACACAATCACAACTATCTCCATTACCCCTACTACCACAACTGAGAGCGTGGGCCTACTTACCAACAACGTGGTCAAGGACTGCACGCTCTTGCCGACCACTGACACGGTAAATTAGACGACCAGGTGGCGACCCTCCGTGAAATGAGCACCTCAGCCGTCGTTGTTCTCTCTCTCTCTCTCTCTCTCTCTCAACCTTAGTTCTTCACGCTCAGGAGTGACCAGAAATACGCCAAAACTCGCTTCAAGAGTTTTGGCAAGCAGAGGGCAGGGGTGCAATGACAGCCCCGAGGAGTAAAAGGACCCGGGGACTGACCACGCTAAAACAACTCACTGGATCAATAAATCAGAAAAGGTTTTCAGAAAGCTGACTTATGCAAGAAAAAATCTATCATTCGCCGATGCTCTCACATACTCCCACGTTAGTGAGAGTGAGAGTTGTTTAAAAGGGAAACTTTTAGGCAGCAGTGAAAGGTAAGACTAACTTTCCACAATTTACTAAATACGATGTCGATGAGAAAGTTTCCCCTCTCTCTCTCTCGCTCTCTCTCGTTATTATTTAACTTTTTATTTCGTCTGAACATATTTTTTGTCTTGTGTATTCTTAGTGTTTCTGAATGAATAATTCTTGTTGGAAGTGTTGATTTGTAGCTTCCCAGATATCATCAACACCATCATCATCATCATCATTATTATTATTATTATTATTATTATTATTATTATTATTATAAAACAAAACAAGTCGTAGCGTAACGTACCAACGCTTATAGATCCACCTCAATTGTTCGAGTGAAGGAGCTTTTACCTCAGTCCTCCACAACAGTAAGTGAGAGGTGACGTAAGGGTAGTCCACTACAAAATTCGTTCTTTATTCTTGTTGGTGTGCGACTGAATATATTGTTTACGTCCAGAGTAGTTGTTACTTCAGTGTTGTATTAATGAGAAATATTTTATATCCAGAATGGCCACTTGTTCTATTCATTAGTATTGTTATTGGGTTGTATCAATGAATTCATTCGTATACCGTAGCGAGACGCTGTTTTGTTTTCTTAATTCAGATGTCTTTCACCCTTGGGATATTTAAGTGCTCTGCTTCCTCTTATCACTAATGTTTGTAAACGTGAACTTTTTATGTTCCTCTTATTTACATCCACCAGATCACACCATCAACTCATATATTCTGGATAAACAATTATCATTTATACATCACTGAAGTATTACTTATGAACAGGACAGGAAGTCGTGTAAGATATTTACCATTTATACAACACTAAAGTAGGTCTTACGAACCGGACAGGAGGTCATGTAGACTATTTACCATTTTTACAACACTTGAGTGATACTTATGAATAGGACACAAAACCTTTCTGGATATAGGCAATTATCATTTATACAATGCTACATACTTCTTCAAACTCGTAACATATTATTACGACCCTCCTTTCACCACTTAACCAGCTTCCACCGCTGGTTACCAGCAGCCAGGCCGCATATACAGAGGCAGTAGATATCACAAGTGTCGTCGAATTACCACTGGCTGGCCCGCCAGTCTTCAGTAATTTCCCGACGATCGGTATCAGTGCACAGACAAACAACAGGCAGGTAGATTTCCACCAGGTCAAAGAAACACACTTGTGCACTGTAGTCCGCTTTAATAATCACTGATTCTTCACAACACTGTTCACAGGGTAATGTCTTCACAGCTGGACTTCTCACTTCGAATATATAGTCAGCACACTATCAGTGTACAATTCCTTAATCTTTTCACTTTTATATTGCTCGCAGCAATTCCATAATACTTGCAAAACAATAATTATCTTCAGGTGTCTTACTAGGCTTGTACTTCACCCTCTGAGCAGAAACGGTCGTCCGTCGACTGACTCCTAGCCAGTATTAGCAACCAGTGTCGACCGAAATACCCCAAATCTCAGGCAAAAATTCCTCCAAATTCCCCATCTCACACAATTATATCCATGCGCTTAATGGAATAAAGGAAATAAATGTGAAATTACAATAACTATAGAGTACACAAGTGATCGTGGGCCCTTCGTGCCCGGTGGCGAGTCCGGTGGTACAGTTTACCAAAGAGTGAAAGTTTGAACGCTGGTGCTTGGCTAACGAGCAACCGCTGGCCTGCTGACATCGTTCAGCGACATCGTTTTCCAGTGTAAATAAAATGGTTAATTATTTGCCTTCCAAAAAAACCATCGACATGGGACCAGGTTTGTTCCACTCTACGATTTTTTTGCGATTTTTCCACCAAGTTTAATGAAAAACTATTGTGCCGTTTCGGCTGCCCAGAACAGACACACACACAGACACACTGCTATTCCTATAGTATATGAGATAATCATGGTCGTGGTTATTGTAATCATGGTGGTGGTTATTATAATCATGGTGGAGGTTGTTATAATCATGGTTGTGGTTATAATCATGGTGGTGGTTGTTATAATCATGGTCGTGGGTGTTATAATCATAGTAGTGGGTGTTATAATCATAGTTGTGGTTGATTACAATCATAGTCGTGGTTGTTATAATCATGGTCGTGTTTATGATCATGCCCATAGTTGTTATAATCATGGTCGTGGTTGTTATAATCATAGTTGTGGTTGTTATAATCATTGTCGTGGTTATGATCATAGTCGTGGTTGTTATAATCATGGTCGTGGTTGTTATAATCACAGTCGTGGTTGGTCGTGGTTGTTATAATCATGGTCGTGGTTATTATAATCATGGTCGTGGTTGTTATAATAAGTGTCTCTTTCTTCTTTATGTTTTATCTCATTATTCTTACTCTTTTTACCAACATTTAACCGACTAATTTCTACATGTTATATCCAAATACTTGTTCTGATTTTTGTTTTACTTATCGCTGTCCTTCCTTTGTCTCCTTCTCTAGTCTCCTTCTCTACTATCCTTCTATACCATTCTTATTCTGCGCATCCAGACGCATGATGAAACTCAGCTCCCCCCACCTGTTATCTCTAACTATTTTCTATTTCCCCTTCTTTATTCTTCTATTTACTCATCTTCCTTCATTAACTAATCCAAACAACATTAAAAAACGTAGGATAAGAGAAAAAGTGGGGGGAGCAGGAGGGAGCCAAACGATAACTGCAATCGTGGGCTGACAGCGTACAGCGAATGAGGGTGCTCCATGTCAGTAGACTTGCATCGTTTTCCAGCTAAAATAAAATGGTTTGTTCCACTCTCCGGTTTTTTTGCGATTTTTCCACCAAGTTTTATGAAAAACGATTGTGCCGTTTAGGCTGCCCAGAACAGTCAGACAGACAGACAGACAGACAGACGACTATTCCTATAGTATATTAGATACTTGGAAATATAAGATGCCAAAATGGTCTATTCGCAATTCATTAAGTAAAAATAAAAAATATATTCACATTGTATACAATTAAAATAACTTGAGGAAAAAACAAAATGATGGATTTTTCTGGAAGGCTGAAATCATTAGAAAATAAATCATATCACCCGTTTCATCTTGGGTTAACCCATAAAAAAAACTTTTGTTTCCACCTTCCCTGCATAATTTGGAATTACTTGCATTGCTTTACATTTCATTGAAAAATAGAAATAAGCATAGAGTAAGTGTAAAAAACTCAAACTACAATACAAAGAGCACACTAGAAAATATGATAAAGATACCAGCAGTAAAGGCTATTCATAGTATATTTAGTAAAAACTGAAACACTTCATGCTTCTATACCCGTACAGTTATTATATAACCTGTGGAAAAAATAAAAATGGTTGATTTTCTAGGAAGGCTCATAGTATTAATATATGACGCTTATCAACCGCTTTGCTATTGGGCTACTCCATAACAAAACCTTTTAAGTGCCTACCTTCACTACATTACTCAGAGTCACTGTCATTATACATATCTAAAATCATGTTCTTCACTAGCTTTGTCATGGTCACAATGACGGCTGGTCTGTGTGAAACCTGTTGATTCTTATTATACTTCACGCCCGCAAAACATGTGGATATCTGGTGAGTTATCCCTAGGAAGAAACGCATTTTCCCTCTCTTTGGTGCCAGCCTTTTCTCCAAGATCTCAACGTTTTACACCAAGGCTCCTTGTCCATAAGTTCCGCCCATTTGGGGAACACAGTTGTCAATACGTTTGTTCCACTGTTTCCTTGCAAGCTCAATCTTGAATTAGTTTATGTAGATCAACTTTAGAAATTCGCCAGACCCGTGTCAACTGAGGGTCATCTTTGAATGTGTAGCAGTTGTTTTGAATGTAATTTTTGTCAATGTATGAGAAGCCACCTCTGGCAACTCACGGGTATATAAACGCATGCGGGAAGGAGGCAGCCCTCTTAGGGGCGCTTGTGGTAGAAGCGGTACCGCTCTTGCCTCGCAAGCAAGATGTCACGGGTTCGATTCCCGGGCAAGCGGAAGTTGTTTGGACACTCTTCCTAGCCCCCTTGGTCCCTGTTCACCTAGCAGTAAAGTAGGTACCTGTTGTAAATCGAAATGTTGCGAATTCGTATTCAGGGAAAGTTGTTGGAGCTTCTAAACTTGAACTACACAATCCGGAGGAGTGGTGACCCGAGGATCACACACCCAACACAGACAAAACCAAATACGTGCGCTATGCGCTAACCAAATAAACGCAGTCGTGTAAAGCCACGGCACTATCTCTCCCACTACAATTCCCTTCCTAACCTCCTGCTCCTTCCTCTGTCATCTTCCCCGCTCTGACTTTCGCTACCAACAACTTTTTTGGAGCTAAACTTGAACTGGCAGCCCTCCCTCTGACGTCCACAAATTTATCTCAGGTATGTAAGCCAGTGTTCCCTGCCGATATAGTCATTCAGTTTGACTTAGTCAATTTTGTGAGTATCAGTGTTCATGTTGTAACAGTGAAATTGTCATTTACCCAGTGTAAGAATTACTACTGTATAATGTCGGCGATATATTACTGCCTTGGGGAACTCCACTGTGAAGGTTGAAAGTTGTCCTACATGGTTGTCGGTGATTAATTTGGCCTTTCTGTTGTTCGATGATTAATTTGGCCTTTCTGTTGTCTAAAAAATTACATAGTAGTGTTGTGATATTGGAAGGCATGTCCAATTTGATTATTTTCAACTTCAATCCTTCATGCCAGACTTTATCAAATGCTTTTGATACATCTCTTAGAATTATATTACATTGGTCTTCAACGGCGAGACTGGGAGCTTATATACACGGCCACCGGAAGTAAGACCGGATGTAAGCGTCGCAGGTGGCCGACCCCCTCGCAAGTCTAGATGACGAGGCTTGTCAGCGAATCCGAGAAACTCGCCGGTTGGCTGAACCCCGCCGCGACTCTAGGCGGCTAGGCTTGTGGTGAGAGTATCCACAACAATATTATTGCCATATATCCTGAGTTTTCATCCCCTGGCACTATCTTTCAGTTAGCCACTTAAACTTCTCATGTAATCATTATTTTTATGATATTGGTATTCTTATTATTTCAAATTTATTATTATTATAATTAACAATCCTCTTCTTCCTCTCGTTAATATTATTTATACTCTATGATTTTGCTGCCAGTATCAGTGTAAAAGTACTTAAGGCATATGGGCTAGCTACAGTATTTACTGGGAGGGGACAGAAGGAATACAAGAATTAAAGAAAATAATAAAAAAATTGAATGATTAAATTTGTCATTATCCTTTCTCTCCCCAAGCTATTACAGTAAATCAGTGAATACAAGTATGTAGCCTGTATATGTAGAGGTTTACAATTTATCAATATTGCCACTAGATACAATACAGATGACTAGGCTATAAACAGTTTCAAGCAACAAATAGGTACTTGTCTCTCCACATCCGGTTTCCTGGCTGAAAGTTAAACTTTGGGGAATTTAAATTTAAAGCTGCCAGCGGCTCTCTAGTATTGCCCTCCTGGTGCACTTTATATATTTGCTGCATGCACAATAAAATCCACTTTTTTCCTCTGTTTTTCATCCTTTGGATGTCGATGAAATCTCCAAATTTTATCAAGTAGTTTGTAATTTGATGTGCATCCAAATGCAGAGCATTTATCAGGCATTGTCATAGACCTTCGTACCACAACGACCGGCTGGTAACTGAGGTCCCACCCCGGGCTGCTGGCCAGATGATGTCATGCACGGTGAAGGACGAATTTTCTACTCGACGTGGGTTGACTTGGCATAATTAGACTTTGGATATGAGTTATTAAGGATGTCACCTTCGTTGATGAGCTCTGAGGTGACTAGAGAGGCCAATACATGACAGGCAGGGTCGATATGGCACTTTTTCAGGTTTGTCTTAAGACTTTCCTTATACCCTTTCAATTGCCTGCCAGCGTAACATTTACTATTCGTTAGGTGACTGTAAAGTAGCTGCTTTGGCAGTCTAAGCTGTCCATGCTGGTAACATGGCCAGTTCAACACAGTTGTAATGGTAGCCTCGATGCCCCTACAGTTGGTGTCAGCGAGAATACTGTCATTTGTTCTCTTGTCTTCCCAGCGAACTCGGAGGATATAATGTAGACTACGTTGGTGAAAGTTTTCAATTACCTTGAGGTGCCTCCTGTATGTGACCCATGTCTCGCTGACATATAGCAGGGTGGGGAGGACCACTGCTTGAAATACGTCCAACTTTGTAAATAATTTCAGCTGCCCATAGCTGTAAACACAGGTACGGAGTCTATCAAAGGCTTGAGATACACATCTGATCCGATGTTGAATCTCTTCATCGATGTCCGCAGTGGTGGACAGGTGAGAGCCGAGATACTGAAAGTGGGTAAAATTTGAGAGGGTGGTACCGTTAAGCTAGATGGATAGTGGAGATGTGGCTGAACCAGGGTACAATCACCTCAAGGCCGAAGTGCATCTAAGATGGCGGCCATTTTTCAAGCTGGCCACCATATTGACCTTCAAAAGTTGATTTTTCTTATAGAAATTGATGTAGTTGGTCAATCTGAGTGATCTTGGTGTCGATATGTATGTTTTCAAGCATGCTCAGATGATTTTTTATAGTTTTAAGTCCATTGTAACATTTTTATCCACATAAAATAACAGTTTTAGTAAAAAAATATAACAAAAAAGAACTTACTAAAAAAAAAGTACTCACTATTAGCACTGGTTCCTGTGACTTCTCCTGACAGTACATCTGTGTGCATTTACTGCTGTTCACATATGCAACTGCAAATTGCTGTGCAGGAAAGTCCAGAGCGAAAGCATTTGCATCTCTGGTTGCAGTCTTTCTTACAGGAACATTTGTTCAGCTCCTGACAGCATGTCGCAATCGGGGGAAGAGTCGTGCAACGTATCTGCCATGCCTCTCCCTTCTGCGTCCATCCCCAGTTGACAGGACTGCTGGTTTTTGGATTGGAGATTGTTGCCTGGCCCTAGATGATACCAGCCTGGTAGGCAGCCCGCTTTGCATGTTCCTTGAGGGCTGCCTGGGTTGGTGGAATGGAGTCATATGGTCTCTGCTAGCGGGAAAAGAGATTTAGTCTTGCCTCATCTACACCAGTGGCTGCACTAGATCTGTCGTACATGAGGACAACAAATGTTTCCAGCTTCTGCAGGTCAACATCAGCAACTGTTGTTGGACATTGGCTGAGTTTGGTGAATGTTTCTGAAACTTCATCACACACATTCCATGTCTGCCATGCAGATTTCTTTCCTTTCCCACGGAAGCCAGACACACAGTGCCGGATTTAGACCTGTGGAGGCCCATGGGCAGCCTCTTTGTGGAGGCCCCCCTCATTATAACTACCCAAGAGGGTGGGGTGACAAGTGAAGCGAGCCTAAACATCTGGGAGTTCCTGCGGGCGCTGTAAGCCCCCCGGGAAAATTTTGAAATTTAAACACTTCTTTGGAGAATTTTGAAGCCATATGCCGTTATATTGAGGAAATTAGAACATTGAGAAAATTTTAATTAACTGTATGTTTATTGATAGTGTACAAATTCCCAACACACACACACACACAAAAGTGAGACATGACTGGAGTCATTCATGTGGTTTCAAGTCGACCAGCCCTGATATAGGTACTACCGCACATGTCAAAAATTTTCAAGAGACTTCACAGAAAAGAATATATTATTAGTTATTAGTTATTTCAAGGAGTAGCTAGCCTAATTTCTATCACGCTTCTTGCTGAACATAGTTTTACGTGATGGAATTGATAAACATGAATTTTAAAGAATGAAAATAAAAATAATCCAAATGAATAAACAAATAAATAAAATAATGTAATATGTGGAGGCCCCCCAGATTGTGGAGGCCCCTGGGCAGCTGCCCACTTTGCCCACTTCTGAATCCGGCCCTGCAGACACAATGTCACAACCAGTGAAAGCGTGAAAGTATAGGATCCCACTAGCTTTCTTAGGCAATCCACATGTTATCAAGACCAAGCTCCTGTAGTAATGACAGTACAGATACTGCTATGACGACCACGTCAGTGTCATTGGCTTTGATGATGAGGGACTTGCTACCTTCCATTGCTGCATCCCTTGCATGCACAAATATTCGTGTGTCTGCTTCCTCATGACAGCATGGAGCCACAGCTTCTAGGGACTTCTCTGTGTTGCTAATGACATCTTCTCCCTTTGTCACAACCACCGTGCTTGTCGTCTGTGCTTCACACATTTTCTCCGCGAGAAAATGGAATAGTTCTGTCTTGTTTTTGTCATCTCGCAGAAAGCTTCTCCAGTTTTTGGGAGTCTTACTGGTTCCTCTAACTCTTCTCCTGATCCCCTGTCCTCGTTTCGACCTGGCTTCAGACTTCAGACTTAACTTTTGTACACATCAAAATTACATCCACCCTATTGTATTTGGCACCATAGAATTTCACTTTGGGCAGGATGTCTTCTCTGGCATAGGCATCAAAATTCTTTGAGGTGCGTGGAGGCAGGGCATTGATTAGTTCTGAGCCATCTATGATGATAGCATCTCTATGTGGTTCTCTCTCTGTAGCATTCACTTGTGCTTGAAGAATTTCAGCCAGCTGTGACTTCTGACATGTATGAAGCTTGCCATTGTCACTGAGGGAGGCAGGAGCTGACTGGTTCTCATGCTTGAAGAATTCTTGCAAGTCATGCTGTCTGTTCTGACTGGAGATGAAGAGTCGCGAGAACAGCTGACAGTCATCTTTCAGTACCTTCTCTTTGGAAATGCTAACAACGTGGTCATGTTTGAAGAAGGAGGATCTGTTTTTCTTGATTGGATGGTAGAACAGACACTTACCTTCAAGTTTTAGTCCCTCTAAGAATGACTGGAATTACTCTTTTCCTCTGTCATTGTGTGTACCAACCATTTTAGCAATATCTGGATCTACAATGTTCTTTGTGTCTAACACCAGAAGGTCAGATGACTCTTCTTGGAAGGGGTTGCCCATCTCCCGCAGCACCTTGGAATGTGCTTCCACCTTCTCAAAGAAAGATTTCTGTGCACTCAGGGTCTGCTCATGATGTCGGCTGCTGGTGGTGGTTCCATCTTTTGCACCTGACGCAGCTTCATATCCAGCAACAAGACGACTCACTTCAGGTCCAGCCACCATCCACCTACGAAGTGCTGCTGGGTCCTCAGTCAACCCAATTACTCTCATGATACTGTGCCTTGTTTCTCCTCAAGGCCTCCTCTATCCCATCATCTTCAACAAGTCTTGCAGGGTCAAGCTTGATTGGCAGTGCATTGATTGAATGAAATAGAGGAATGTTTCTTGCCAAGCTCTTGTAACCATCATCTCCTTTTTTTGGCAGAATTTGCATGTGGAGACTTAAGATCTTCCTTCTTATCCTGTTGACAAAGACAACACTTTGCCCAGTCAGTGAAGAATGATTTGTTGGTAGATTTTGTGTCCATAACTATTTTTGATCTTCAGGTCCGAGGGTTTATCCTTTTACCACCCTGATGAGCACTTTCCTGTATGAAATGCAACTAGGTTCATGCCTTTTGCCCTACACCTAGTCCGATCGTTCATCCAGTGTCATTAGTCCCGTGCGATCTGTACACCATCCAGATAACTAAAACCCCTTTATCCTTGGCTCGGCTCTCCTGCGCTGGAACATCCTGTCAATTCAGGTGCGGCTGCTTAACTGATTTGGGGTTGGTTAAGCAGCATTCGGGACACTAAGCTGTTGCAGTATTACATGCTTTTTCTTAGCTGACACTGAACCCCATGTTGGCTTGCACAGCAGTGATGTCACCAGTGTGCCCTGGTAGTACCCGACAATCATTCCATCACATGCAGAGACCCTCTACATGCTACCTTCACCTAGTTGGATAAAACATAAAACCAGTACCTAAAACCAGTCACAAATAAGACAAATATATATCTGTGAGTATCAGAAATAGAAAAAATCATTTGAGCATGCTTGAAAACTTACATATCGACACTAAGATCATTTAGATTGACCAACTACACCAATTTCTAAAAAAAAAAATCATCCTTCGAAGGTCAATTTGCCGGCCATCTTGAAAATAGCCGCCATCTTGGATTTCTAAATGGCCAATCAGGCAGATTTGACAAGTAGCCCCTAGGTTATGATCATGCTAAATTTCATGTTTGTATCACTATTTGCACGAATTTTCCATTATCCGCTCTACTATAGAGGTTTGCACTCTGTCATCCTCTGCATCCAGTGTTAGGGCGTATGTACTGATGAAGAAGGCATGACGTGAGGGATTCAGTGGGACTCGGAGTGTCATGAGGCGCCTGTTGATCCCAACAGGCATTTCAGTTAGCCTGTGTAGGATATATTGGTGGATGGCAAAGCCAACTCCAGAATTGCGGTTTCTCTCCACAGAAGGTATAGCCATACCCTGTTCTGTGAGTCGACCCTCGTCTGGGAGCCGGGACTCACTAATGGCGGTTCTTGACATTCCATGCAGCGACCATAAAAGGTTGTATCGTTTGTTTTTGTTTTGATCTGTGATTATAATTGTGTTTTCGACCGTATAAGGATGACCTTATTGGGTGCGGTTGCTCAGTCAGGTTGGTTCTTTAGGAAGGCTATGTTTAGGGCATCTTTTCTAGCCCCCTTCCCATGTGGGGTGAGTAGAGTGGCTCCTCGAAAGGGCTGCTCAATCGCACAGAGAGGACCGGATTGCACTGCTGCCTAGATACCAAACCATAAACAAACACCCCTCTCCCCCACACACTCCACCATACTAACACCCCTCTCACCCACACACTCCACCATACTAACACCCCTCTCACCCACACACCCCACCATACTAACACCCCTCTCACCCACACACTTCACCACACTAACACCCCTCTCACCCACACACTCCACCATACCACCATACTAACACCCTTCTCACCCACACACTTCACCATACTAACACCCCTCTCACCCACACACTCCACCATACCACCATACTAACACCCTTCTCACCCACACACTTCACCACACTAACACCCCTCTGACCCACACACTCCACCATACCACCATACTAACACCCTTCTCACCCACACACTTCACCACACTAACACCCCTCTCACCCACACACTCCACCATACCAACACCCTTCTCACCCACACACTTCACCATACTAACACCCCTCTCACCCACACACTCCACCATACCACCATACTAACACCCTTCTCACACACACATTCCACCATACTAACAACCACAGTCTCCCTCACTCTCTCCTTATAACCATATAACCTGTCAGATACCGAGACAGTATATGAAGCTCTATAGAAATGAAATGCACACCGACGGTACAATAACATTTCAACATTTATAAGAAACACGAAAGTATTTCTATGTTATCGGGAGCACGAACCTCTACTGGAGTGCTAGACAAGGGTTCCAAACCTTTAAAAAAGACCAGGTAGGTTTTTATCGATTTTTTTTATACATATCATCACTCTCTTCCTCGTCGCACTTTTCATCATCATCATCATCATCATCATCAATCATCATTATCATCATCATTATCGTCATCGTCAATTTTGTTGCCTAACTCATTCTGACTTCTGTACAATATCATTGATCATCATTAACCTATTGAGTACGATGTTAACCCCTTGTTTACGAGACCAAAATATTTGAGTGCGATGCTAACTCCTCGACTGTGGACGTAGCAGTGACGTCTTTACCACTACACCTGACTGCAGTGTTGCCAACGTGCCCTATGCCCGCCGTTAAACGCTCCCGTTCGTTGGAGACGGCGGCAGTAGGTGACAGTGATGCTGACGACTCTCATTTTGAAGACAAGTCTAAGAAGCAGAAAACTCAGAAGTCAGGGTCTCCAGCAGGGGCTACGGCTCCCCATCTGGGGCTGTAGAAGGTGGCCTCCTGCCGTCAGGGTCCCCAAGTGAGCTTACATGTGGCTCAATGACCGACCCTCCGACGACAATGGACATAGGGGATTCCCTTTGTCTCCCTGCCCCGTCGCGCCTTCGTCGTCTCGCCTTTCCTCGGGACTTGCCTTTGAGCACACGGACGACCTGGTTCTTCCGTCACTGCTCTCCGCTTCAGGACTCAACACCTCGCCTCAGCCGAGGTCCTATAGCCGTAATAGTCACCACACAAATGGACGAGACGGTACGCCTGCTCACTCAAGTGGGCTTTCCTGCTCCCCAGGGGGAGGCGATGCTGAAGTTCACCACCATCACCCCAGAAACTCGTCGTACCAAGGTAACGGTTCGCCACGTACCCTGGGAGATCCCTATCGATTATCTTCGCCCTCTTCTACCACAACTACTCGACATGGAGCGCCGCATCAACCCGGTCTCCAAACGTCCATCCAACGAACTCATCGGCTGGTGGGTGGGCCCCCTCCCTCCGAAGGTGAATGTAGAACCTATTGACAACTGTCCTCTCGACCGATTTATCGGAACCCCGAAAATCTGTGGTCGTTGCCAATCGTGAAAACACCGCACCTGGGAGTGCACGAGGATGGTCGCCTGAGGTTTCTGTGCAGGTCCTCACGACACAGTGGATGCAAATCGAAAATCCAGAAGAAAATCCCAGTGATTCCACGGTGTGTCAATTGCCATGGCAGTCACCACGCCAGGAATGCCAATTGCCCACAGCGTCCTCGCACTCGCCAAGGGAAAAATTACCTTTTTCCACCGCCCTCGTCTCTGACGAAGCCCTTGTCAACCAAACCTCACTCCTATCCATCAATGGGAAATCCTTGGTGGATGGAAGAGGCTTCCATCCACCAAGGATTTCCCATTGATCTCCTTTCCTCTACCATCCCCCCTATCACCCCTACCACCCATCCTTTCTCCCCTCCCTCCCTCTCCCTACCGTTCTTGGAACAAGGTCGTTGCCGGCCCTGCCGCACAGTCACCACCACCTCCTGCCCACCTGAACCCCAGCTGTCCTTCACCACCAGCACCACCACCTCTTGCTCACCTGGACCCTCACCTTTCCTCCCCGTCACCACCACCTCCTGCTGCTCACCCGGACCCCCACTGTCTCTCACCAGCACCAGCACCACCACCTCTTGCTCACCTGAACCCTCACCATCCCTCTCCGTCGTTACCACCACTACCTGCCCAGTCGGGCCCTCGGCAATCCTCGCCGTCACCTCCAGCTCCTGCACAGGTACACCAAGTTGGTTCTATGGAAACAATCACTCTCCGTCTGGATCGCCACTCCAAGCAAATCAACCTTCTCTCTGCCCAACTCGACTTGTTTGTGAAAACAATTGCGACATTGCAGAGGCAACAACAACTCATTCTGAACACCCTGACCCAACAGGGGCGCACTTTGCAAGCCCTGGTGACCCGCCTCCTTCCTTCTCCCGAGATGGAGGATCCATCCCTCGCTCTCCCACTCCTCCCTCTCCAATATCCTCAACAGAATTTGGTACTTCCTCCGGAGCCCTGTCTATCCCAACTGACTCATCTCACACCGGAGGCCGTTCCCTCCTCTTGTTACAATGGAACATCCAGGGACTTGGACCTCGCCGGACAGACCTTGCCCAGTTTGTGCTCTCCCATGAAGTAGATGTTGCTCTACTTCAGGAAACCATCACAGACGATGTTACTCCACTCCGCCTCTCTGGCTATACTGTTTACACCCTGCCTCGGTACCGTGGGCAGGCTCGTGGCCTCCTCACCCTTGTACGTAACACCATTCCATCTGTTCGTCTCCCTTCACCTGACTCAAATGGACCCCCGTCTGAATTACTTTCTGTCTCCCTTACTCTTGGTGACCGGACCCTTCGTGTAGTCAATGTTCATTTCAAGAGTGATTCTCTGGACCCCCAGGTTCTTCACGACCTCCATGATGGGGTTCCCACTATTGTTCTTGGCGACTTTAATGCCCGCCATCCCACTCTTACTCCAGATCATCCCACTCCATGTACCCTTAACGGATCACATCTCTCACAATCTCTTAATGGGGATGATGATGTTCGCTTTCTTTGCCCTGACGATCCTACTCGCCTCCCCCATAGTTTCCTTGATGTTGGTTTACTATTGAACGGTCATACCTCCTTTCATCCTACCGTCTGCACCGAGCCTGCTCTGTATAGTGACCATCTTCCCGTTACTACCCATCTCAGGGTCTCCTTCTCTGCCCCAACAGCAGCTCCTTATCGATCCCCTCGCCTTCGTCTCACACAAGATGCTGTTCCTTCCTTTACCCAATACCTTTCTACCTGGGCGGATTCCTATGTTGTCCCCCAGTCCCTTGACTCTTACAGCGCTAATTTTGTTGATGCCGTGTATGACTCTCTCAATCGCGCTGCCCCTCCCCGCCCTCCCCGTCACCCGAGAAGTGCCACCAACTACTGGTATCGTATCCCTGCCATGAGACATCTCCGGCAGGCAACCCGTGATCTCCACTCTGCCATACGGAGGTCTCGCTCTCCAGAGGACTGAAAAGACTTCAAAAACTGGTGCTCCTTTGCAACTCAGGAGCGTCGTCGGATTCGTGAGGCGGACTGGCTATCCTTCACTGGGTCTCTATCGTTCCAGTCGTCACCCTCTTATGTATGGAATCGGATTAATGTTATACGGGGTACTCGACGGAGGTCTCCTCCCCACCCTGACCCCGCCTCCCTTGCCTGCTCTTTAACGGAGGACTGGGCACGAGCTTCCTCCCCTGTGGCACTTCCAGATCCGATACAGGAGGCAGTGCAGGTTCGCATCGATGCGTCTGAGCCTGTTGTTCGTGCTGCTCTTACCTCCCCTGCCCCCACTGATCATCCCATCACACAGTTCGAGCTTGACAGTGCTCGTCGCTCTAGAAAAGACGCCTCTCGTGGGGATGATCAGATAACCTACTCCGTCCTCAACGCCTGTACTAATATTTCTAACGGCCCCTTGCTCGCTCTCTACAATATGTCTTATGAACATGGGGTTCTCCCGTCTAACTGGAAAAATGCCACTATTATCCCCATCCCTAAGCCGGGAGATCCTGGGAAATATCGACCCATTAGTCTTACCTCCTGTGTTTGCAAGATGATGGAGAGAATACTCCATCGTCGCCTTCTTCACACCATAGGCGGCTTCCACAACTCCCTCAATGGTTTCATACAACATCGCAGCACAGCACACTCCATTGCTTCCTTTTATTGCAATCAGACTGCTCGCGTCTCCGTCTTCCTTGATATCAAGGGAGCCTTTGATACGGCTCAGCCTGCCCTCACTTTAGCTGAACTTGCGCGGTTAGGGGTTAAAGGGAGACTTCTTCAATGGATCGCCTCTTACCTCACTGGACGTCAGGCCCGGGTTTGCGTTGAAGGCTCTATATCTCCTGTTCAAGAAATGAACCTCTGCACCCCTCAAGGTGGAGTCCTGAGTCCCACCTTGTTTAACACTCTCATGCACTCCATTGCATCTCTCCCGTGGCCGACAGAAGTTGTCCACTCAGGATATGCCGACGATGTCCTCCTCCAAGCCCTGACTACCTCAGCATGCAGGAAGCCCTTGATCTGGTCTCCAGAGAGTGTGATTCACTTGGTTTCCTTCTTTCAACTGAGAAAACAAAAGCCATGTTGCACGGTCGTGTTGTACCTCCACCTTTTTTTCTTATCAGGAACGCCCTTGGACTGGATTAATGAGACAAAATACCTGGGTGTGTATGTAACTAGCACACGTTCAGGGCCGGATTCAGGAGTGGGCAAAGTGGGCGGCTGCCCAGGAGCCTCCACAATCTGGGGGCCTCCACATATTACAATATTTTATTTATTTGTTTATTCATTTGGACAGAACCATTATTTGAGTAGAGCTTTATCTGATTAATAATGCAAAGAATCATCTCTCTGTAATAATTAATAATATATTCTTTTTTGTGAAGTCTTGAAAATTTTTGACATGTGCAGTAGTAGCTATATCAGGGCTGGTCGACTTGAAACCACATGAATGACTCCAGTCATGTCTCACTTTTGTGTGTGTGTGTTGGGAATTTGTACACTATCAATAAATATACAGTAAATTAAAAAATTCTCAATGTTCTAATTTCCTCAATATAACTGCATGTGGCTTCAAAATTCTTCAAAGAAGTGTTCAAATTTCAAAATTTTCCCGGGGGGCTTACAGCGCCCCCCGGAACTCCCAGATGTTTAGGCTCACTTCACTCGCCACCCCACCCTCTTGGGTAGTTATAATGAGGGGGGCCTCCACAAAGAGGCTGCCCATGGGCCTCCACAGGTCTAATCCGGCACTGCACATTTGTCAGATCCCTGAAGTCCGCTATCTTCGAGACATATGCTTTCGGCGTCTCGCTCCCCTCTCTACCATGTGCAGGGGTTCCCTTGGTGCCACCATCCCTGTACTTCTCACCATGTACAAGTCCTTTGTCCGTTCCTCTGTCGACTACGCCGCCCCTGCCTTCGTCGACATGAGTCGGACTGCTGTCAACCGTCTCGAAGTTATCCAGAGGTAAGCTGCTCGTATCATACTTGGGGCTCCTCAGTGGACACGCTCTACTTCTCTTTACAGTATAGTCTCCATTTACGCGGTCAATTGAACCCGTGGAGGTCCGCATAAAACGAGAAATGCGTAAACGAAGTAACAGAACATATGGGATTAATTGAAATAGAGACTGCGCCGACCCCCAAACTCCACTTTTTCCGACACTATAAATATGTTGTAGTAAAAATAGTATCTTAATTTTATGGTGGTATGCACACACACATAATATAGAAGAGAAATATCAATAAGAGAATAATATACTGAACCAGGTAAAAGAAAAATCAAGGTTTAACACTTACTTTAGTAAAAGAGATGGGTCGGCAGACGGGGATGGGGGCTGGTTCCGAGGCAGAGGGCAGATTAGTGGCCCTCAGGTGAATCACTATCACTATCCACCGCAGATATCAGGGCCTCCCTGACAAACCCCTCAAAGTCACCATCACTGTCACTATCAATGACTTGGGTTGGCTGTTGTGGGTTGCAGACGAAGAAGTCGGTGATGTTATGCTGACGGCTAGCGTCGATGTGGTCGTGATACATCTTGATATACAGCTCCATAGTTTGGTCTAGATGGTTATTAGAGACTTCATATTGGTGATTGAGAGGGTCATTGGAAATGATGAGCTTGAGTTTCTTGGCAAACTCGGTGGCATCCTTTATATCATCATGTGTTAACTTCTGTTCTGGTGCTGCGGCACCACCTGCCTCCTCACTGACGTCATCATCTTCCAACATATCGTCGGCAGTCACCTCAGGATCCCTGATTACCTCCATGATGTCGTCGTTGGTGGTCTCGGAGAAGCCTGCAGCTGTAACACTCTGTGCAGCTTCTCTTGCAAGGTCCACTGCCACTGCAACAGACTGAGCCTCTCCAGCCACAGGTTGACTCTGCCTCCCACCTGGGATACCCTGCAACACATGCCGCCACACGTGACGAATCGTTGCCACAGACAGCTGCCCCCATGCCTCCACCAAGAAATCAACAGCTTTCTTGACGTTAAACATTTTCCAAAACTGTTTAACTCGCACTTCATGCTCCGCCAACTCTTCTTCTGGATCCTCGTCCTCGCTCTCGCTATCTGTGCCACTCAGAAGGTTCCGCAACTCATCCTTGGTATTGGTGTAGTCGTTCACGAGCTTAAACTTCTTTGCGGAGAATGCAGCCTTAACGTTGCCTATGAACTCCTGGTCCATGGGCTGGATTAACGACATAGTGTTGGGAGGAAGGAAGATCACTTTTACATTGGGGTGACGATCCAACAGTAGGGGCGAGTGTCCTGGTGCGTTGTCAAGGAGCAACAAAATGTTTAATGAACATTCTGTTGCTCGCAGAATTTCTAAACGTTGGGAACGAAACAGTCGTCGAACCAGGAGAGGGACAGACCAGTGAACATCCACGCCTTACATGCGGTTAGCCAGTGGACATTTAGCTTGATCATGTCCATGTTCTTGTAGGCGTGCGGCTTGCGGGCTGTGTGGATCACCGACAACTTGAGCTTACAGGTGCCGGAGGCATTGGTGGTAAACAGGACGGTGATGCGCTCCTTCTGCAACTTCTGGCCCCGACACTTGCTGGCAGACTTGACAACGAAGGTCTTGGAAGGTAATTTTTTCCAAAACAGACCGGATTCATCCATGTTGAACAGCTGGTCGTCGGTGTACTGTCCTTCCTCCATAATGTCTCATAAGAATGGAGGAAAATCCATGGCGGCAGCACGGTCAGCACTGGCTCCTTCACCAACAATGTTAATGTTGGTTATCTTGTTACGTTTCTTAAACCCTTGCAACCACCCAGAGGAAGCAGTGAAGGGTTTGGGCTCTGCAATTCCCATCTTGCGCGCCATTGATTTGTAGAGTTCACGGGCGTAGTCCTGCACTACTCGCGTGTCGACCGCCATGTTACGTTTTGCCTGGCGAATCAAATAGCTCACCAGTAAATTCTCAGTCTTGAGCAGCACCTTATTCTGACAATACTTCACCATTGAAGCACCTGCAGACTTTGTGATGCTCATGTGTTCTTTTATCTTGGCGGCATCCTTCTTGATTGTACGAATCGTAGATTCGTTAACTCCGTGCTGGCGCGCGAGATCAACTTGTCGGGTTCCCTTTTCTAAGTCCTGGACGATTTTGTATTTAACTTCGTAACTTAGGGCGCGTCGTATCTTCTTGGGCTTGAGGCAGCTTAGTCCAGGTAATTCAAGGTTTTTCTGGGGTGGTGGGGGTCCAGCGGAAGCCATTGTTGAACAGCTTAGCGGGCACAAGAAAGAACAATATATGCGGAGACTGTGAACAATGAAACTGGCCCGGCTAGGTCAGTGGCTTCTTCCCTCCCGTGGCTGGACACGTCATATTACATTAGACCGATCACAGCTAGCGGCGGAGGGAGGTAAGGAAGCGTGACCCAATCACAGTCCGATACGTCATATGACGTCAGCGATAATGCAACAGTGACATACTGCGCACCCACCTTGCGCCGCTTCCCGCGTATGGTCAAGAATGGACCGCGTGAATCATAATTGGCACGGTGCATCTGGACCTCTCGCCGCGTAAATGATGCAATGAACCGCGTAATTAAAAATTTTCATTCTGGCAAGGTGCCGCATAAATGACCAAACGCGTAAACCAATCCGCGTAAATCAAGACTATACTGTATACCGAACTTGGTCTTTCCCCCTTACAGAATCGTGTCCAGGAGTTTTACCTAAAAACTACCGTTTCCATTCTATGGGATCCTCGGGGCAACTATGTCCAAGCCAACTTGACTCCTGCTGTCCGAGGCCGACCTCCATCTAGAAGACAGTGGCGAGGGTCACTCATCCGAGCCCTTCAGGAACACGACCTCCTGCCTGATATTGTTGTCACCCCTGCTGTTGGTTCGTCTCCTTCTCCCTGGCTGGATTTTCAACCTGAAGTGATTGCCCTCGGTGGACCGCTCCCGAAATCCCAGGTGAACCCTGTTATTCTCTGCAAATACCACCTCTCCAGGATCGCCCACTGGTCCCCAGGTAGGGTCGTCCTCTACACTGATGGCTCTGTTGACCCCGCTACAGGTCGGGCCGGGGCTGGTATCTACATCTCCCGTCCTGATGCCCCTGAGCCTATCAAACTTTCTCTCAAATTTCTGATGGAGCATCCTCCACTCAGGCTGAACTAATAGCCCTCCTTGCTGCCCTTCTCGCTGAGGAAGAAGCAGATGGTTTCTGCCCCTTGCTTTTCTGATGCGATTCCAGGTCTGCTCTTAACGGGATCGCATTTGGATCAGGGGAAAATAAGGACTTCATCATCCGAATACGAGGGTTAACATCCACACTTCAGGATGCAGGCCGTCCTTTGACATTCCTATGGATACCCAGTCATATCGGTATCTTGGAGAATGAGGCAGCAGATGGCCTTGCCAAGACTGGCTGCAACAAGGCCACACCTGACTACGTTGTTCCTCGAACACTTTTATAGCTTAGGACCCAAATTCGCCGCAAACAGAGAGAAGCCCAGGAAGCAGCCATCCCCCTGGACTCCCCGCCCAACCTGGTACGATGTCCTCCATAAATTACCTGGCCTCTCGTATGTCTATGGGAAAGGGTCGCGGAAAAGGGACGTGATTGCTGGTGAGGGTGCTCAGAGGAGGACCAGCTTGTGGGTCGCCATGCTCACCGGCGGGAGCGAGGGCCGCCAGGCAGCGGCGGAGGAGGTGGTGTAGCTTGCTGCGGCTGTAGCTAGAAGAAGAAAGAGGTCACCACGAGGTCAGGTCTTAAATAGCGGGGGTAGGCGTGGCTTAGTAGTTGACCTCCGTGATGTATGGCGGCGCTAGTTGACCCAGACCACGAGGCATACACTGGGGAATTCGCGGGGTCGGCTACTCAGCGACAAACAGCGTTTGTAGGGGAGAAATCCACTACAATACTCCCCCTTCCCTCCAGGCGGTGTAGGAGACTTGTTGTCTGTAGGGGTGCATGGCACATGTGAGGCAGAACGGGCGGTGCATGCCACATGTGAGCCATAACGGCGATGGCGTGGATGAGCCGGCCGCTAGAGGAGACAACTGTCTAGATACACAATATCTGTGGGAGTAGAGAGGGGGAAAAAGGGTGTGTGGAGGCGATGAATGTTGTGCTTCCCTCACGGCAGGTACAGAGTCGTCAGATGCGCCTGCTGGGGTGTGTGGGCCTGGGTTCAGTAGCAGGGGCTGCGTCAGCAGAAGCGGATGCGAGCTTGTGACAGCAGCTGGGTCCACGACAGCAGCAGGGTGCAGGACATTAGCAGGGAGTACCTGAGGGGGAAAAGAGGGGTGTGTGGGTCCGCACTCAGGCACATGGGCCGCGTCGGGAGCAGGGGCTGCATCAGGAGGAGCGGCAGGGGGTACTGCTGGGCCGGGGGCGGCGTCTGAGGCAGGACGGGTGTGCTGGGGTCGTTAGGACGTGGTGGTTGGGGCAGGAAGAGGAGCTGGTGTCTGCTTAGAGAAGCAGTGCTGCTCTAGGGTGTCTAACCTGCGGTTTAGAGACAGTAGCTGTAGAGCCGATGAGAGCTGCTTCTGGGTGGATAAGCCAGTCTTCCATGTTGCTTGAAGACTGGGAGCGTGATCTGTTTCTCCTCCATCCTGTGTGAGTGCGAATCTCCGGGGGTCACCATTTGTGGGGTACGGGTGGTTTTGTTCACACTCAGGATGGGATGGAGAAAGGAAACTCACAATGTGCTCTCGGTATACATGTTGTATTGGATGTACAATGCAGCTTGGTGCTGGGAAGTGGCAGCGTGGTTACAAGCGTGATGTAGAGAGAGCTGGTTGGTGAGGGTACTCAGAGGAGGACCAGCTTGTGGGTCGCCATGCTCGCCGGCGGGAGCGAGGGCCGCCAGGCAGCGGCGGAGGAGGTGGTGTAGCTTGCTGCGGCTGTGGCTAGAAGAAGAGAGAGGTCACCACGAGGTCAGGTCTTAAATAGCAGGGGTAGGCGTGGCTTAGTAGTTGACCTCCGTGATGTATGGCGGCGCTGGTTGACCCAGACCACGAGGCATACACTGGGGAATTCGCGGGGTCGGCTACTCAGCGACAAACAGCGTTTGTAGGGGAGAAATCCACTACAACACCACTAAGATCCTCTATCAAGGAATAAACAATTGAAATTGAAAATTGAAATTGCGACAAATTAATTCCTTTAGTACAGTGATTCAACTCACCAAGAAAGATATTCTTACCCCCCTTGATTCTCAGCCTGAGTACGATAACTTAACACCTTCAGTGGTTCATAGATAATGGTCACTCTTAATAAATATATGAAAAATTAGATATTTAAACGAGTTTTTTATATAAAAGTTCCGTGTGTTTGTAAGGTTTGTTGTGGACTACCTTCAAAACAGACAGACAGACAGAAAAAATAGGAGAAAATAACAAGAGAGCAACAGGAGAAAAAGAGAGAGCAACAGTAGAAAATGAGAGAGAAAGGAATTTACCCCCAGGAATATTTGAGTCGCTGAGTGCAACATCCTCACTAGGACCCGGGTGTGTGGACATCTGTGGCAGAGAAACACCTTTCCGTATCTGTGAGCATCTCCACCCCACCCCCACTGGCAACCCTGAGCCTGGCCACACTGTTTGTAAACTTTGTGGTCAACCGACTCTCACACCCTTTCTCACCACATCCTTACTTGCCCTATGACCTCCTCCTATAGGTCCCCAGCCGTTACCAACACCTCTTCCCTCCCTGACCATATATCCCTCCTCCTAGAGACAGGCCTGGCACTTGACATTATTAGGGACCTGCCACGCTTTGCCATAAACAGATAAATTGTACTGGGAATCCCCCACACACACTTTATGTAACTGGCTGACAAAACCCATGACCCTTCAGACTTTTACGCCCTTAATGCATGAGTCATAAAGGCAAGCATGAACTCCGCATGCTTCCCCGATGGGCACTGTAAACGCTTCTGCGCTTCACCTTGCACAGGATGTAAGGGAATGCCCAATAAACTAGCCCCCTCGTGGGCAATCTATAACAAAAATCTAACCGTCACTTCCGGAGCTCCGTTCACACAAACAATGGTAATAGTGGTATTCATAGTCACAGTACCAGTAGCCGGATTCAGCCAAGAATTTCCTGTTGTTGTTTCTCATGCCTGTGTTGTTTCCAGCTCGTTCAAATAATTATTCCCCGGTGGAGGCGTTTACCCAGTTTTCAGAATGCATGTGCATTGTATTTTGTTTACCAGGTCATATTGGAGACAGCAGAATGATGCGCCCAAAACCCCCAGATCGTGTTTGTTTTTTGTTTTTACATTTGACTCCAATAAGATGTTTATTGGATTTTGGAACGTCTTCAGTATCTATGACTACATGTCCCCGACTCCTGTAAGACGGTTAGAATAAATCAACCTCTAAAGTTATTATATCGTTGTTTAAGGCCTGTGCCGAAATATCTTTTTATCAAGTCCTGCTTTTTATTATTGAATTCTAGCAAAAGGATGACCCCAAACCCATAGAATGTGGCGTAATACTGTTTCGGGACCGTCTGTGTGTGTGTGTGTGTGTGTGTGTAAAGAAGAAGTTTACAGTGTACCAATGGGGCGAAAGATCAGTGTTACGTCAACATTTATATCTCCTACAACACACCTGAAAATTTCGACCATAAACGCCATCTATACACATTTTCTTTACACACAAAAATTCACAGAATCTAAAATGAGAATCTTGACATGACCTCACACTTATTCCACAACCACTTTTCTCAAATTTAGTTCCCAAACATTAATATGTCCTCATAACTTCTCGTTCTTCCTGACTGAAACTTACTACGTTGAGAATAGTGCTGACATTATAAGCACTGACAACATTACTATTTCTACATGAAGGCCGTAGAGTAGGACCCCCACCACCAGTTAATAAAAAGATTGTAACTTGTTTCCGGATTAACAGAACGAACAATTACATACCAGCTTAGAATATCGCGCCTCAGTTGAGACTGGAGAGTAGTAAATATCCCTGTCAATAACAGGTTAATGATTCATGAAACTTCCATCGCACCAAGATGTCTTGGCAAGGACGGTAGATGGATTTAAGCAACTATACGACAGAACCGGAAAATAAATATCACTTAGCCGACAATTTTTACTAAGTGAAGAATGCCGTGAGTACTGTGGAGATGACGCACTACTCTCATTTACTCTAATGGTGAGGTCCTTTAGCCAAATGATGTGGACTGGACAGGATGAACAAAACCACGAAACTTGTAAGTTTTTTTTTGAGGGGGGTGGGGGTCCTAAAGTAAAACTTTTTGGTAGGCTCCACGAGATTGATGCTTATGGATGCTGTCACGTGATACAATTAAGAAATTAGAACGCGCAAAGAACAGTCGCGAATACGGTAGGCATATTCAGAAACATTTTATTCGCATACAACATTTATTCTGACATCAGATTTTAAGGGGGCGTATTTCTTTCATTATTATTTTCTTTTATAGGGGAATTTCTCTTTTCTAGTTTGCTTTAATTTCTTTTCTGTCTTGGTTTCTAATTCATCAACTGTGCTTTCTCTCAATTTCTTACTTCATCAATTTTATATTTTAGTTCTGTCTTAGTTATCTTACTTAAATTCATACGGTTATTCCATAACCTCTGACCTTTGGTAGCGTTGGCTCGAGGGTTAGGACACGTGGTTCTACTGTAATTCTGGTATCAAGTTATGGGGATGAATGAAGGTTAATACTTTGGGAAAATTATTCTCCTAACATACAAATAAAATGGTTTATTAAAATGTAGCTCGGGTTTTGACGACTTTCAATAACACTCAACTACAGGGATTAACTCCCTGGCTTTACTCATCTTGTACTGTTAATTAGGTACACTTTTCACTTACACCAATACTGGGTGTACATTTACAAGAACACACAACATTATACTCTTACATGTAGCACCCTTGAGCACCATTAATACAAGTTACCTTAGAGCCGTAGTTCTCATTAGTACAGGACTCGGTAACAACACCAAAACTAATACATTAAAAACACAGGATTGGTAGCTTCTGTATGTTACTGTGATACATTTGACAAGAAGCAAATTGGTGGTCAACATCCTCTTGCTGACTCCAAACACTCATAAAACGTAGGCAATTACGTACAGGGCTAATCAGATGAATAACCTAGCCAAAATATAGTTCCACTGAGTGGTGGACTCAGACAAAGTGTGCTGGGCGCAGGCCGGGTTGGCTGTCATGTGAGAGCGCCAGGACGGACAGTGAACACAATCTAACGTGCGTCGGGGCAGATTGACTGTGCCTCAGGGTAGATGGTTAGCTCCCCATGCCGTGATCATGAAGTTACCTGAGTTTACTGGCTTTCATCCATCTCCCAGACTAGTGTGGAGGTCGTCCCAGGCTACAAGGCCCTTGGCATGAATGTCAACGTTTTAAACGCTGAGGGCGTAATAACACATCAAAGTTACTTTACTGGATCACTTGCATATTCAAAGAACTTTTTAAGATAAAATCACCTAATGTGGCGAGGTAGAACACGGAACTGGACATTACCTGCGGACGGAGTGGCTTCAAACACTGGACTGAAGTCGAGAGCGTCAGAGTCTTGCTTCCCTCATCCCACGCTCACCCCTGAGTTCCACTCACAGATAATATCTACAAACTCCGCTAGTCTACACTTTGACGTGTAAAAATCAGACAACGAATTTATTTCAATTTCCTAAGATCAACTTTTCAAACTGAGCCCTGACTGAGCTTTCACAGACAAGAATTAAATTGATTTCAAGTTCAGGATGGCGATACATTGTGGGCGGGGTGTAGGACAAGGAATATTAGGTTACCTCCCGTTAGATTCTCAGAGATAGGCGGCGTGGCAGTTCCTTTCAGGATAATTAATTACTTTTGTAATTAACATCCTTAGAACAATTTCACTCTGAACATCAGATTCTGTGATATTCATAGATAAAAAGAGATAACTTCAGCCTTGAACTGCTAGCGCCTAGGCTCACAAGTGACAATAAACTCCCTACCTCTGATGACGGGTATTCAAAACATCTCATCTTAACACGAAATTCTTTACACTTAAAGACACAAGAAGCCTCCAACATACACTCGATACACCTTGAATGCTTTATCTCACTCATGACTACTCCTACACGTTATCTCTTAAATTTAAATTTACTTTATCGAGAGGTTAGTTTCAGGCTGTTATTAAAAATGGAAGGCACTTATGCTAGGGAAAACGCGTCTCTCTCTAGTTTTGTGGGCGTGGAGCATAATTTGAATTATTAGGTGTTAATTAAAGTAGCTATGCTAATGTGACTGTAAGGGCCTGGCCTTTGGGATATAAATCCCTTGCCAGCCTAATCAGGATCTTATAAAAAGAAAAGTCAAGAACCATGGGTTCCAAGGGGTAACAAACGACCGTTAGAGATTGACATCTCTTTACTACGAAAATAATCACAATAATTTAACTATGACACCACTCACACAAATATTAAATAAACAGCACTGGAGTCGAACAATTACTTGAAACAAAATAATCAATACAACAAAGTACATGTATTACCTACGGCTGCAGATGAATCTTTCTCCTAACCAGCAAGGTGAAATATTCTGGCAACAAGGAGATCCTGTCTCAGGGGGAAGGTCCAGGGCAGCTTCCTCACTTGGCGTCGGCGTTGGTGGGCGATGTCTTGCCACACAGGAGAGACCCCAGGGTACGGACGGTGGATCGGGCGTGGAGGAAGTGGCGATCATGTGGCAGCCGCGGCAGTAACTGGAGTAGGTGACAGAAGTTGACAGCCGAATGGTGAAGGACTGGGGAATCAGCCCACGAGCCCCAGGAACCTCAGATGAGTGCACAACCATAGCTGGAATCGAACAGCTGGGTGAAGTACAGCTGTGGTGACGGCTGGATTGTGTCTGGTGTGCGACGAGGCAGCAGCAACCTTCTCACCTCCGTCTACCCCCCTAGTAGGGCCGCGAACAAGCAAACGAGCGGCGGACAACCATCCCGCTCGTTAGAGCCCTTACAGTGACCATGACAAGATGAGTATATCAAAGAACAGTGAAGTGCACGAGGACACACACAAATGCACTGACATTGGCTTAGATATATACTCTATTCGAAATCACCTGGAGAAGCACCGATTGATCAATGATTCCCAGCATGGCTTCACAAGCGGACGTTCTTGCCTAACTAATCTATTAACATTCTTTTCATCAGTTTTCGAATCGGTGGACGAGGGGCACAATTATGATGCGGTATATCTCGACTTTAGCAAAGCCTTCAACAGAGTCCCCCACGAAAGACTAATTAGAAAGGTAGAAGCTCATGGCATCAAAGGTGACATCCTTAAATGGATTAGGGCGTGGTTACAGGACAGGAAACAGCGAGTGAGCATTAACGGCACTAAGTCCCATTGGAGCAACGTCACAAGTGGAGTTCCCCAAGGCTCAGTACTTGGACCATTATTGTTTATTATATACATAAACGACATAGATATCGGCATAGACAGCAACATAAGTAAATTTGCTGATGACAATAAAATAGGAGGTGTTATCAAATCTGACGAGGACTCGGCAAAACTACAGGAAGATCTAAACAAATTTTCGAATGGTCTGAAAAATGGCAGATGAAATTCAACGTCGACAAATGTAAAGTACTCAGTATAGGAGATGTAAACAGGGAAACCAGATACCAGATGAACAACGATGCCATAGAGAAATCCGACTGCGAGAGAGATTTAGGAGTAATGATAAGTAGGAACCTTAAGCCAAGTAAACAATGTGTTTTTGCTCGTAACAAGGCTAATAAAGTACTTGGGTTCATACAAAGGAGTGTTAGTTACAAGACTAGCGAGGTCATCCTAAAACTGTATCTTGCTCTTGTGAGACCACACCTGGATTACGCAGTTCAGTTCTGGTCACCGTATTACAGAATGGATATAGAATCCTTGGAAAGAATTCAGAGGAGAATGACAAGACTAATCCCCGGCATTAGGAACCTTGAGTATAGAGACAGGTTAAAGCATCTTAATTTGCACTCCCTTGAGAGACGTAGAGCGAGGGGCGACCTGATAGAGGTGTATAAGTGGAAGGCAGGGCTAAACGAAGGGGACATTATAAAGGTACTCAAATTATCCAACCAGGAGCGAACTCGTAACAATGGTTTTAAATTAGACAAATTTAGATTTAGGCGTGAAATAGGTAAACACTGGTTTGGAAACAGAGTAGTGGATGAATGGAACAAGTTACCAAATATCATCATTAACTCGAATACGCTGAATTGCTTCAAACATAGGTTGGATGCTCATATGAGCAATAGGGGTTGGGTGTAAATGGGACTGCCCAGTATGGGCCAATAGGCCCGCTGCAGTTTCCTCCATTCTTATGTTCTTATGTTCTTATATTCTCACCCAAACCCTTGTGTTTCAGCCTCTGACACAGGTGCACTTGCATAGTTCTGTGCATTTCCAAAGAGCTTTCTTAGAAGCACATCTGCGAGTGAAGCCAGTTGCGCCTTTGCAGCCACACTTCACCAACTCACTGCGCGCTTTGGAAACCGTTGGTATTGTTGTCCACGGTGGGGTCCAGGAGTGGCTGTCTTTGTCCATTGTCCACCCCCATCCCTCTGGAGTAGGTATTTGCTGCTGGGGTAAGTCACACGTGGTCCATATTCCTGCTTGGTAAACAGCACTTTGTGTTGGTGGAATGGTTTCCATGGTTAGGTTTTTCTGGCAGAACATCTCTCTACGTGCCTCCTCATTCACAAGCTCCAGCTGGCTGGTCTTGTCATATGAGATGATTGTTAAGTGTTCAAGAATTCTGAAGTTGTCAGCATGAACATCCAACGCCATGAATGGATTGCTTGCAATGAAGTTAATGCCTTGGCAACTTCGGGGAAAGATTTCCAAGCCTCCCATGCAGATCTCTTTCCTTTTCCAAAGAAGTCTGACACAGTATCATAGTCGGTGAAACTGTGGAAGTCTGGCTAGGCTGTAGACTTTTCGCTTCCAATGGTCTGAGTGATGACATTGATATGAATGTAGGAGAAGCCCTTCCCCATGCCAAATGCCACCCAGATGTTTGCTGTGGGGCACAAGTTTTGCAGCTGATGGAACTTGCCTATTAGAATGACCACAACTTCAGTGTCCACAGTGCAGACCAAGCATACCGAAGGCCCATGTTGCAAAGCATCTTGTCGATGGAAGAGTATTCTGGTATCAACCTCTTTATGGTTGCATGCAAGCATGGAATGATTAGTGCCTCTGATTATAATACCTTCTCCATACGTTATCACAGCTACCTTGCCAGGGGGAAATTTACTGCTTCCAAACTTCTCTTACAGGAACGCGAACAGCCTTTTTTTTATTTTCTGCATCGCGCAAGAAGTCTTGCCACAGTCCTGGAATCTTATTCTGACTCGCAACCTTTCTCCATGTGCCTTTTCCTCTTTTTTTTCTTGCAGAATGTTTGATGCTGTTTTTGACGTATCTATCCCAGACAGCATTCACTCTCCTTGAACCCTCCAGCTGGTGCAATATGTGAGGCAGGAAGACATAGGTGGTCTAGTCTGCAAAAGTTCTTATGTTTGGTAATTCTGTCTCGATTGTTTGCTCAAGAGAAGTAAGCAGCTCAGGGGAAGCATCTAGAACTTTGAGTTTCATTGGTAGTTCTGTTTCGTTCAGTTCCTCCAAGGTGGTCAACATATCAACTGCTTCATCAAGATACTCAGAGTCAAGTGGATTTGGTGCTTCTGTCTCTGCTGTCTTTACCAGGCATGTCAGCAGGACGGACTTCTTTCCAAGACGACATTTTCCTCTGTGATTTTCATGGCTGAAAAGTAGTCATGTTCTTCTTTATGACATCATGAACAGATCTCTCAGAGTCAATAAGGACTAACTTGTGATACTGTGTTAACCACAGACTCGTTGAGGACATCCTGAGAGTCCAAAGTCAGCAGCTATTCAGTTTCATGCGAAATGGATTGCCTATTTCACTGATGGTCTCTGCAAGACTCAGAACCTGCTGCTTGAAGCACTCCTGTGTTGAAAGACCTTCCAAATGGTGACAGAGCTTTGCATTGCCCAACTTGAAGCATTCTTCAAACTCTGTTAGCAGCCGTGCTTGATCGGGACCTGCTAACGCCCATTTTCGGAAGGCTGGCGGATTTTCCGTAAGTCCAACTGAAAGGGGCAGGTGAAAGGGTTTATACTTTATTCTGCTTTTATTACTTTTATCTATATCTGTGTAATATATTTGCGTAAGAGGAAGAGGTATCTTTTATATAATATCTTATTTTATCTATGTTTTTCTATTTATTTTTTAGTTTGTATTATTGTATTTTCTATGTTATTTCTGTCTTGTATAACCTTCTTTAATTTTTTTAGTTTTACAGATTATTTCCTTTTCTATATTTTTCTGTTCTTTCTATATTCATGTTTTCTATGTTAATATCTTTTCCAAGTCTTTATTTCAATGTGTTTATTTATTTCATTTCTATATTCTACCTTTCTTACTGATCACTTTCCTTTCAGTGTCATTATATATTCTTATATTATCCTCTTACTTCTTTTTCTCAATTTCTTACCTTGGTTTAGTTATATTCTATACAATGGATTAACCTGGGAAAACCATGTCATTGTTAAACAACACCTATTTTAGTAATTACTATACTTATACAGGTAGCCTGCCACCACCCAGGATTTTATTAGAATATATTGATATCATTAAACTGTTAGGTAGCGTGGTAGCAAGCTTAAGCACGTGAATTACCATATTTTCCGAGGAGCAAGTTTACTAAATCAATATTTATTAACAGCAGAGTGAACAAGATGTTAATTTAAACACCCCAGACAAAAATGGACGACTAGGTCTTACTTTACAAGTATCAAAATAGATATTCATTATATGTTACACATTAAACAATTGTTTATATTATTTCTTTGACAAATAAGATGGTTATATTACACATTTGTCAACAACACATATTAACCCATCACTTATAACCTCATGTTATTTCTGAATGAACAACATGGACAATTTACTAGAACTCAGTTGGTAATATACATATGAATGATGTACTCACAACTCACAAAACAAACGTCATTACTGGTAATATCAATATTTATGAGCACAATACTCAACTTGGGACAATTATATTTCTGCTAAATATCCCCATTCATGTACAACAATCATACTTTTGTCCATATATCTATGATTATTACACCAGGGTCAGTCACTGGTGTTTGTTTACACTCAAGCCACCGAGGCTAGGTGTCATGGGTTGCGTTAGGCTTACCCACGCAACCAACTCCAAAGTTTGTTTTACCAGAGATAAGACGCCCGGCGAGGCATAACTGGGACATGTATTTTTCAATTAGTGTATGTCAGCCAGCCTTTAGGGGGGTGGGCAGTGGAACAGTGTTTATACTGTTCATCGCTTCACACCCAAAAACCTCATTTTAAGAGTACCCCCTGAGCCATGGGTTAGTTAAGACGTCGTCTCCATCCCCTCCCTCCTGAAAGGGGGCGGGACACCACACCACACAGAGTCCTCCACCGCCACTCCGTCCTGTGAACCGTCGTCGACACGAGACTAAGTGTGTTAACCTAGGTTGTTATCCCCGTGGAAATATCACGTGTGGATGCCTGGTTGCGACAAGAGCAATCCAGGCTGGCCTATCAAACCTACAGTAAATGGTTAATTAATTCACGCTTACAGAGTTCTCCTGCACGACACCCGTCTACTGTGACCGTGATCGACACGAGACTAAGTGTGTTAACCTAGGTTGTTATTCCCGTGGAAATATCACGTGTGGAAGCCTGGTTGCGACAAAAGCAATCCAGGCTGGTCTATTGCACCTAAATGGTTAATTCAAGTCACGCTTACAGAGTTCTCCTGCACGACACCATGTGTGGTAACCCAAGAGTACTTTTTGTTGCTGTGGCCCGTGGAAAGAAGTCCTTGTGCGGAAGCCTGGTTGCAACAAAAGCAATCCAGGCTGGCAGTAAATGTATCACTTGAAGAATTAAGGCTCTGTTAAGTTATACCCATAGTAGAGTAATCACATGTGTCCCCAAGTTAAAATTCTCTTTTAGAAGATTAATTTTATTACAGCGTGAACGTGAGTGAATCATATATCCATGCAAATTGTAAATCATTGTATGGAAGCTTGACAAATAAATGTAAGTGCAATTATCTGCCCGTATCTGTGATCCTATCTTATTATTACTAAAGGTAATGACTGATTGGTTATGACATAGTATAACCAATAACTTAGATGGATGTTGAAAATTAAATGAATTCATTAAATCATCATTTATCAAGTATAAATCATGGAATGTCGAGTGGTGGAGTGAACTTCTACGTAGATACGCCATAATCTCCTGTAAGTAACCAGTGTGAAGGTATCGAACTCTACGGTAAGAAATAAGAAATACGACATAATATTATATTTATATAATATAATCCACTCCTACTCCTACTACCACGGATACAACCAAAACCATGACACTAGGTCGCTAGTCGCTAGTAGCGCCGGGTAGACTTGATGCCGTGGGTTACCACGATGTTGGTGCGGTTCTCGCTCATTTTAATCGTGCAGAATTAAAGACATCCTGCAAGACAGCCAGCTGGTATGCTGCTACCGATCTCCCGGTAGCTGCCGGGTGTTCAACTAACACCCACTGTGTGCCTGATAGATGCGATCAGGGAGCGTCACAAGAATGTTTTAAAAAGTCTAAACTGAATCAGAAACTATCATACATCTAGCATCGGCACAGACGATATTTACGTTATGTTAATTCTCACTTGGCACATGAGAATTTCACTATAAGGCGCTTTAAGAATCACGGAATAGCTAATGCGTTAGCTTTCCCAGACTGTCATTAAAAAATACGACATTGTACTGCGTTTTCGGAATAACTGTTGTACAACCCAGTCTTCAGAAAACAATAAAATTAGGAGAACTGTTATTTGGACACAATAGGGAAAGAAATAGCGAAAAAAATATATAAAAAATATGGAAAGAAAGACAAAAGAAGGAAAAAATGTCAATCAGTCAACAATAAATAAGAATATAACAAAAAATTGGACTCCGGGAGTCTTTAGAGCACACAATTTACGCTCTTGTCTGCTCGTCTCGCTGCAGCTGTTCGCATACATAAACACGCAGTACGACGAATTTCAGGTTCGTTTTAAGTATTAATTTTTGCATTTACAGAACTTTAATCAACTTGATCACCCTTATTTAAATTATCTTAAGAGTAATGATATTAAAGTTTTAATCATATTTAAGCAATTATCAATATTGTTACACCAAAGCCACCAACGGCTAATGAAATCGGACAGCACCCACAGTTTTTTATTGCCTTTGTTATCGCCATACATGTTAAGTGAAGATACTGTTTACAACTCAGAATAGCTTACTAAGGAAGATGGAGCTGGTAGCAGCTGTGTGACTGCCTGAGGGGCAGATTATCGCCTTCGACTGTAGAGACAACATCTTGATTCTCGTCAGCCAACATCTTCCTGCAGGACATTACATTTGTTCTCGTTGGTCTAACCCTAGACCCAAAAACGAATAATACTCATCGTGTCAACAACAAGGGTCTCATTGTCCTGCACAAACCAAAATCGCTTCATTGAGCGCTTACAGTCAAAACGTGGGAGAGGACCATCGTGGGAGCTGCCAAGGATCGTGTCATCGTATGAAGCGGTAGGAAGAGTACCTATGTCAAAAAGACTGGACTTTGTGTCAATATTGTTTGGACGATCGGCCGAGAGTGTTAGTGTTCATTGCGGACAGCTGCACCGGCAACCACGAGAACTGGTATCAAAAAAGATTGGTCTCAGTGCCAAAATTGTTCGGAAAGGTGTGCGGGAGTGTTACCGTTCATTACGGACAGACCACGAGGACCCGTGTCAGATAGGAGTGGCATCAGTGTCAATAACATTCATGCGAACATGCGGAAGAGATAGTGATCAAAGCGTATAGCCGGACTAGATCGCCAAGTTTAAGAAGGCTGGTGTGTGTGTGTGTGTGTAAATAAGGAATAAGAACGAGTGAAAAGCTCTTTCTGTTAGAAAATAAAGGGTTGTGACAGCTAAGTAACTTTGTGTAAGTAAGGGCGCAGCAGTAGTGTTTGTAACATCAGTTGTGTAATGAGTCCTTACATTGATTGTGGGGTCTCTCTGGTCGTGGTAAGTGTGACATCACCCGGGTGTATGGCACGTCACGTATTTGAGGTACATCGCTCGAGCGTTTGGCACTGTTTGTGCAACGTCACTCGTACGTATATGGCACGCGCTTGTGTGACGTCACTCGTGTATATGGCACTGTTTGTGTGATGTCACTCGTGTGTATGGCACACTCTGTGTGACGTCACTCGTGCGTATGGCACGCATCAGTGTGCCATCTCCAATTGTGTGATAACAGCGATCGTGGGACCTCACCATGAGTAGTAGCTGATACTAAGCGTTACTGCATACATTTATTGAGCAAGACAGTTCACGCTCGCTGTTCTGGCACACTGTTAGAAAATTCAGTATTTTTTACATGTTTCATTCTGTATTTTCGACCATTTCGACCAGGAAAACGTAGTAATTTGAATTACTTTTTTGTTCTGTAAAATATTTCAGACACTCTCTTTCTCTTTTTCAATTTGTTTCATTATCAATATAAACTGACATTTTATCATAATATATACACTTCATGATGCATAGAACATTTAAAATTGCATGTTAATTCAACAGATATTTAATGTAAAAATATATACAGAATCTCTGTAAATTATACAGAAAATGTTTGGCAACAATATAACCAGAGAATTTACTGTAAATTTTACAATTTTTTTTTTTACAGTGCAGTCATGGACATGGAAAGGAATAAGTCAGAAATGAGACACTGTCGACGTAGAAACCGACGTCTCCTCCACCCCTCCAAGGCAGCGTGAGATGAACCTGTCTCCCGAGAAGAGAAAGGAACCACCAGACGAAGGGATTGAAGGGCAATTATGTGAGCAATACCAACAGACGCAGCAGATGATCACTCACATGACAGCGATGATGCAGAACGTCACCGAAGGTATGAATCGACTACAAAGTAAGGGCAGCACAGAAGATCGCGGAAAGGTGTTATCACTACCAGAGACACGACCTTCCTCAAACCGAAACTGACGACAAAACGCAATATACTCCAAGAGGACTCTCGGCGCTCACCTTAACCACGGAGCAGGGAACATTTCACCAGGGTGAGCACGGAAGTACTTCCGAGCATCAAGCTTGCTCACCGAAACCACTAAAGTTGATGAAGGACCAAAAGGACGACCCGCCTAGGTCCGAGGAGTGGGTGAGAGAACTGTTAGAAAATATGAGGTTCTCCTAAATGCCCACGCCGAAGTTCAGCGGAGGAACTTGTGGTGAATACTGGGAGTACAAGCGACCCTTCCAGCGACACATTGGGATGCCGCAGATATACCCGATGCTTTGAAATTAGAGACACTTTTTGTCGCCTATGCCAGCTCCGCTTAGGAAGCTTTGCGAGGATGTCTGCAAATACAAGATCCCAAAGCAGGGTACAAGGAATCTTTGGGCATATTAGAGAAACGTCATGGCAGCTAATAAAGAAGGCCCTGTGAGATCCAACTGTGAGACTAAATGACGCAAAAGACCCCCAACAGTTCTCAGACGAACTGGGGAATTGCGTGTGGAACTTGAAGGTTCTGGGAGAACTACATCAGATTAACAAGTATGAATCAATACATACGTTAGCTGAGAGACTCAAGGGAAAGATAAGGGACGACTATGTGGATAAGGCGCATGAATACAAAAGGAAGCAAGGGAAGCCTCCTGGGATCGAGTGGATGTTGGAATTCACTATGGCTATGGTCGACAAGGAAGAGGAGGCCACAAAGGGACAAGGACCGGAGGAACCAAGCAGAATATATGCAGACTCACCCACACGCCAATCCTAATCGAGGAAGAAACTTGTGGGTCTGGTGACATCAGGAATAAAGACAACCAGAGAAACGGACGATGAACGCTGTTCGTTATGCCGTGGAGATCACCTTCTTCATATGTGCCGGACATTCCTCAGCATGTCCACAGGAAAGTGAACTTCCCTCGTAAGGGAATAACGTCGCTGCTTCGCCTGCCTGGGTCGTAATCACCGGATAACGGAGTGCAGCCAGATGATGGTATGTGGTATAGATGGCTGCTCTGGAGTACACTCGAGGCTTTTGCGCTTCACGGGAGTTCTGACTAGCAGTGGTAAGGCGCAACGGGGCGAAGTTGAAAGAGGAGAACACCAGACCAGCTTCCAAAGAGTGAAGAGAGCAATCACTGAGGGCACTTACCAAATAGACATTTCACCTGACCGCAAGCGACCTAGAATGAGTCAACTTCAGGCCATTATGCCACCACCGGAATCAGCAACTAGTGGAGCTAAATCATGGAAAACCAAAGCCGGTACAAGCACCATGGGAAACGGACTGGGAGTACACAAAGCGTGCTGGTGACCACGAATAGAGGAAATCCGCATAGATGGGTCAGGGAAACCATAACCAACAATGGAATTGATGATCGGCGTGAAGAACCTAATGATTGTCAGTTGTGATTACAAGAGTCCAGCAGAGTCGTACTTCCAATAGTGAAAGTCAGGATGGAGGAGAAGAACCATGGTAGTAGGTATTAGGCAGATACCAAGCAGGAAGGAACTACCGTCTAGGAAGATATTGGAATCATAATGTATTGTCTAATGGTAGACCCTGCTTCCACATGGCATTGCGAAAATTATGACCAGTCCCAGGTTGCTGATCTAACTTTCTGCCTCATTTATACACAATTGCAGGGTCTCAATTGTTTCTCTTACTATTGACAACACAACATACAAACAGTATATTGTTTCTCACTTTTGATCTTTTTCATTTTTGGATTTCTTTAATCCTTATATGCTTGTATTCTTTCTTCATATCTATATTTTCTATTAATCTTTTCTTGTGTATATATACTAATAATCCTATATTCTGGAGTCTTTCTCTCTATACACTGTACATTAAGTATCTACCTTACATTTCTTTGCTTAAAATTTCTAAGTCAATATTCTTTTCTTTGCTTCATTTCTTCTTTCATATATATTATTGTATTTTCTGAATTTTATGTCCTTACTTTCTCTCAATTATATCCTGTTTTAGTTATATTCTAAACCATGGATTAATCTTGGAAACCATGTCATTCTTACTATAACACTTCTTATACTTACAACGGTAGCCTGCCACCACCCAAAGTTTTATTAGAATATAACATACCTTAATGAACTGTTAGGTAGCGTGCTAGCCAGCTTCTAGGCACGTGGGTTACAATAGTTATTTTCTGAGAACCAATTGGCAGAAGGAATAGAGCGGTGATACTCGTTGTTTACTAATTCAATATTTATTAACATAAGGAGTGAACAAGATGTTAATCAAGTACACTCAGACCAGACTGGACCACTTAGGTCTTACTTTACCAATCATAAAATAGATCTTCAATTACTTATTACATCATTAAACAACTGTTATATTATTTCTTTGACAAATCAGATGGTTATTTTACACGTCAGGTAGGACTGGACCCTTAGGTCTTACTTTTACAAGTAGCAAAATAAATCTTCAATTCTTGGTTACAACATTAAACAATCATTATATTATTTCATTATCACTACAGATGGTTTTATTATACACTTGACAATATCCCAAATTAACTTATTATTTATAATATCATGTTAGTTCACAATGAACAACATGGCACTTTTCGCTCAATTGATGTACTCAACTCACATAACATATTTACTGATACTATCCATATTTATGGGTTCACTACTCAACATGGGATATCTATATTTCTGCTAATTTTCCCCAATCATATACAACAATAATACTTTGGCCCATTTAACAATAAGGAGTGCCCCAGGGTGTCACACTGATATCACCACAACATACAAAGAGCGCTGTTAGGGTCAGTTGTAGTCCGACGCACTGCGGAGGGAGTTCGGGCATAGTTCCCAGGGTGCGGACTCGCACAATTTAATCGTGCCCAATGAACGACATCCTGTAAGGCAGCCAGCTGGTGTGCAGCTACGGGTCCCCTGGTGACTGTTGGGTATTCAACTAACACACACACTGTGCCTGAGATAATGATGGAGAAGCATCAGAGATGTGACAAAAATAACTCAATCATCAACAATCTTTCGTCTAGCAACGACAGACGATTATTACGTTACATTAATTCTTTCACTGGGTAAATGATAATTTCACTGTTACAACATGAACACTGATATTCACAAAATTCACTAAGTTAAACTGACTCAATATGGCGGGCGGAGAATCGTACACATACCTGAGATAATGATGGAGAATCGTCTGAAATGTGACTCTACTCCTTGAGCACGAGTTTAAAGACGGCTAACTGGCAACTCAAGCCTGTGCTCTACCCATGCCAGAAAGGCTAATCACACACAGAAATTACATTCAACTCAGTTGCTGCACATTTAACTATGAAAATCAATGCCATGGGTAAGGTGAATTTCTGACTTCTATTTTTATAATCTAATCAGAGATTGAGCTTGCCAGGAAAAAGTGATATACACACACTGTTAACTTCATTCTCCCAACATCAGCGAAATTTCTAGAAAAGGACCCTCTATGTGAGTCTATGGGTATAGGGTGAGATCTTGGAGATAAGAAGTTTGACATGTTTTTTCAGGAGATTAATGGCTCTCTTGAATAGACAACTGACACTAACTAAACTACAAACATCAGATTCTCTGATGTTTGGGCATGAAAATGATCTAATTTCAGTAGTACTCAGAAATTCATGGCTATCCCCAGGGACAATATCATCGAATGCCATTCGTTCTGGCAGACTCAACACTTACTTACTTAACAAGTGTTACTACCAATAAAGACAGTTTTGTTTTGTTTTTGTTTTTTATCCTCTTCACCACTGATCGGCTCGTTAGCCGCTTGGGCGATCGGTCACGTCTCTGATTACTTTTCCTTTTCATTTATCCTCTTCACCAAAAAGTCGGCTCGCTAGCCGCCCGGGCGATCGGTCACGTCTCTGTCACGCACTGTTGGCAAGTATTGGGCATGCACCGGCTCCTGAATGTACCTGAACCTGCTCCAGTGTTGGTCAAGTCTTGTCTTGATAGAGCTCACACTCGGTGCCATCACAACACTTTCTGGTAGATTGTTCCAAGAGTTTACAACCCTCACTCCGAAAAAGGTTGCCCTTACAGTTTTCTGGACTTGCGGCTTATTCAATCTTGAGCTGTGACCCCTTGTGGGACGAGCGTCGGCCAGCTCCAAGTAAGGACACTGGGGGGCCGGTGGTAGAAGCGGTACCGTTCTTGCCTCGCAAGCGAAATGTCACGGGTTTGATTCCCGGGCCGGTGGAAGTTTTTTGGACATACTTCCTAGCGGGAATGGGACAACTGGCCGCCGCCATCTGGCCGCAGCCCAACTGGCCGCGGGAAACTCGCCGCGGCCGACTGGCCGCCGCGGACTGGGGGTAAACTGCAAACGCCTAATTTTGCTCTCTCAAGGCAGCTCCTTAAACCCCCACCAGCGAACGATTGATTCGCGAATGATTAAAAACAAGTCAATTCTGAATTCAACATACAAAAAAACAGTAAAACTATGTACTAAAAAATAAAATAAGAGAAATTTAGATAATAGAACTGATTCTTGTATTCTGTATTCAGTCCTGAAGATGTAATATACGAAAGCGCTTGACACTTCGTATTTTCCTTTTCCTGGTGGTTATTCCTGCATATATATATGTAACCGGTCGGCTTTTGCTGGACTTTAATTTCTCACTTGACTTGGGGTTTATTAAAATTTAATAGATGGTAAAGGCAGTGGAAGCGCCCCTTTGAGAAAAATCCCGAGCCAGCACAAGAACACTTAAATCTACTACACAAAATGAACTGTCCGTGACCCGTGGAAGGATAGCGTCTGTGACTGGGATGAATGAGACACACTGTAAAATTTAGACACTTATATTCCCTCCAACACTACAAACACAATCAAATAATGGTACACCAATATGCGCACCTCTTAACTTAAACTTTAAACACTACTCTGGGGAATAAAAGTTATACATGACATAGAAATTATTAGAAACACAGGCAACAATAAATTTGAAGTATTAAGAAATGTTGCGTGCACACATGAACAGGCCTTAAGGCTTTCCCAAAATAATACCAGTCACTTAGGAAATGGTACTAAAAATAAGAAATTATATACTCCACAATGAATAGGCCTTAAGGGTTTTCAACAAAATAATATCAGTCACTGAGGAATGGTAATAAAATATAAGAAATTAAATACTCTACAATGAATAGGCCTTAAGGGTCTTCAACAAAATAATATCAGTCACTGAGGAATGGTAATAAAAGATAAGAAATTAAATACTCTACAATGAATAGGCCTTAAGGGCTTTCAACAAGATAATATCAGTCACTGAGGAAATGGTAATAAAATTTAAGAAATTAAATACTCTACAATGAATAGGCCTTAAGGGCACTCAACAAAATTATAGCACCCCAACAGATGCACACTTCCTAACCTAACTTAACCACTACTCTGGGGAACAAGGTTATACCTGAGATCAGAATTATGAAGAACAATCAGATGCATTAAAAGAATCAATCACAGTATCACTCTGGTTCCACTTAATGGCACAAACATTCAAAACAATATTATCAAAATTATTTAAGAAATATTAACTACACACGTCAAGATAATATCAGTCTGAGGAGTGGTGTTAACTACACCCGTAATAATGAAGATAAAATGTTCCTCTAGGTATCTCCTAGAGTCCTAGACTCACGGTCTCAGTGTGTGACCATTAATATACTCAGATAGCCTCAGTGTACTCCCAGTGCGTCCATGGGCAGGAAGAGAGTGAGCCAATCAGACCTTGTGCAGTTAAGAGAACTTTAGCTTCCCGTTAGCAAGAGGGTTTCACTAGCTGACCGAGGACACGTGGTGTTGTGCACCGGAGTGGTAAGAACTGATCACCCACTGCTGATGCTGGTCCCGTCTCGTTTTAGTTGTCGGGAGCACTCGTTCACTCAAGAGATCCTTTGCTACCCCGCTAAACAGTGACAGGCCTACTCTGATCGGTCCAATGGCGACAATCGCCACCCTCAATTATCAACGGCAGTCAATCTCTCGCAGTCAACTCCGGTCAACTCCAGTCAAGTGGGTTCTAACGGAAACCCTGAAATGAACTCACTGTTAGCTCTAGTTTACTTTATCACTGCCCTATCTAACCCTGTCTGAGATCGAATGAGACTTACTTGTTATACTGCAATAGCGCAGCACAGGTGACTAGGCCACGTGACTATTTCTGATGGACGCGCGGAACGTCTTGTCTGTGTGAATGCTCTCTGGGACTGGGCCTAGCCAGCGTTGCGTCTCCCCACGGCGTTAGCTTGGGCCTACGTGATATATTTACCGCCTAACTAATAACTCCTTGGGACACCCGTAACATTATTCAGACTGCTAAACGATCTATAATAATTTCAAATTCAATAATAGTCCCTTAACTTCATGAATCGCATCATTATTAATTCGGTAAATCACATTTAATATCATATAGGCCTAGTTCCGCAATCTCTCGCTACGAGCAGGCAGCGCTCCCTCCCCTCAGATGACCTTGAACGCTCAGTATCACTCATGGCGGGGCATTTGAAATTACTCTGAAATTTCTGGATATCACAATCGACCCCCCTAAAAAAAAGACAGCACTGTCCTCATGTGCTGAGAAAACATGCATACGACCCCCCTAAAATTTTGTTCTAAGGACTGCACCTCACCCCTTTAGCATGCTAAATGCAGCATTTGTCTTCTCTTCTCTCCTTTTCTCTCCCGCTAACACTCGACCCCCCTAAAAAAAGACAGCACTGCCCTCATGTGCTGAGAGAACAACTTAGAACCCACCTTCAACTCTGTACTATTCCACTCGCAGCTAGCAACTCCATTTCTTCCTAGCCCAACTCAATCCAACCAGAACATCACGCTCCCCTTTTGCCTGGCCCTTAACTAGAGAACCAATGTCAAAATTAATACCAGCCCAAAACAAACATGCTCTCCTTTGGCCTGGCCCTTGAACTAAGAGGAACCAGTGTCAAAAAAAATACTCAGTCCATCTCCAACATGCTCTCCTTTTGCCTGGCCCTTGAGCTAAGAGGAACCAGTGTCAAAACAATACTCAGTCCAAAACAAACATGCTCTCCTTTTGCCTGGCCCTTGAGCTAAGAGAAACCAGTGTCAAAAAAATACTCAGTCCACGTCTCCGAACCTCATGCCGGCAGACCAACCCTCTGACAATGTACCAGCCCATATTAGTGAGGCCCTGGACATTACAACCGTACTCTCAATCCCGCTCATGACAGCAACTCAATCCCACTCATGACAGCAACTCAATCCCGCTCATGACAGCAACCACTACTCAACGCACATCTCTGACCTAACCATCTCTCCAATCCCCTCTGCCCTACTCACAACTCCTCCAACTCACCCCCTACAACCTGCCTTTTCTCATTACCATGCACCCTAAACTGCAATCGGTCGGCTTCGTCTTGTCTCTCAGCTGGAGGGCTCGATCAACCTCTCTGAACTACTTACGTACCCCTATATTTCCCACTTGGACCTCACACTTCCTTGACTGCTGGACGTGTGCCTGACATTCACCCCTTGTTTCCTCCCTGAACCGTTGAATGTGTGCCTGAGACTCCCACTTGAACCTGTTTACCTGTGCTTGATAATCCCTCTTTAGGTCTCCGAACTCCTCTCTCAGCTGTACCAAGGTCCCGCGGCCGTCTCTCTTCCTCCTCATACACATCTCTATTGTCAAGCCTAACCAACTCAGTCCGGGCACAAGGATGAGCATCAGTGCGAGTTCAATCCCTACCATTGCTAACCAACACATGATGGCGTTCATTATCCCAACCACAGTACTATCAGTCACGACATTAAAAACTACGCTCTGCTACCATTTGTAACCGGTCGGAATTTGCTGGACTTTAATTTCTCACTTGACTTGGGGTTTATTAAAATTTAATAGATGGTAAAGGCAGTGGAAGCGCCCCTTTGAGAAAAATCCCGAACCAGCACAAGAACACTTAAATCTACTACACAAAATGAACTGTCCGTGACCCGTGGAAGGATAGCGTCTGTGACTGGGATGAATGAGACACACTGTAAAATTTAGACACTTATATTCCCTCCAACACTACAAACACAATCAAATAATGGTACACCAATATGCGCACCTCTTAACTTAAACTTTAAACACTACTCTGGGGAATAAAAGTTATACATGACATAGAAATTATTAGAAACACAGGCAACAATAAATTTGAAGTATTAAGAAATGTTGCGTGCACACATGAACAGGCCTTAAGGCTTTCCCAAAATAATACCAGTCACTTAGGAAATGGTACTAAAAATAAGAAATTATATACTCCACAATGAATAGGCCTTAAGGGTTTTCAACAAAATAATATCAGTCACTGAGGAATGGTAATAAAATATAAGAAATTAAATACTCTACAATGAATAGGCCTTCAGGGTCTTCAACAAAATAATATCAGTCACTGAGGAATGGTAATAAAAGATAAGAAATTAAATACTCTACAATGAATAGGCCTTAAGGGCTTTCAGCAAGATAATATCAGTCACTGAGGAAATGGTAATAAAATTTAAGAAATTAAATACTCTACAATGAATAGGCCTTAAGGGCACTCAACAAAATTATAGCACCCCAACAGATGCACACTTCCTAACCTAACTTAACCACTACTCTGGGGAACAAGGTTATACCTGAGATCAGAATTATGAAGAACAATCAGATGCATTAAAAGAATCAATCACAGTATCACTCTGGTTCCACTTAATGGCACAAACATTCAAAACAATATTATCAAAATTATTTAAGAAATATTAACTACACACGTCAAGATAATATCAGTCTGAGGAGTGGTGTTAACTACACCCGTAATAATGAAGATAAAATGTTCCTCTAGGTATCTCCTAGAGTCCTAGACTCACGGTCTCAGTGTGTGACCATTAATATACTCAGATAGCCTCAGTGTACTCCCAGTGCGTCCATGGGCAGGAAGAGAGTGAGCCAATCAGACCTTGTGCAGTTGAGAGAACTTTAGCTTCCCGTTAGCAAGAGGGTTTCACTAGCTGACCGAGGACACGTGGTGTTGTGCACCAGAGTGGTAAGAACTGATCACCCACTGCTGATGCTGGTCCCGTCTCGTTTTAGTTGTCGGGAGCACTCGTTCACTCAAGAGATCCTTTGCTACCCCGCTAAACAGTGACAGGCCTACTCTGATCGGTCCAATGGCGACAATCGCCACCCTCAATCATCAACGGCAGTCAATCTCTCGCAGTCAACTCCGGTCAACTCCAGTCAAGTGGGTTCTGACGGAAACCCTGAAATGAACTCACTGTTAGCTCTAGTTTACTTTATCACTGCCCTATCTAACCCTGTCTGAGATCGAATGAGACTTACTTGTTATACTGCAATAGCGCAGCACAGGTGACTAGGCCACGTGACTATTTCTGATGGACGCGCGGAACGTCTTGTCTGTGTGAATGCTCTCCGGGACTGGGCCTAGCCAGCATTGCGTCTCCCCACGGCGTTAGCTTGGGCCTACGTGATATATTTACCGCCTAACTAATAACTCCTTGGGACACCCGTAACATTATTCAGACTGCTAAACGATCTATAATAATTTCAAATTCAATAATAGTCCCTTAACTTCATGAATCGCATCATTATTAATTCGGTAAATCACATTTAATATCATATAGGCCTAGTTCCGCAATCTCTCGCTACGAGCAGGCAGCGCTCCCTCCCCTCAGATGACCTTGAACGCTCAGTATCACTCATGGCGGGGCATTTGAAATTACTCTGAAATTTCTGGATATCACATATATATAATCATTCTGGATGTTTCTGAGACTCGCAACAAGTATCTTTTATTATTTTATTCCAATAAAGTACTTCATAAAGAAATTTTAATCCTCTTTTTTTTTATCACACTTTCATCAAAAAGTTCCATATGGCGGCCAGTCGGCCGCGGCGAGTTTCCCGCGGCCAGTTGGGTTGCGGCCAGATGGCGGCGGCCAGTTGTCCTAGACCCCTTCCTAGCCCCCATTAGTCCCTGTTCACCTAGCAGTAAAGTAGGTACCTGTTGTAAGTCGAAAATTGCGAATTCGTATTCGGGGAGTTGTTGGAGCTTCCAATAACTTGATGAAATGAACCACTGACTCTTCAGGTTTCTATGCCCTTAAATCATGAGACATCAAGGCAAGCATGAACTTAGCATGCTTCCCTGTTGGGCGCTGTAAACGCTTCTGCGCTTCACCTTACACAAGGATGTAGGGGGGTGCCCAATAAATAATATAAAAAAAAGTAAGGACACTCGACTGAGTAGTGCCCCCTGAGATGCTTATACACCTCAACTAGGTCACCCCTTGCCCGTCTGTAGTATAAGCTAGGCAAGTTCAAGTGCTCCAATCTCTCAGGGTAGCTGAGGTGCCGAAGTGCAAGCACCAGTCTGGTGACCCTACTTTGAACATTTTCAACCAACTGACAGTCCCTAGCAAATCTCGGGGACCAGACAGGGTAACAGTACTCCAGATGGGGAAGCACTTTACTCTTGAAGATCGTTACGAGGGACGGACCGTCTAGATATCTGAACGACCTTCTTATAAGACCCAATAATTTATTTGCCTGGTTTACCTTCTTCTTGCAATGGCCCGAGAACTTCAGCTCATTGTCAACATACACACCTAGGTCCTTCTCACATTCAGTCTCAACAAGTTTCTTCATCCCGTTGGGACATATGATACGCCTCCTTACCGTTGGTATGCCTCAGGTGCATCCTCTTGCACTTCGTGACATTGAATCTCAGCAACCATTTCTTCGACCATTCCTGGAGCCCACAGAGGTCCTTCTGCAGCTCTTCACAGTCGGCTTGCTTCTTAATTTCCCGAAATAACTTGGCGTCATCGGTGTATGTATATTATGGTTGCTATATGTATACTATGTATGTACCCCATTTATATACATTACTTCTCTAGTCAGTAGCGTGTGGCAATGCCCCTGTTTCATGTCACCACACGCTTAGATAAATGTGCCTGACGACATCTGGAAGCTGCTAATGTACCAGTTACCACATGTCGCCTGAGAGGTCAGAGAGAGGTCAGTTGACCCATATAGGAGTGTAGGAACTACCTACGCTTGTAAGCGCACCCTTGTATATTTCCGTTGAATAGAACCTACAAAACTCAACAGGTGTTTATGTTCGCCCCTGTAGTTAGAACTAAGTACCCCGAATGTCTCCATGGCGCAGTGAGTATCAAGTGATCGATTAAGTGGAAATAAGTGCGTTCGTGTAAAATCAAGACCGGTAGACCTCCTCCATCAACTCCGTCATCCGTCGCCATTGTCTCCCACAAAAATTCGTTTGAATGACCAACGAGTTTTGAGCAGTGTGCAGTGACCGCAAGTTCCTGTGAAGTGTCTTAAGTGCCCCCCGTGTGTGTAGTGCTAAAGTGTGTGTCCTTGTTTTAAAGGATTACCTGAGGTGGAAGGCTGATATAGGGCAAATGTGAGGAGTGGTGCGTCAGCGCGTCCGTCCCCGGCCGCCTCCAGGGTAACTCACCCTCCTAACGCTCACCCCCCACTGCTCACCCCCCACCACCCCCAACTGCCTCCCTCTGCGCTACCCCTGCCTACACACACCAACTCACGCATGGACACACCGACTGCGGTCATTTCTTCATATATATATATATATATATATATATATATATATATATATATATATATATATATATATATATATATATATATATATATATCATAAATCAAGGAAACAACGTTTCCTTTTTCCGTGTGATTTTATCAAGATTTATCTTATCCACGTTTTCATTGTGATCTACATGATATATATATATATATATATATATATATATATATATATATATATATATATATATATATATATATATATATATATATATGTATATATATAAGTTACTTATCTGTTTATTCAATTAATTTTGTTGTCTCAGATCTGGTTGATACTGTAGTGGATACCTCCCCTACAAACGCTGTTTGTCGCTGAGTAGCCGACCCCGCGAATTCCCCAGTGTATGCCTCGTGGTTTAGGTCAACCAGCGTCGCCTTACATGACGGAAGTCAACTATTAAGTCATGCCTACCTCCGCTGTATAAGACCTGACCTCGTGGTGACCACTCTCTTTCGACCTACACCAACCAGCAAACAAAACCTCCTCCTCCTCTTCCTGCCTGGCGGCCCTCGCTCCCGCCGGCAAGCATGGCGACCCATAACCTGGCCCTCCTCTGAGCACCCTCACCAACCAGCTCTCTCTTTCTACCTACAGCCGCAGCAAGCAACACCTCATCCTCCACTCCTGGCTGGTGGTCCTCGCTCCCGTCGGCGAGCATGGCGACCCACAAGCTGGTCCTCCTCTGAGCACCCTCACCAACCAGCTCTCTCTACATCACGCTTGCACCCACGCTGCTCCCCCCCAGCACCAAGCTGCATTGTACATCCAATACAATATGTATACAGAGAGCACATTGTGAGTTTCCTTTCTCCATCCCATCCTGAGTGTGAACAAATAACTCGTACCCCACAATACGACGGGCTGACCGGTCAACACTGATTTGAGATACAATATACAGATAAAGTAATTATGCCCCGGGCCTCACGCTGGGGTGTCCCTAGCGCCCGGATGAATCAGACGGATGACAGCTCTACAGAGATGGATGACCAGTCAGAGCGCAATGCCCCACCCTCTCCCAACACATCTCCCAGCCACTCCCCTCGACCCTCAGCCTCGTCCTCAGAGATAATTGCTCTGATGAAGCTTATGAGGGAGGAAAGGCGCGAGGACGAAGCGAAAAGACGTGCTGAGGACCACCAACGGAGATTGGAAGATAACGAACGGTTTGCAGCTTTGATATCTAGCCTCATTGCTAATCAAGCCCTTGGCCCTTCCACTACTCCGGTAACGACTGGCTCAGATACCTCGTCAATGCCCTCTACCAAAGTGGTTGTCCAGCCCCCACCCACCTTGAAGCCTGATGAGACTTTCCAGACTTTTCGTGAGTGGCGGCGACGGTGGACTGATTATGCTACAATGGTGGATCTCCAGAGCTTGCCACAGCCTAAACAGCTCATTCAGCTACGTATGTGCCTGTCTTTGGGAACGCAGCATGTGTTGGAACACACGTTGCAAGTGTCCCCGACGTCTTTGTTGTCTGTAGAGGAGGTACTGGATGTTCTAGAACGGCACATCAAAGGTCAGCGGAATGAAGCTCTCCACAGGAGGGAAGTGTTTAGCTGTAGACAGATGGAGGGCGAAACTTTTGACGATTCCTATGTACGTCTCAAGAGAGCCTCGGAAGAGATAGACATATGTCCCGGTAATCACCAGCAGTGCGAGGAGACCCAGTTGAAGCAGGTGATCCTGATGGGTATTAAGAACGAGGAGCTTGTCCAACGCCTCACCTCCCTCGACTCTTCCTCCTCTCTTAAGGATGTATTGACAGTATGCCGCTCCTATGAGGCTGCCAGGTGTGCTACCTCTGCCATCCGAGCTCCCCCTACAGCCGTAGGGGCTATGTCCCAATACAAGAAAGACAAGAAGTCTACCCCAACGCCTACGCCCACCAAGCCCACACCCGGCTCCCCTTGCAACAGCTGTGGTAGGCAGCTCGGAAAGACAGGTGTGTCCAGCTGCCGAGTCTACCTGCGACAGTTGTGACCGCAAGGGCCACTGGTCACTTACAGTACAGTGCCCAGCCAAACGCGTCCAGTGCAATGTGTGTGGTCGTCTGGGCCACTACGACAAGTGTTGCCCGACAAACATACCCAAGGTACAGCGTCGGCGGAAGCAGCAGCCCCTTCCACCAGTGAGGGCCGCCCACAGTCGCCAAATCAGAGGCACGACAACCCTGGACAACACCCGACCCATATTAGGAGGGTGTACTCCGCGCGTCCCAGGACCAAAGCCCCCCAGCACGTCAGCGTCATCGTGAACTACGGCAGTGTGTCATCCTGTCTCGAGATGCTGCCCGACACCGGCGCTGAGGCTACGGTCATTGGTCCCCAACATTTGCAATGCTTGGGGCTCTCTCCAAGTGATCTAGGACCGCCTCCCAAGGACCTCCGCGTCACGGCAGACGGTTCACAGATGGCCCCAGCCCTAGGTTCACTCTATGCACATGTCACCTTTGGCAACAGGTCGTGTCAAACCTGGATTGACGTGCATAATGGTGTCCCGACTGCTTTGCTGTCCTACAGACATTGCCAAGAGTTGGCCATCATCTCCCAGGACTTCCCAACACCGATTCTCGAGGTAAAATACGCCAACAGGGTGCACGAAGGGAGCAGCAACTACCCTGCTGTCGCCCTACCCCTACCTCTGGCCAGTGACACCTCTCCTTTGGTAGTTGTCCCTGCTGCTTCACGTCCCCACGTCTTGGCTCGCCTCCACGACAGTCACAGTGGGGCCAAGGCCACCAAACGGTGTGCAAGACAGACTGTGTTCCAGCCTGGCATCGACCCCGACATCTCCAATGCTGTCCAGGCGTGTAAGCCCCGCCAAGTACTACAACCCAGCGAGCAGCAGGAACCCTTCATGAGTGACGACAACCCCACCCGCCCCTTTGAGTCTGTGTCGGCCGACTTTTTCTGCGTGTCAGGAGAGTCCTTCCTGGTTATAGTCGACCGCCTCTCTGGTTGGCCGGTTGTCATCAAGTGCGGTAATGACATGACGTCTGCCGCCACCTTCAGCAAGTTTCGCCACTACTTCTGTTAAGTGGGCGTTCCTGCGCGCCTGCGAACCAACAGAGGGCCCCAGTTCACAAGCCGGGACTTTGCTGTGTTCCTCGACCGATGGGGAGTCCGGCATGTGTTTTCACCGCCTCATTACCTGCAGTCCAACGGCCACGCTAAGGCTGCTGTCAAATCCCTGAAGCGCCTCATCCTCAAAGTGGCCCCTTCTGGGAATATTGACTGCGAGGCCTTCGACCAGGGTCTCCTTGAGCTCCGCAACACACCCAATTACACCGGACGCTCCCCTGCCCAGGTCTTGTATGGATGCCCCCTCCGTTCTTGTGTCCCTGCTCACCCTCAATCCTTCTCCAAGGAGTGGCAGGCCAAGACAGAGGATTTTGATCACCAAGCCGCTGAACGTATTCAAGACGTCGTCGCCCGCCACAACGACCACGCCCGTCCTCTCCCCAGGTTGAGTGTCGGCACCCAAGTCCTTGTCCAGGACCCGACCTCCCTACATTGGGACAAAGTGGGCGTAGTCATGGGTCTTGGTAGGTCACGGGACTACCAGGTGCGGTTACCCAGCGGTCGTGTGTGGTGGAGGAACCGCCGTTTTCTCTGCCCCATAACAACGCCTTCCTCTGACCCCGCCACCTGTGCTGAGTCCAATATTCCCCCCCAGTGATTAAGCCCCTGACGCTCAGAACGGATCCACAGGAAAAGGTCCGCTCAAGACTTTGCTATGAGCGTATAGGGGCGGGAGGTGTATGTATATTATGTATGCTGTATGTATACTATGTATGTACCCCATTTATATACATTACTTCTCTAGTCAGTAGCGTGTGGCAATACCCCTGTTTCATGTCACTACACCCTTAGGTAAATGTGCCTGGCGACATCTGGAAGCTGCTAATGTACCACTTACCACATGTCGCCTGGGAGGTCAGAGAGAGGTCAGTTGACCCATATAGGAGTGTAGGAACTACCTGCGCTTGTAAACGCACCCTGTATATTTCCGTTGAATAGAACCTACAAAACTCTACAGGTGTTTATGTTCGCCCCTGTAGTTAGAACTAAGTACCCCGAACATCTCCAATCGGCAAGCATTTGTATGGAGGAGTGTACAACGTCAGGCATGTCATTTATGAAACAAACAAATAACAGCGGGCCCAATGCACTGCCCTGTGGTACCCCACGTGTGACAGGTACGGATGACGATTTCGTGCCATTAATCACCACACACTGCTTGCGGTCACGTAGAAAATCTTCTATCCACGCTAGGACATTTCCCCGAATTCCATACCCTTCCAGTTTGATTTTCAGCCTTTCATGGGGTACACTGTCGAAAGCCTTGGCAAAATCTAGGTAAATATAGTCGATATTACCACCCCGTTCCAGAATATGGGTCCAAATATCCAATACCTTGAGAATTGTGTTAAGCAGGAGCGCCCCGGCATAAAACCGTGTTGGCAATCCTTTACAAGGTTGTTTCGTATTAGATGTTCCATTGCGGCATCTCTGATAATACTCTCAAGTACTTTACATATTATGCTGGTCAGGCTCACCGGTCTATAGTTGTTCGTGGAGTGACGATCGCCCATCTTGAAGATAGGACTCACATAAGCCACTTTCCATTCACTGGGGACCATTTGTTCATCCCGGCATTTACAAAACAGGATCTTCAGGGGCTCGGCAAGCTCATCGCACAACTCTTTTAGCACTCTAGGATGCACCATGTCAGGGCCGGGACTCTTATGGACCTTTAGCCTGGACAGTTTATTTCTAATACCCTCTTCTGTGAACACAATGTGGGTCAGTGCTGTGTCGAACCGTCTGTCCTCAAATGCAGGAAGGTTAATTGCATCCTCTCTTGTGAACACCGAGGAAAAGAAGCTGTTAAATGCCTCAGCTTTATCCTGGTCAGAATCTGCGTAACTACCATCCTCAAGCCTCATATCTGATACTCCTACTCGCGTTTTCAATTTCGACTTTGCATTGCGGTAAAACGCCTTTGGGTTTGACTTGACCTCGCTTGCAACCAGCCTCTGGAACTCCTTTTCAGCCCTTCTACACTCTATCTTTGTTTGGTTTTTGGCTTTTGCATACATCCTCCTGTCTTGCTCATCGTTTGACCCAACCCACGTCTTGAATTTCTGGGTTTTCTTATTAATTCTGCCGAACTGCTGCATGGTTCATGTGTAGGGATCCCCTCGTATTCCTACAAGCACTGGGTTTGGTTTTGGGTATATATTTATCGATCAAATGGGTCACTTTACTAGTTATGACATTCAGCGTAGTGTCTGCGTTCTTGTACCTTAATGAGTCAGGCCAGTTGATTCCTCTCAACTCTTCCCTGATCCCATTGTAATTTCCCTTGTAATATTTGCACCTTGGCAGTTAAAGCTTTCATCATCACTCACAAAGGATCTTGTATGCCTTAACTGTAATCAGACATATCTAAGTTGACACAAAATAATGGTTTTCTCTTTCACATTCAGATTTACATTATAGAGAGGTTGTTTTCAGGAAGTCAGAGAAAATGGACGGCACCAAAGCTAGGGAGTGATGAGAAAACGGACGTCTCAGATGGGAGACTCAATAAAGAAGGCATAGCTACATGTTTTGTAGGCTATTGAGCGTAATATGAATCGTCTGATTTTACGATAACTGACGTGTACGACCGTAGTCGTTACAATATAAGGGCTAATTGGCATCTCAGGCATACCAGAAATAACAATTCACGCAAAGAAATCATTCTCATTTAAATCAGTTGCTGTACATTTAACTATGAAACTCAGTGTCATGCATACGGTGAGTTTCTTACATCTATTTTTACAATCTAATCAAAGGTTGAGTTTGACAGGAAAAAATGAAATGGACATCAAATACATACGCTGATAATGCTGTTTTTACTACATCAGAGGAATTTCAGACAAGAAACTCTCCATGGGGATACGTTGAGATTTTTTAGATAAGCAGACTGACAATAATTAAACCACAAACATCAGATTATATGATGTTTGGGCATCACAAATATCTAACATCAGTAGCAATTGGAAACTCAGGTATCCCCCAAGGGCGATATTAGTACTTCGTCATTCTTACTGGCAGACTCAACACTCACTTATTTGACAAGTTTTACTCACAATAAATATAGTAAGCTTTCAAAATTACTCACAAGGAATCTTGAATGTTTCATCTATAATCAGACATTTCTGATTTGACTTAACATATACAACTACAGTTGCAATTTCAAATTTCGTGTCGTGCCCCGAGATACTAAGGAATAACAGAGTCAAGGGTACACTCCAGGTTTGACAGAAAACGGAAGAGTATGGCGTCCTGAAGCGATAAGAAAACGGTCGCCTCCAATGGAGGTCTCAATAATGAAAGCATAGCTACATGTTTTATGGGCTACTGAGCGTAATATGAATCGTTTGATTTACGTTAACTAACATGTACGACCGTGGTCATTACACAGCGACTCCCTCCAGATCCTTTCACCAAGTCGTTGTTTTGTTGATGGGCGTGGTCAATGGGTATGGTGTTGTAGTGGCTCCTCTCCCCTACAACTCCAAACTGAGCTCCGGCCGCGCGCCTACCAGCCAATCAGCGTATAGCTAGCATACATATATACATAAAATGCTAGTGACAGGGGGGAAGGAGGTTCAGGGGAAGGATAAAGGGAGGATTGAAGTGAATTTTAGGAGGAGAAAATAGGTGCAGTGGCTAAACACCGCTTGCGTGAGGGAGTTTAAGTTGGAGGCAGCAGCATCTCGCCTGGACGCGGCGAGGAGGCGGCAGGACAGAGTCAGGTTAGCGTCAGGTCAAGCGTCAGGTGCGTGTTGGGTTGGGCTATGGTTTCTCAGTGCTTGGTCGGCTTGATTGTGTGTGTTGTTTTCTTGTTTGGAGGAAATGTCTTGGTATTCTTCTTAGCTTGAAGTTGATTTTCTTTTAACTCTCGTCCTCTTCTTGCTCTCTTGAAGTGTCCATTCATTCGTGTTTGGATCTTGTTGTTCGTCTTCCTCGTGTCTTATGTCCTCATAGGTGTGGAAGAAGTCGGAGACGGTGAGGTTGACCACGTGGGCTTCAGCTCCACGGGCATCATAAGAACATAAGAACATAAGAAAGTGGGATACTGCAGGAGGCCGACTGGCCCATACAGGGCAGATCCCTTTCACACCCATCCCAGCACTTCCATGTGCCTATCCAACTTCGTCTTGAAGCTCCCTAGCGTCCCCGATCCTACTATAGCACTCGGTAGCCTATTCCACATATCCACAACTCTATTACCAAACCAGTGCTTGCCTATATCCTTTCTGAATCGGAATTTATCTAATTTAAAGCCATTTGTTCTAGTTATTTCGTTATTACTGAGCTTCAGAACATCTTCCATTTTACCCTTGTTAATCCCACTTACCCACTTGTACACCTCTATCATATCTCCCCTTACTCTACGCCTCTCTAATGAATGTAAGCCTAAGCTTTTCAGTCTTTCTTCATATGGAAGGTTTCTAATATTATGGATCATTTTTGTCATTCTTCTTTGTACTCTCTCCAAAGAATCTATGTCCATTCTATAATAAGGACACCAGAACTGAACCGCATAATCCATGTGTGGCCTCACTAATGGTGGTGTTCTTGATTCTGTGTGGCGGGTGTCTTTTCTTGAGTTTTCTTTTCTTGGGTTTTCTTTTCTTGGTTTTTCTTTTCTACTGGTTTTTTCTTGTCTTGGGAGCATACAGCAAGGAGGGCCTCTTTGTAGCTCAGTTTCTTGTCGAGTCGAGCCTTGGCTATCCTGCATTCCTCCTTCCATTTCGGGCAGGTCAGATCGGCGGAGGAATGTGGGCCGCCACAGGCAGCGCATTTTTTTACTGTGTTGGGGCAGACAGTGTAGCGGTGTCCGGGGCTGCCGCACAGGGAGCAGGTGTCCTCCTGCGCCTCACACTTGTTGACAGTGTGTCTGTAGTGCTGGCATTTCTAACAGCGTTTCGGTCTGCACTAGGGCTTGACTGGCACAGTTACCCACGCCAGTTGAGCCTCCTTGGGTAAGGTTGTATGGTGTCCGATGAGGGCAGTGGTGTTGTCATGGTCACGTTGACTGCTGATCTATTTAACTAATGATTCTTATTAAACTCCACGACCGCAAAACATGAATGAGTTAGCGACCCCTGAGAAGACGTGTTTTTCCCCATGGACGCAATACTTGTGTTTCCCTCCCAGAGTCCCGCCTTTGTGAAGACAGTTATCAATGCGTTGTTATTCCACTTTCTCCTGGGAAGCTCAATCTTGAATTAGGCTGTGTATATCAACTCAAGTAATTCGCCAGACCTTTGTCAACTGAGGGTCATCTTTGAATGAGTAACAGTTAGTTTGTTTGTGATTACTGTCATTGCGTGAGTAGCGATCACTGGCAACTCGGGGGTATTTATACCCGTGCATCGCCAGTCCGTTCCCTGACGCTGCTCCAATGTTTCTCCAGGTATGTTTATGTGTAGCCATTCAGTTAATTCAGTCAAATGTAGTGAATATTAGTGTTCACCAGTGTTCATGATTTAACAGTTGAATTGTCATTCACCCAGTGTAAGAAGTAATATAACGTAAATACATCTGTCGTCTAGACAAGAGAGTTGTTTGTGTTGTCATGCTTCCCAGTCCGCTCCCTGACGCTGCGCCAATGTTTCTCCAGATCCCATTGTGACTCGTGGATCACTCAACAACTGCCCCGGATGTAGTAGATACCCAGCAGGGATCATATATGAAACGATGGCACCGATGCGGCCTGATTAGTGTGCTTCACTGCCTCGTTGGGCCAGATCCCAGACTCTCCATGTGTCTGGCTACTACCGACCACAACAGCGGTCGTGAGCCCCAGTGTTCTACCCTGGGTTACTCCTTGGAAGTATATATCCACAGAGAGGGTTGTAACATGTATGTTAGGGATAATTAGTTGGAAATAATTGTCCCATGTTGGGTAGTGGACCCCTGTATATGCTAGTGTCAGTATTAACGAGTATGTGAGTAAAGTAATCTACAATGAGGGCCATGTACTATGTATTGTGAGTAGTGCCAAGGAACTGGTCCTATTATGCCATGTAATGTAACACCAGTAAGGTTGTGTGCAGTAAGAATGTAAGATCTGAGTAATTACTGTTGAGTAAAGAAATATGAAAATATGTAAAGAGATAAGAAAATAAGTAAAGAAGAAAGTACTGAGTCGGCAATAAGCCCAGGAGTTGAGCCTGGTAGTTATATGATTAATAATATATCTTTTCCCCTTTGATTTTATATTAATAAATTTGTTTTTAGAGTACTTTAGGTGTATTCATTTCTCCCACAGTATTTTACCTTTATTTCCGTCCAAGTGACTTGATACCAGAATTACCATACCCATGTGCCTAGACCCTCGACCATGCTACCAAAAGAATGACCATGCGACCAAAAGAATGTCCATGCTACCAAAAGAATAGGTGACAGAACTGAGTAAAAGTAAGATAAGGGAAGTAAGTAAGATGAGGGTGGTGTAGAGGTGTGGGAAACACGCACCCTCACAGTGTCGGACAGCTTCTTCACAACTTGGAGTTGCCCCTTGAGGAGCTCACTCAGCTCTGCTTGGTCCACGTGAGCAATTTCGGCGTGGGAGATTACTCCCAGCTTCAGGTTGTTCCACTTGTAGGCAATCATTTTAAATGGAATGCCGTTGATGTCTGGGACTCCGCGAGCTGTACGGGCATACCCTTCTCGGCGAAGGTGATCTTGATGTCACCATGGAGCTTCAGTCGTTCCACCTTGGTGACCCCCATGATCTCATTAGTTTCAAAGAACTTCTTGAGAGACTAGGTCTATGCAGTGGAAGTAGGGGTACGATCGTCGACCTAGTCTTGACCTTCAACTTCCAGCTCAGGATCAGAGCGTTTCACACCTTACGCTTCCGCTGCCGTGATTGGCCCTCGCGCTACGAGCACCTCAAATCCTGAGTTTCCTAAATCACATAAATACGGCCCCAGCTGACCGGGGAACTCATTCTACACTTGGCTACCAGACCAGCAACATCTCCCAACAGCTGCTCAACACCCAGCTTCCTCAGAAACCTCCTCGCCCTACAGGACCTCTGAGCAAGCTACTCCTCACCTAGTCACTCCTAAGCACTTCACTGCACAACAATATATATACAGAAAGCGCATTGTGAGTTTCTATTCTACCTCATTCCTGAGTGTGAGATATCTACATGTATGTACGTTTGTGTGCCCATACAAAGAGAAAATAGACAACTAAAGAGAATTGACAACTGGCCACATACAGTACGCCACAGTGTCATGGTCACGTTGACTGCTAGTCTGTTTTAACTACTGATTCTTATTATACTCCACGAACGCAAAACATGAGTGGGTTAGCTATCCCTGAGAAGACGTTTTTTTTCCCGTCAACGCTTACACTCATGATCCCTCCCAGTAAATCCCGCCTTCGAACACAGTTGTCAATACGTTTTTTCCACTTCTGCTGGCAAGCTCAATCTTGAATAAGTCTGTGTAAATCAACTCAAGTAATTCGCCAGACCTTTGTCAACTGAGGGTCATCCTTGAATGTGTGACAGTTGGTTTGTTTGTAACTTCTGTCATTGCGTGAGTAGCGATCGCTGGCAACTCAGGGGCTTATAAACCACTGGCGGGAAGAGAGACGTCCTCCGTCACGTCCTCTCCCGTTTGTCTACAGGTATGTAGCAGTGTTTTATAGCTATTCAGTTTGACCTAGTCATTGTAGTGAATATCAGTGTTCATCAGTGTTCATGCTTTAACAGTTGAATTGTCATTCACCCAGGGTAATAAGTAACGTAAAGTAAATGTCGTCTGACGTTGCGAGAGGCAGGATTTGTTGCGATTGTGTGTCCATGCTTCTGTCCCGTGACACCTTCTCTCCCATTTGTTCCCAGATCCAGGCTGGGCTTATTTGACATTTACAGATAGCCCAGGAGCCAGTAGATTCCCAGCAGGGAGCAATATATCGACGATGTTGTTGATTCGACATGATTGAAACGGCAGGTCCACCTTGTGGGCTGAGGGCCCCAGACCCACCTGGCGTCGGAGTACAACCGACCACAACAGCAGTCGTCAGTTGTTAGAGGCACCAGTGCTATACCCTGGGACATGCCTTGGATTTATGGTCCACAGTGTGGTTGTATGCGTTTGTTAATAATTACCCCATGTTGGGTAGTGGACCCATGTATTTGCTGGTATCAGTATTAACGTGTTGTGTGTGAGTGCATCTCCTATGCACTACCAACACTCTGTGAAGTATTTTAAGTAAGTTTGTCTTATAACTGTACTGTAATGCCACGTACCACCAGTAGGTGTGAGAAGTAAATTAATCTGCAAGTTGTCATGTAACTATGTATTATGAGTAGGGCCAAGGAACTGGTCCTGCTATGTAATGTAATGTAACACCAGTAAGGGTGTGAGTAATGAGTGTAATATCTGAGTAACTTGCAGAGGAGTAAAAATAAGTAGATAAGAAAATAAGTAAATAAGAAAATACCGAGTCTGCAATAAGTGAGGAGTTACACCTTTAAGTTATATGTTGATAATATCTCTTTTTCCCTTTGATTTCATATTAATAAACCTGTTCTTAGAGTATTTTAGGAGAATTCATTTTCCCCACAATAGTTCACCGTTATTTCCGTCCAAGTGACCCTGATATCAGAATTACAATACCCATGTGCCTTAGACACTCGACATGCTACTAAAAAGAACTAAGGTTATGCAGTAACCATTGAAGTAAATAGAAAGAACAATTGAATTAAAGAAGTAAGAGTAAAAGATAAGGCAGATTATGAGTAGAGAGAAATCGCTTCCGTTACAATGGCTGTGAACTTATTCGTTGTTTTAGGAACAACACAAATTCTTCCAAAATGGAAGGTGGCAGGTTCTTCATATCACGAATGTGAACATGGATCCAGCGGGTGTAATTTGGATGGTTTAGTGCGAAGAACCATGTGGCCATGGATTTCAGCGATTCCACGTACAAGATAAAGTCAGATTCAAGATGAGCTCATACAAAGATGAGACCGAGAAGTTCAATTCTGAAATGTAAGGATATTTTGTTTTACCATTTCTTGTCCCCAGGCCTATTCTGCTTCCTTAGTTGGTGGGTACTGTGTCGCACGAAATGCATCCTTCTGAAACTTTTTTTAGAACAACACCACAAACTAGGTGACGTGAAACAGCGTAGAAAGGACTTTGCTGTGCCTGACGAGGCAAGTCCTGTTTGTGTCAGTGCAGTTGTCCATCCAGATCCCTCCAGATAATCGCCAATGGTTTTCCACACAGGCCTTTCCATGTGGAGCCCACTAAACATGACCACATATTTGTCTTCTCCATGTGTCTAAGATCATTTTGTGGTCCAGTCAATGCTATTTGTAATAAAAACATAGTCAAACTGTTTTTCCTTTCTCAACCGATACGTTTATTTCTAAAATAGTCCGTAACTCATGCTACGTTGCCTTGATCTCGCAGACACTATCAGAAATTGTATGTGCTTGACATGTAGATCACCTAATTTTTTTTTTACTTTTGTCCGACCTATCCTGATTCCTTCAAAATCTGGCCTTAACAGACCCCACTATTACTGCAATGTATTATTGGTCACATTTTTTTTATTAAACTAAGAACTATAATCCACTTTGTAGATTTAATGTTTTCTAATTAGTAATTAGTCACCCCAACCCAAAATAAAGACCCCAGTGGAAATAAGCTTTAAAAGTATATCTTGCCTTAAGAACATAAGAATGGAGGAAACTGCAGCGGGTCTAATGGCCCATACTGGGCAGTCCCGTTTACACCCAACCCCCATCGCTCTTATATCTATCCAACCTATGTTTGAAGCTATGCAGCGTATTCGAGTTAATGATGATGTTTGGTAACTTGTTCCACTCATCCACTACTCTCTTTTCAAACCAGTTTTACCTATCTCGCGCCGAAATCTAGATTTGTCTAATTTAAAACCATTCCTACTAGTTTGCTCCTGGTTGGATAGTTTGAGTACCTTTGTTATATCACCTTTGTTTAGCCCTGATTTCCATTTATACACATCAATCATATCGCCCCTCATTCTACGTCTCTCGAGGGAGTGCAAATTAAGATGCTTTAACCTGTCTCTGTACTCAATGTTCCTAATGCCCGGGATTAGTCGTGTCATTCTCCTCTGAATTCTTTCTAGGGATTCTATACCTATTCTGTAGTACGGTGTCCAGAGCTGAACTGCGTAATCCAAGTGAGGTCTCACAAGCTCAAGATATATTTACCTAATGGCCACCCCTGCTGCTGTAGATAGAGCGAAGGGAGCCTTACAGGTTCTGAAGATAAAAGGAGATTAAAGAGGAAGGTAAAGTTAGAAGAGGGAAATACAGGGGAAGATTGAAAGCAGGTGAGCTATCTCCCCTGGTCATTGGCCATTGGCCTATAATTTTTTTTTTTTTACCGGATTAGCCCATCAGGGCACAGGTCAATGGCCCACATTAGGGCCTGGGGTCGATAATAATAATAATAATAATAATAACAATAATAATGATTATAATAATAATAATAATAATAATAATAATAATAATAATAATAATAATAATAATAATAATAATAATAATAATGATGATAATAATAATAATAATAATAATAATAATAATAATAATAATAATAATAATAATAATAATGATAATAATAATAATAATAATATATGCCCATAAAAAAAACAAGATCAATAGTGAGACACGATATACTATATGTATGTTGTGTAGTCAATAGTAAGAGAAACAATTGAGACCCTGCAATTAGGGTTGCCAACTCGGATTTTCAAATGTCGCAGGCTGGTACCTAAAAGTAGCTAAATGTCGCTAAATCTTCCATGGAAAGTCGCTAGCTATTATTCCCCCCCTTCAGTATAAATAAAATGCATTATGTAAAAATAAAAATATAATTTTTTTTAACGTTTAATGTGCACACTTACCTATTATTCAATAGTAATTGCATCCCAGTCCTCTTCGTAGTCGTCGGTAGTGTGAACAACTGTAGAGCTGGAAGCATGTGAAGTGCTTGGTTCAGGTTCTCGTGCAGATGTCTTGTAACTGTATGCCTCCATATTCCCTATCTTTCTTAAAATATCACTTGGAAGTTCATAATTTGCACAACAGGTGTTCTGTCTTTTTAACCCATACTTTATTGTAAGAATTGCCTTTAATGTCGATAGTTTCATTTTGTTGCGCAATTTTGATTTCACAAAGTTCATATTACTAAATGTGCGCTCTACATCTGCGTTTGAATGCGGAAGAGATAAGGCAGCGAGTGCAATTTCAGCCAGATCATGGTAAGGGTTTTCACCTGTCGCATCTCTGTAATTTGCCACTTCTGACCACAATTTTAGGGTGTTAGATGTTTCTGTCCAGATTATGTGATGCAGTTTTTCCACTGGAAATCAATCTTGGTAAGGGTGCTGGAATCTTCTGTAAATAAGTGTTCCAAACCAAGTATATCTGATTTAATAGGCTTCAAGCATTCATCGGCACTCAGAAAAGATATAGACTGCAGCACACGAATGTTGTCAGGTAAGCGTTGACGAAGTTGTTTTATGAGTTCAACCCGTTCAAATGTATTGTCCCTGTAACCCCGTTGCTATATATTATGGCTCGAAATTAGGAAAACTGAGTTTTCATGGACAGTCCAAAAGTATCCAGAAAGTCGCTAGATTTCTGTGGATATCTCTAGATTTGCGACAAGTCGCAAATCGCTCTAAAATGTCGCTAGAAAAAAACAAAAAGCTCTAGATCTAGCTACAAAGTCGCTAAGTTGGCAACTCTGCCTGCAATTGTGTGTAAATGAGTCAGAAAGTCAGATGAGCAACCTAGGACGTAGGATCCCTTCATTTTCATTCTTATTTTTATTTTTGTCAGGGGTCATTTTGAAGCCCCCTAGTCTTGGGCTGCATTTGGTTAAACCGAATCTCAGACAATTGTTTGTTTAAATGTTTTTTGAACAGAACACACCGAAGCAGTTTATCTACCTATCTACATTTTTTTTTTTGCGAGATTAGCCCAAAGTGAGAGCTCTTTAACACATACACACTCTACAGACTGATGATAATATCACACAGACCATCTACACTGCTGGATCTCTTAACACCGCCTGTGGGAGGGCTGGAAGTGCTATTGTTGTGACTCAACCTGACGGTAATATAATTGAGAAAGGAGTTAGAATTAACAACTGGGCATCCACTCTACAAACTGAAATAGTTGCCCTACTCACAGCTATTAAATTAATTGAAACCACTGTCACTGACAGTCTCATCATCACTGACACCCTCAACTCAAGTTGTCACGCTCTTGTCTTTGAAGCCAGACACAAATATGCGTACCTTGTTGACCAGGGTGTCAAGGTGAAATTGTTGTGGATCCCCTCTCACATAGGCCTCATAAAACATGACAGTTGATGCCCTCGCCAAACTCGCGTCTAGCAAAGACACCGTTGAATACAATTTGGGTCTGTCAAAAAGAACCCTTAAAAATGTAGTTAGGAAAGAACTTATTGATGAGTTTGACTCAAGTAGACTAGTGCCAATTTGGGTCTGTCAAAAAGAACCCTTAAAACTGTAATTAGGAAAGAACTTATTGATGAATTTGACGCAAGTAGACAAGTGCAAACAGGCACTAGTCGATCCATAGTTTACCATGATGAGATGTATCAAGTGAAACATGTATATGGAGCAAGTAACAAGATCACTAGATTACAAGATGTTGTAACCTCTAGATTAGGGTTAGGATATAAGTACCTCTGGCAGTATGTTCCTCAAGCAGATGTAAACAAGACTAAATGTAAAGTGTGTGGCCAGACATATGGCCACACACTTGAACACTACGTCCTCGACTGTGTGAAGATAGAACCTCTTAGGGACAGGTCCAAGCATACTGTGTGAAATAGCACAACACTTCATCTCTAATGGCAAGATAGCCGACATATTAAGATTATATCCACTTTTTTGCACTTAGTAACTATATCAGTTCTCATGTTTAGAACCAAATACACAATGTGCTTGAATACTTCTCACGCAAATGTGAATAACAAAGTGTGCGGCCAGACATACTGCCTCACACTCCTGTACTCACGCATTTGTGAATAAGTTATCCTTTATGTATAGAACTAAACAAATAATGTAATTGAAATACTGTGTAATATTCAGTGCCATAATATCCTGACAACGGGGTTTATTATTATGATCCGTTGTAAATTCTACTCTGTAATCCTTTTGCGCTACCGCTCACAGGATGAGTGTGGGGTGCACAATAAAGTAGCCGCTGTAAGCGGCAAAATCAAAATCGAATGACCCACATCAGGGCCTGAGATGAAAATATAATAATAATAACAATAATAATAATAATAATAATAATAATAATAATAATAATAATAATAATAATAATAATAATAATAATAATAATAGTGTAGTGGACGTCTCCCCTACAAACTGCGTAGCTGCATCCCACCTGCGACGCTTTCCTTAGCAACCAAGCGAGCGGCGACACCAGATGGTACCGGTGACTTCCTCGGGTTTTCCCAACATGACTCATAGAGGACTCGCGGCTGCTGGGTATATAAGCTCTGTCTCTCCATTGAGATTCATTCTGGTCTCTCTTCTTGAACAAGCAACACCTCCTCCAGCAAGCTCCACGCTGTCAGCATTCATTCAACCAGGAGGCCAGCAACAGGCAACATCTTCTCTAACGAAGCTCCTGCACATCTACCTCCTTCAACACGCTACTCACCGAACGTCTCTACTGAGCAGCTCCTCACCACACGGCACCTCCAGCACCAGACTGTCTATCATATAACTTATATTATACAAGAAAACCACCTTAGAGTTTCCATCCATCCTGAGTGCTAGACAACATTATACCACGAAGTCCTACAAATGGTGACTCCCGGAGATAAGTACACACACAGGATGGAGGACGGACGGATCTCTCTGCCGACTTTCAACCACAACATCGAGGACTGGCTAGATCATGTGGAGGCAGCCCTCGCCGGCTCACGAGCGACCGACGAGCAAAAGTATTGCGCCCTGCTCTGTGCCTTGCCCACGGAAGTGGCCACGCGGGTCTCACAAACCATTTCCAACCCTCCAGATCCCAGTAGCACCGGCAGATACCCAGAAGACAGCCATCACCACTCCGTTCGGACTCTTCGAGTACACTTTCATGAGTTTTGGCTTACGCAATGCAGCACAGGCTTTCCAGAGGTTCATGGACCATATGCTTCGCGACCTCGATTTTGTCACCGTCTACATTGACGACATCCTCGTCGCATCTTCGACGCCTGCCGAGCACTGCCACCACCTACAGCTCCTTCTCCAACGCCTGCAGAACAACAACATGAAAGTTCATCCTGCTAAGTGCGTCTTTGGAACCTCGGCCATCGATTTCCTCGGTCACAGAGTCTCGCCCAGTGGCATACAACCCCTACCACAGAAGATAACCGCGATTAGGGAGTTCCCCAAACCTGAAACGGCGAAGAAACTCCGAGAATTCCTGGGTTTAGTCAACTACTACCACCCCTTCATTGACAAAGCTGCCACCGTCCTAGCCCCCCTACACGACCTTCTCAAGGGACGCCCAAAGAAGTCTCACAAGTCTCTCATGTGGACTCAAGAGGCTACTACGGCATTCACCACTATCAAACAGCACATCACACGCCTCACCCTCCTGGCCCACCCCGCACCTAACGCCCGGACCACTCTCACAACAGAAGCTTCTTCTACTGCAGCGGGCGCCGTCTTACAGCAGGAGATCAACGGAATTTTCATGCCCGTTGCTTTCTTCTCACAACGGCTTCAACCACCACACCTCAAGTACAGCGCTTTTGATCGAGAACTCCTGGCCATATACTTGGCTGTCAGACATTTTCAGCACTTCCTCGAGGCCCGTCAGTTCACCATCTTCACTGATCACAAGCCCCTCGTCCACGCCTTCGCTTCAGCTTCCCAGTCACATACACCTCGTGTCCTGCGCCACTTGGCCCTCTCTCGTTGTATATCCACCATTCTCCCCTCATCTCCACCCATTGATTATGGGCAGCTAGCCGCGGCTCAAGAGAAAGACGAAGACCTGGCAGCATACAAGACATCCCCCTCAGGCCTCATACTCCAAGAACTCCCTGTTCCTGGCACAAAGATAAAATTGTGGTGCGACGTATCCTGTGGACAGCCTAGACCGTTCGTGCCTCACGTCCACCGCCGCGCTGTTTTCGACCGCATCCATGGTCTCAGCCACCCGGGTGTGCGGGCCTCCCAGCGCCTCCTCACGCAACGTGTCGTCTGGCCCGGCATCAAGTCTGATACTAAGAAATGGGCTGCCCAGTGCCTGGCCTGCCAGTCCTCCAAAATACATCGTCACATACGGGCCCCCTTACAAGCCTTCCCTATTCCCAAAGGACGTTTTCAAGTAGTACACCTCGACATCGTGGGACCTCTACCATCATCCTACGATAGCACCTACATCTTCACCTGCATCGACCGTTTCACCAGGTGGACAGAAGCAATTCCTATGCCCAACGCTACAGCAGAGACTACTGTCCGCGCCTTCATGTCCGGTTGGGTTTCCCGTTTTGGCCCCCCCGCAACCGTAATCACTGACCGAGGAGTACAGTTTGAGTCACAACTCTGGCAGCACCTCCTACAGTTCCTTGGCACGTCTAGACAACGCACTACAGCATACCACCCTCAAGCCAACGGCATGGTAGAGCGTTTTCACCGGCAGCTGAAGGACGCACTCAAGGCACAGCACGACCCTTACAGCTGGACTGATGCGCTTCCCTTAGTGCTCCTCGGCATCCGTGCGTCACACAAGGAGGATATGGACTGTAGCCCAGCAGATCTGACACTAGGCGAGCCCCTTCGGCTACCCGGGGATTTCTCACTTCCTCCTGATCCCAACCAAACCACTCCAGCCGTTCGTCACGACTTACTCCAAAAGCTACGACAAGCAGTTTCTGCATTCAGAGCTACTGCTCCACGCCAGCCTACTCGGCGCCCTGAACACATCCCTCCTGCACTACTCACAGCCGAGTATGTTTTCGTCAGGCATGATGCTCACCGCAACCCATTACAACGCCCCTACGATGGACCCTTCCAGGTGGTTACCCGTTCAGCAAAGTTCCTGACAATTATCCGGAATGGCAGACATGACACCGTCAGCATAGACCGAGTCAAACCGGCCGCCTTACCCGTCGGGCCCCCAGCCCAGCAGCACCATCAACAAACTACGCCTGCACCAGTCTACCCGCAGTTACCACCGGCAGCAACACCACGCCCACGACATTTCTGGGCACCCTCTTTTCACCCTCATGTACAACCTGCTCCTGTCATAGAACCTGAACCTGTAATAGACCTCCCTTCTATCATAGAACCTGCTCCTGCCATGGACCATCCTCCTGACGCAGCCCCTGCAGCAGCAGGAGCACAACAACCATTGCTTGTACAACCTCCCAAACCCTCTTTCTCCTCCTAATTCTCCCACAGGTTTTGTGTCACTAGATGGAGTTGTTACACGTTGCGGTCGAGTCGTACATACACCTGCCCGGTATGTGTTATGTGTGGGACACAACCCGGACAACATCCAGCCTCCCGCCGCGCCGGGAGGGGAGGGGGAGTATTGTAGTGGACGTCTCCCCTACAAACTGCGTAGCTGCATCCCACCTGCGACGCTTTCCTTAGCAACCAAGCGAGCGGTGACACCAGATGGTACGGTAACCTAGCAACGGAACCAAAAGACCGGCGACTTCCTCGGGTTTTCCCAACATGACTCATAGAGGACTCACGGCTGCTGGGTATATAAGCTCTGTCTCTCCATTGAGATTCATTCGACTGCTGGACCCGGAGCTGCGAAGACTTGCCTCTGACTGCTGGACCCGGAGCTGCGAAGACTTGCCTCTTTTGCTGCATGTTTGAGCAGTCTGCAACTTCGTTGTGATAGGACACTCAATCCTAGTGATTGTACTAATTAGGGGGCAGTGAAATTTTGCTCAAAGCTGCACTCTTCAGGCATTGTTCCTTATACATATCTAAGCCTCCATGCCAAATTTGAAGCTGATATGTCGAGGTTTAGTCTGCCGCATTTTCTACTGAAATTTTTAAATTTACCTACAGTACTAGCCAAACAGCCGCTGTGGCGGTGCAATGTTCTGTTCAGTGTTTATCAACTTTTTTTTCATATCTCTTATTTCATTTAAGTTGTCTTGTTGCAGATGAGTATGGTGCTATGTCTATATTGATTATCAGGGCTCTGACAGACACCAGTTCACAGAACCGGACAAGACTCCCTACACTGGCTGCTGCTTGTGATCGATACTTGATTAGTGATTATGCTGGAGCTGCCATTGCTACTGCCACCTTAACTGACTATGGCATTATCACAACGGATGACAAGAGTCAGGTTATTGGACCACATAAGCTGCGGGATGCGAGACAAAAATACCGATTTAAGAGGCAAGAAATTGAGATGGCTAGTTTAGATAATTTGACGTCACTCTATTTTGATGGTAAGAAGACCGCCACTCGTGTGATGATAAAGAATGAGAAGACCGAGAAATGGAGTTCGAGGATAATGGTGAAAGATCATTATGTCATCATGGTTGAGCCTGGCAATGAATATCTCACACATGTGACTCCCAAGACTGGACACGGAAAGCAGATTGCCAAAACTATTCACGAGTTTCTGGTGGAGAAAAATCTAACCCAGCAGCCCATTGTGTGTGTTGGTTGTGATGGAACCAATGTAAATGTAGGATCAGAAAATGGAGTCATTCATCATCTTGAAATGTTACTTGGTCACCCGCTCCATTATTTCATATGTCAGCTTCACGGAAATGAGCTGCCTTTCCGCGCAGTTTTTTATCACTATGATGGTAAACCAAGTGGTCCTGAGCATTGGCGTGGTCCCATTGGAAAGCAGATCAAGGAGTCTTTGTCTGAGCTTCCAGTTGTCGCCTTCCAGCCAGTCAGTTTCCCTGATTTCCCTGTGTTTAATGATGAAGTGGAGAAAGATCTGTCCTGGGATCAGAAATACCTGTATAGGATTTGTAAAGGAGTTATCACAGGTGTTGTTGAAGATGACTTGGCTGCTATTGAGCCAGGTCCTCCCTGTGTGTCAAGGTGGAACACCTTATGGAGTAGAATCCTCAGGCTGTATGTAGCAACATCAAGACCCAGCCATGAGTTGAAAAGAATTGTCATTACAATAATAAAGTTCAGTGCTCCAATGTGGTTTTACATCAAGATACACCCTTACGTAACACACGGCTCAAGGAACGTATTCCAGTCCCTGCTATATATGAAACACCTGAATAGTGAGGAGGAGACGATAGTGAAGAAGGCTGTCCAGAGAAATGCATACTTCGCCCACACAGATCAACTTCTTCTTGGTATGTGTGCAGATGAGGACATGACTGTTAGAGAAAAAGCTGTCGCAATGATAAGAAAAATTAGAGAGGAGAATCAGCAAAAGGAAGAATGCACTGGCAGATCTGAAGAGGAGGAGGAAGATTCTGATGCTGCTGTTGACGAGAATTTGTTAAACTATACTGATGAGGAGGGTAAAGATGGAGATGGGAATGAGGATGTGCCTCCTGTAGTCAACATGAGAAAGGTGGTGACTCCGAAACTAAAGTGGCAAGCAAAAAACTATCATTCCATGATTAACTGGAGGAATGAACTCAAGACTGAGCCTTCTTACATTGCTTCTCTGTCACATCTACAGGTTAATGACATTCTTGAGACACCATTAGTGGTGCCCAAGTGGCCAAACAGCACTCAGGCGGTCGAGAGAGGCATAAAAGTGATGACTGAAGCTTGCACTGAAGTGACGGGATACGAATCGAGAGATGGATATATTAGGCAAAGATTATTGTCTAGGAAAATGATGCCAAGGTTCCGCACAAAAAAGAATTTCAATATGAACTTGTAATGATTTTCTATACGGTGTACCTGTAAAATAACATGTGAATTAAATCGATGTCACCCATGTAAAATTTATCATTATCCTGGAAAACATTAAATGACACCTAATTTTTGGTATACACTAAAAGTTGACAAAAAGTCGTTCGCGATGCGGCAGGGTAAGTATGCATGAAATGGCATGAAATTTTGCACAGGTGTTTGTTACAGCCATACAAACGATGCCTGAAAAGTGCAGCATGCAACTCAAATAAAAGTGTTTTTTCCCTGCCCCCTATCAATGTACTTACTCAACATAGTGACGGTGCAATTACCATCACAGATTGTACGGAAAATTCCAACTTCTGGAAAACAAATATTTGGGCTCCCCAAATTTTGACTACTACCCGTGCGTCTACGTCCTGGATTGGCCAATCAGTGGTGCCCCACGGTGGCGTGATACATGCACGTTTACTGCGGTGCTCTGATTGGCTAACCGAACGTGGCGTGGTAGGTAGACTGTCTCTACTCTCTAAGTCCCCTTCTTTCCTTTTTTCATCCCCCTCATGCACTCCGTTCCTTGAACGGGAGGCGGGACTTAGCGATACGGTCGATCCGGCAAGGGAACCTGTGATAGTGCAGGGCACCCCTTGTCCGGGGGTCACCGGTAGGTGGCAACTTTCTTAGACATAACTATAGTCACAGGTAACCTGGGTGCAGAACCCTACGAGCCCGACGCCCGTCCAAGAGGGGGGGGCGGGGTCACTGCTCCCAGGCAGGAGCCCTGTGTTATAGGTAGGATTAGATGTAATCAAGAAGATGACTACAAGCATTAGAATAAAACAAAGAGATAAGGGACACTATTGGAAGAGGAAAAGTGGCAGAAATCACTTACAACAAATTGCAAGTCCCACTAACAAGAATATTTAGCACCAACGAAGGTTTCAAAGTAATCTGTAAAGATGACTTTGATTCAGACAAAATCCTTTCAAAAGAAGCCAGAGATGTATTTTACAATGAAGGCCTTGTTGTTGTCATGCCACCAAATCAAAAAGCAAAAAGATCAGTTTTCGTTCGTCAAGTCGACCAAGAGATCGGGAGGAAGACATCTGAAGACCTGAAAGATGAACTGGAACGCCAAAACAGGTGGATGAAGATCGAAGAAGTCATTAAGATAAAAGACTACACTCATGTTTTTAAGATTACCTTTGAAGAAGTTTCAATGGCTGAAAAAGTTTTACAACAGGGCTTTCTAATATTTAACATGTCAGTAACACCTCATCAAATAAAGAAGGAAACATTCATCAGTCTGCAAACTTGCTTCTCCTGCTACAAATATGAAGAACACACAACGAGAGACTGTCCAGAAAAAGAAAAAAAGTTCTGCTCAGATTGTGCAGGCGACGACCATACCTACACTGAATGTAAGAACCCACATGTTGGCTGTCTCAACTGTAAGAGAAACGGGAATGCATACATAGGACACAGGACGTTAGCAATGGCATGCCCAATAAAGAAACACATGATAAAGTACAAGGAACAAGAAACAAGGAAAAAGGAACAAGACAAGAAGGATACGACATACGTCGAAATAGCCAAGAGAGCGGTCCAAGAGGCTCATAGACCAGAATCCACCATATTAAACCTAAGTGAGCCAATACATGACAAGGTAATGATTAGTATGATCCATGCACATCTGCACAATATTATTGCACCCGGATCATACAATGAGGAATTAAGGAAAATGTTTAAATTGAATAACCTACCAGAGATGATATTTCCAGAAAATCCACAATCCGAAAAACTATTTCAGGCAACATACGCAAGCGAACTGAGAGAAAGACTACAGCTAGACAAACAAAGGTTTGAGCAAGGAGCAACAGCCGATACACAAAGAACACAAGCGACTGATAGAGATCCCAGACAAATGACTAGAAGTGACAAAGAGAAGATAGAAATAACAAAAGGACAGACTACAAGACAAAGGATTAGGAGGAGAGAAGATAAGATGGAGACTGATCACAATATACAACCTGAATCTGCTGAAGATATTGGATTAAAAGTTATCACTACAACAAAACATGGAATCCCAACATCGAGACCAACAGGAGGGACAATAGCAAAAAACTGTGAAGGAGGGATATACAAGTGGACATATCAAGAAAAATCCCTAAGTGAAGATTACGTCTGGTCACTAATCACTACGGACAAACTAAAGATTACGACCAATGAATTTAAAATAGTAGACCCGTCAGAGTTTAGAAGAGTCAGAAGCGGGAAACAGGACGATAGGTCTCCACTTCAACAGTCACAATCCAAGTATAAGAAATAATGGACAATAGACAAACAGTAAGAACTTTAAGAATAATACAACACAACGTAAGAAACTGGAAGACCGAGAGAATTAACCTAAGTAATATATATCAAGAAATTGACCCTGACATTATACTAATAAACAGTCACGGTGAGACAGAAAACAACAACATAAAACTCTTTAACTATTATGTAAACCAAAGAAATAAATCGGGCGAGAAAAATGACGGAGTAGCTATAGCGGTTAAAAGAAACTTAAAATTTAAACTAATCGATGACTTCCAGGATGAATTTCGAGCAATAAAAATAAATACAACTCAAGGAGACGTAATTATTGCTACTACTTATCTGCCACCGAGACGACCCTACTTACCTATAGAAGACCTATTAAAATTGGCTAACAATAGTCATCCGATGTACATCTTAGGAGACTTTAACGCCAGACACAGGATTTTTGACAATACAAATAATAACGTCGTGGGAAACGCCATTAATCAATTAATAAATCTAAGGAAAATCAATCATCTAGGTCCTAACTTTCCAACCTGGAGAAATCACAATACACAATCGACACCAGACAAAATTTTTACCAACAACAAAGCCTTTTTCAATTACCATATAATACAGGGACCTCTTACAGGCAGTGACCATCTGCCAATTATACTAACACTGTCAACAAGCCCCATACAGATAACAATAAAAAAGAGACTGAAAATGAGTAAAACAGACTGGGACAGCTTCAAAGACGACATAGGTAATCACCACTCGATTAACCTACAAGGGAAAACAACAGAAGACATAGACTCAGAAATGGACAGACTGCACTCAGCAATAAAAACATCTATAACCAAACACACTCCTACTTCACACTTTAGAACATTACCCAACAACAGACTACCAGAAGAAGTTAAATTAATCCAGACCCATTACAATGAAATAAACAGGTATATGGAAAGACACGGCAGTAACAGATGGCTATATACGACACAGACAGCACTACAGATAAAATTAAGAGACGCATGTAAGGAAGCAAACAATAAAAAATGGAATGATATTATAATGGCGGCTGACATGACTAAAGACACAAAAACATTTTGGACTTCCATATACAAGATGATGGGGCACAACAAGCAAAAAACACCATACATTAAAGACCAAAATGGAACAAAACTGCACGAGGAAAATGAACAAGAGTCAGCATTCAAAAGGGAATGGGTAAAAGTTTTTAAAATATCAGATGAGGAAAATGAAGATTTTGATAGTGAACACGAAGAAAGGATAGAAGACGAAATGGGAAGACATATATATAGAATCACCCCAAGGCAATATATAGACTATAACTTATTACCTAATAATCAAATAATAACCATGGGAGAAATGATGCACTGTCTGAGGAAGTTTAAGGAAAAAGCCCCTGGGCTTACAGGTATTACACGAAATATGATCATGAATCTACCTGAAAACATTTTAAAAACACTATTAAACATTTATAACGCATGCTTAATAACTGGTTACTTTCCAGACAAACTAAAATATGCTAAAATGATATTTATTCCTAAGGAGGGTAAGGACAATAAGGAAATATTAAACTACAGGCCAATATCTTTATTAGAAATTACCGGGAAACTATTGGAAAAAATTTTAAATTCAAGACTTATAGCCTTTTTAACACATGGGAAAACTAACAACAGACAACATGGATTTATGCCCAATAGAAATACCCTAACTGCAATAGCTATAATAACGGAAATAATTGCAATAGAAAAAAGCAAGGGTAACCAGATCAATATAATTTTAAGGGATGTTTCTAAGGCTTTTGATAAAGTTTGGCATTTAGGCTTAAAATATAAAATATTAAAACTGGGACTTAACGAATACTTGCTAAGAATATTGTGTAACTATTTAGATGATAGGAGAGCACAAATTCAAATTGGAAACTTTATGGGAACTATGTTTAATCTTGAGAGTAGAGTACCTCAAGGAGGATGCCTTTCTCCAACACTATATACAATTTATACTTCAGACACACCTCAACCTACCCCCTTTAGCGAATATGTAATGTTTGTTGATGATATTACTCAAATAGTATCACACCCAGGAAAATCAACCCAATTTATGGCACTCTACACGGTAAGAGCGATAAAAAACATAAATGATTTTGAGAAAAAATGGAAAATCAGGACAAATAAGAACAAATTCAAGATAATACCAATAGCCAAGATTAAAACAAGTCCAGTAATAGTCGACCAGGAACTATACCCATACGACACTGAAGGCAGGATGCTTGGATTAAAACTAACAAAAAGAGGATATATAACATACTTAAAAGATAAAGAACGACAGGCAAGAATAAGATTATCAAAAATAAAACGCTTTAAGAACCTTAGCATTAATAACAAAAGAAAGATTTATATTGCCCTTGTCAAATCAATTATGGACTACCCACCCATCCCATTGAACACCCTTAGTAAAACGTGCATTAAAAGGTTACAAACAGTACAAAATATAGCCCTCAGATTTATATATAACATAAAATATACAGACCACATCAATAATGAACAGCTACACAAGAGAGCAAACCTCTTAGCAATCAATGTAGATATACACAACAAAGCTGTAAATATTTGGAAAAAAGTGACTGAACTTAACACAGAAACATATCAAAACTGGATAAATAATATAGACAACGAAGAATTCCAAGAACACAGTTGGTTTAAATCAGCCAGGAAGAAAGTAATTGAACCATCTCCTGCCCCAATATACATATAAAACATTAATAGAGAGAATAAAAGATGAGAGTGACCTACCAGCTCCACTAAGAACCTGGCAGGCCTCTCCATACAGTGTACTTTTAGACTAACATGACTAATATTTAACATTTAACATTGAACTAACATCATGGCAAAAAAAAAAAAGAAAAAGAAAAGTGACTACCCTCCCAGCTACACAAGGACCTGGGCGGGCTCACTAACTCCATCGAAAAAAAAAAAATTAATAATAATAATAATAATGTGCTTACCCTCCCAGCTACATCAGCCAGGAAGAAGTAATTGAACCACCTCCTGCCCCAATATACACATTTACACATAAAACATTAATAGAGGAATAAAGATGAGAGTGACCTACCAGCTCCACTAAGAACCTGGCAGGCCTCTCCATACAGTGTACCTTTAGACTAACACAACTAACACTTAACTAACACCTCAAAAAAAAAAAATGTGACTACCGTCCCAGTTACACAAGGACCTGGGCGGGCTCACTAACTCCAACAATAATAAAAATAATAATAATAAGCAGCATTATATAAATAAACCAATATTAATACAAAGGTCTGACGACCCAAGGGAGCAGAACAAAGATAAAACACCAATAAGAAAGATGAAGCGATCTGGTTGAGCCCAGATTCTTTCTACTCCTACTGTATTTCAGTTTCACCACTTTTCCTTCAACCCCTAATAATCTTCTTTCACTTCTTAACTAAAGACTTCGTATCGTATCGAGATTCATTCTGGTCTCTCTTCTTGAACAAGCAACACCTCCTCCAGCAAGCTCCACGCTGTCAGCATTCATTCAACCAGGAGGCCAGCAACAGGCAACATCTTCTCTAACGAAGCTCCTGCACATCTACCTCCTTCAACACGCTACTCACCGAACGTCTCTACTGAGCAGCTCCTCACCACACGGCACCTCCAGCACCAGACTGTCTATCATATAACTTATATTATACAAGAAAACCACCTTAGAGTTTCCATCCATCCTGAGTGCTAGACAACATTATACCACGAATTCCTACAATAGTAGTAATAATAATAATAATAATTATAATAATAATAATAATAATAATAATAATAATAATAATAATAATAATAATAATAATAATAATAATAATAATAATAATAATAATAATAATAATAATAAAGGACCATAAATAAATACAAAATAAAAATAAAATCAATAGTAGTAACGATATACAGTGTGTATGTTGTGTTGTCAAAGAGGATATATAACTTGCATAAAAGATAAAGAATGACAGGAAAGAATAAGACTATAAAAAATGAAACGAATTAAGAACTTTCGCATAAATAACAAATGAAAGATTTATATAACTCTTGTCAAAGCAATTATGGACTACCAACCCATCCCATTGAACATCCTTAGTAAAACAAGCATTAAAAGGTTACAAACAGTACAAAATATAGCCCTCTGATTTATTTATAACATAAAATATACAGACCACATCAATACTGAACAGCTACACAAGAGAGCAAACCTCCTAGCAATCAATGTAGATATACACAACAAAGCTGTAAATATTTGGAACAAAGTGACTGAACTTAACACAGAAACTTACCAAAACTGGATAAATAATATTGATAATGAAGAAATCCAAGAATATGGCTGATTTATATCAATCAGAGAGAAAGTAATTGAACCATCTCCTGCCCCAATATACGCATAAAACATTAATAGAGAGAATAAAAGATGAGAGTGACCTACCAGCTCCACTGAGAACCTGGCAGGCCTCTCCATACAGTGTACCTTAAGACTAACACAACTTACATATAACTAACACATTAGCAAAAAAAAAAAAAAAAAAAAAAAAAGAAAAAAAAGAAGTAAGAAGTATAATCAGCAGCACGACATAAGTAAACCAATACTAATACAAAGGTCTGACGACCCGAGGGAGCAAAACAAAGATATAAAAAATCAATAAATAAGATAAAGCGATCTGGTTGAGCTCAGATTCTTTCTACTCCTACTGTATTTCAGCTTCACCAATTTTCTTCAATCCCTAATAATCTTCTTTCCCTCTTAACTCCTGACTCCAGTGCCAAAGTAAGAAAAACAATATTTTTGAGACCCTGCAATTGTGTGTAAATGAGGCAGAAGGTCAAATCAGCAACCTGGGACTTGGTCACAATTTTTGTGATGCCATATTTCAGCAGGGTCTACCATTAGACAATACATTATGCTTCCAATATCTTCCCAGGCGGTAGTACCTCCCTGTTTGATAGCGGCCTACTACCTACTACCAATGGAAATAACTTTATATCGGCCTTATTGAGCTATAACAATACTACTGCTACTACTTCTAATAATAATAATAATAATAATTAAGTAAATATTCATACACGCTTACAATCAGTTTTCATGTATATAGTCAGACAATGCAGATACATAATAAGCTATTCCTAGTGTAGTCTATTTATTGCTTACCAGTGTATACCTGCATCGTTTGTATGTCTGTAATATCTATTTGCTATACTAATATTAATAAATTTTGTATGCAATGTAATCTCATCCAATCTAACAAGATATATATTACAATATTCTTTTATAGTTAACGTTATGTTTTTTTTCGTTTTCTCTTTCAAATAGAAATTGTATTGGAACATCTTATTATCAAGTAATATGTGAGTTTATTTCTTTGTAGACATACTTAAAGAAAAATATAGTTAGGAAACTAGCTATTCAACAAGTTACTATACAAAATGAGAACTTTTTATTCAGAATTATTGAGAGAAAATAATAAAAGATTATGAGAAGTGTTCGCTCTTCAAAACACTCGGGATTTACTCACAGTAGTTACAGGCAAGCGCCGTCGGCCATGATGGCAGCAGCAGCAGGACCTAATACAAGTAATTTTGCCCAAAGTTCCGCTTTTGCCGACGCAGTTCAGCGTGCCAGACAGGTATTTATTATAAATTTGTCGTCTCCAACAATTTTGTGAGGGTATGTGCAGTAAATAATTCAGAGAGAGGCAGTGAGGAGGTAGGATGTTTGTTAAGTGTGTTATGGTCCAACTTCACCGAGACGAAGTTGGACGCTGTGGCGGAATTTCATCGATTTTCCCGAGTTATATCTTGAGGGTTTGAGTATCTGGTGTAAATAGATGGTATAACTTAGGAGATATGGTCCAGTACTACTTGTGACGTTGTAAAGGTAGAGTGGTGGTGAGGAGTGAGTTATATTGTAAGGAAGGAGTGACGTCACTGGCCTGTAAACACGAAGCCGGTGTGGTATAATGGCGGCCCCGCGTGGTGTGCTTCCTGTGCCGCCCTCACACACGCTCGCCTCAAATTTCTTCAACCTCCCTCCTTCTCTCTCCTCTACCTCTCTCACAGACATAGAATCTACCTGAAAGTTTGTTCATTGACCTGGTTAAAGTATCAGGAGGGTGACTGGTTCTCAAGTACCTCTGGTGTAAATCAGTTTATAGCGCCTTTCATGGGTTGTCCTTGGTATATTGACTTAAATCGTACCAGTGCATATATATATCTACACTGTTTTTGGTCATTCTGAACCAATGAGCTTGTATGATAATTTTAATGAATAAATATTTTTCTGGCAAGATAGGTATTGGTGTAAGAATGAGAGGGTTAAAAAAAAGGCAGTGGATATTTTGCCATGACCAGTTAAGAACATAAGAACATAAGAAAGTGGGATACTGCAGGAGGCCGACTGGCCCATACAGGGCAGATCCCTTTCACACCCATCCCAGCACTTCCATGTGCCTATCCAACTTCGTCTTGAAGCTCCCTAGCGTCCCCGATCCTACTATAGCACTCGGTAGCCTATTCCACATATCCACAACTCTATTACCAAACCAGTGCTTGCCTATATCCTTTCTGAATCGGAATTAATCTAATTTAAAGCCATTTGTTCTAGTTATTTCGTTATTACTGAGCTTCAGAACATCTTCCATTTTACCCTTGTTAATCCCACTTACCCACTTGTACACCTCTATCATATCTCCCCTAACTCTACGCCTCTCTAATGAATGTAAGCCTAAGCTTTTCAGTCTTTCTTCATATGGAAGGTTTCTAATATTATGGATCATTTTTGTCATTCTTCTTTGTACTCTCTCCAAAGAATCTATGTCCATTCTATAATAAGGACACCAGAACTGAACCGCATAATCCATGTGTGGCCTCACTAATGCTAGGTAAAGTTTCAAGATAACGTCAGCAGTTCTGTTACTCACAGACCTAGATATGAACCCAAGAATCCTGTTTGCCTTGTTGCGAACGCTAATACATTGTTTTCTAGGTTTCAAGTCGTTGCTAACAAATACACCTAGATCTTTTTCACAAACTGAGTTTTCTATTTCCGTGTTACCTAGTTTATACTTAACGTTTGTATTCGTCTTCCCTATCTGTAGTACCTATTTGGTCACTATTTTACCTTGAGTGCGCTCTGATTGGCTAATCGTCTGTTACCGGCGAGCAACTCGAGAACTATATGGGATCGTGACTGGCGGTGTTTCTGTTGTGCATGGAAACATTATAAAAGAGGAGAAATTTACTCGAACCTAATAAAGCCTGACCTAACCAACCAAAGAAACCTACCTAACTTCCTAGTCGGGGGGTGGGGGGGGGGTTGGACCCCCCATCATATTATACAGCGAGTACTTGGCCAAAGTCAATCAGAGCGCACTCACGGTAAAATAGATTTAGTAGGAACTTAGCCGGTCAGGGCAAAATATCCACTGTAAAAAAAGATATAACATGTCAGGAGGAAACTTGTAGCATTGGTTTTAATTTAGATAAATTTAAATTTAGAAATTAATAAGGTAGATATTGGTTTGGAAATGGATTTGTAGATAAGTGAAACGAATTACCAGACACCATCATAAACTAGAACTCATTGGGAAGCTTCAAGTACAGGTTGAGTGATAAAGGTTGGGGTATATTATTTTACAAGTGCACTCTCAAAAGTTTGCAAATGAATAGTTGCTATAGGTAGATCTGACTCATCTCTTATCACATTTCCTTGTGGCATTTTTAATGCAAATTACATTTAAGCGAGATATTTAACATTTTGGTATTACAGTTTCAGTCAACTGGTAGAGCAATTTTGTGTTTACCATTAGTTATATCTTGTCACTAGGAACGACTTTTGCTCATACCACTTCTGTTGCAAATGGATGTTAACCGAGAAAGTAAATTCATGTGAGGCATTAAAGTAAATCTGCAGTTTCCGTGTGTCGTTTACAGCCAACCCATTCAGAGTGAGCTTATTCTCATGTCCACATAAAACGTAAAATTACACCATGATGCTTAACAAAGCTGCGTTCATTGGTACCAAATATTGAAATAAGTACTTCTGTTTAATATAGTGGGGACAGCTAGGAAGTTGGGTAAGGTTAGGTAGGTTTCTTTGGTTGGTTAGGTCAGGTTGTATGGGGGATGGTAATTCCAAAACGATTCATTTCTGACGGAAACGAAGGTCAATTTTGAATGAATCTCGCCAAATACCTTGGGAAAAAACCAAAATTCGTGGTTGAACAGTAGTTGTAACAGAAACTAGAAATTTACCCAATTGTTTGGTTATTTACCATAAATACTACAGTAGAAGTCCAAAAATCCGGACTGCTTGGGGATTGGGTCGGTCCGGATTTTCGGATTTTCCGGATTCTGAGGCAGTACTTTTAAAATTCAAATTTCAGGAGAAATAAAGAAGAGATGAACAGGTACATTTTGATAGTTTATTCATTAGCAAATATAGCATGCTTCATTTATCAAAACAAGCAGTTTTAAAGATAAGGCTGTGAATTCTAAAATTTTATTCTTTGCCTTTTTTATATCATAAATTGTAGACTTCCCAATGTCGTATGTTTCCATTAGATCAGTATTGCTCACACCACGTTCTAGTTTCTTAATTATTTCAAGTTTGTCACTCAATTTCAACATGTTCTTTCTCTTCACACAACGAAGTTTATCTACTTTAGGAGCCATTATTATGGGCTTGTACAGTACTCTGTAAATGGAAAGAGTAGGACTCAAAATTACTTACGTTGTCACAGTTTGATTGCTCGTTTTAAAGTGGTGACCGCGTGGTTGCTTGTTGTCACTGTGCAGCTGTGGCACTCACGCATGCACACATACATACAAAAGCCAGCTAAAAAAAATAGAGTTTGAGTTTTCGAAAAGTCCGTATTCTTGGGTGGTCCGGGTTTCTGGTATCCGGATTTTTGGACTTTTACTGTACTATGAAAAATCTCTAGTCACTGTGTGTTGACTTTTTGGGATCACCTTAAGAATTGTCACCCCGGAGTTTGGCAGGGTGACAATTCTTCAGGTGGGATATCCTGGGGTGATGAATCTTCAGGTGGCAACACCTGGGGTGACAATTCTTCAGGTGGGGTCAGGACCCTCCATGGTTAGGTTAGGTTAGGTGTATGTATATTATTCTTATTTTTTTTTCTTTAAACTTTTCACAATAAAGATGCATAACACAAAGGAATATATTTGTTATCCTAATTATACAAATTATATTCACTGTGGGCTGGGGTGACGATTCTTCAGGTGGACATTCTGGGGTGATGATTCTTCAGGTGATCCACTTTTTGTTTACAGCCGACCCGTTCAGTCTGAGCTTATTCTCACGTTACAACAAACTTAAAATTACACCACGATGCTTCAACAAAGTTGCATTCATTAGTACCAGATAACAAAATAAGTTCTTTGGGTATTATTATTGTTTTGGTCATCCAGTGAATTTTAGGATTTTAAATTTTGGAATCATTAGACAATTTTAAGAAACTTTTCTTCTATTGTAAAGGCAGAGGAGATGGTTAGCACCAGAAATAACATATGGAATTGGACAAATTTTGGGAGATATTATTTGCATGATCTGAACACGAAAATTGAAACAACAATGCACAGAACCTAACAAAGGCTGACTTAACTATTCTAACAAAAGAAACCTACCTAACCTTTCCAAACTTTCAGCCAAATATGGCAGGGGGTCCAGGGGCAGAACCCCCATGCTAGGAAGTTAGGTAAGGTTAGGTAGGTTTCTTGTTTAAGTCAGGTTCTGTGCAGTCTCGTTAAAATTTTTGTGTTCAGCATCATGCAAATAACTAGTATCCATAAATTTATGTTCGTTTCCCATTAAACAAACACTATATGTATGTTTATATATATATATATATATATATATATATATATATATATATATATATATATATATATATATATATATATATAAAAATATATATATATATATATATATATATATATATATATATATATATATATATATATATATATATATATATATATATATATATATATATATATATATATATATATATAATCAACGACCTCACCAGCAAGGCATCGAACCCTCGACCTACTGGGTGTGACTAGGGAACGCTTACCGGCTAGGCCACAAGGACGCTAAAAGCAGTTCTAGACTCTGTTATATTTCACACAAAGCCTGTTCAACGAGCTGATGGCGCCGTGAACCTCAATGGGAAACTGCCCGTGCCTCTTATGTGGTGTCAGTAGCATTTTACCGAATCCAGCTGGTATGAAACGCGAGGTACATATATATACTTCATTTTTAGTCCATATAACACGCGGACTTTGAACATATAATCAACGACCTCACCAGCAAGGAATCGAACCCTCGACCTACTGGGTGTGACTAGGGAACGCTTACCGGCTAGGCCACAAGGACACTAAAAGCAGGTCATGTTTTGATATATATATATATATATATATATATATATATATATATATATATATATATATATATATATATATATATATATATATATATATATATATATATATATACATACAGGGTGTCCCATAAATTTCCATACATAGGAAAAATAAACCTTTTTATATGAAAATCCATTTTTATTTATATAATATGCTCTACATGACTACCATTCTGTTGAAAACACTCTTCAATGCGTGTCCTCCACTGCTGAAGAACACGTTCAAGCACAGCTGGAGTTATGCTTGTAATGGCGTTGGTGATACGTTGCTTGAGATGATTTATGTTTTGTATCTTTTCCTGATACACCATGGCCTTCAAATGCCCCCAAAGGTAAAAATCAAGTGGGGTAAGGTCTGGGGATCTGGGAGGCCACTCCACAGGACCACGCCGACCAATCCAATGTTAAAAACCATATGTATGGAAACTTATGGGACACCCTGTATATATATATATATATATATATATATATATATATATATATATATATATATATATATATATATATATATATATATATATATATATATATATATATATATACACATATATATATATACATATATATATACATACACACATACATACATACATACATATACACACACACACATACATATACACACACACACACATATACACACACACACACACAGTGAACCCTCTCTTTACACGGTCAATTGAACCCACGGAGGCCCGCGTAAAGTGAGAAACGAGTGAAGTGAACAACATAACATATGGGATTAAATGAAATAGAGACCGGGCCGACCATCGAACTCCACTTTTTTAGACACAATACCTACGTTGTAGTAAAAATAACTTCTTAATTTAATGATGGTATGCACACACAATTAATAATTAAGAGAAATGTCAATAATATTAGGCTTTTTTAACACTTACATTAGTAGAAGAGATGGCTGGGCACATGGGGATGGGGGTTGGTTCCGAGGCAGAGGGCAGATTATTGGCCCTCACTTGTATCAATTGTATCACTATCCACCACAGAGGCTTGCAGGGCCTCTTTTTCAAACCCCTCAAAGTCCATACAAGTCCATATCATCACTATCACTGACTTGGGCCGGCTGTGGTGGGTGGCGGGTGAAGAACTTGGTAATGTTTTGATGACTGGGCGACCTTATGCATACCCTGCCCGCGCCGCTCTCTGCGTAAAAGAGTACATGCACCGCGTAAAGTGAGCATTCCGGGTCTAGCAGGGTACCGCGTAAACATGGAAACGCGTAAAAATACTGTGTGTGTGTGTGTGTGTGTGTGTGTGTGTGTGTGTGTGTGTGTGTATGTATATATATATATATATATATATATATATATATATATATATATATATATATATATATATATATATATATACACACACACACACACACACACACAGTGTGCGCGGAATGTTAGATCGTGTGCTGAAAAAATATTGATATTTACGATTGTTATATAAATAAAGTCAAGTAACACTTACCACTTCAATTAATACATTGTAGTGTTTCCTCTGCACTTCAGACAGTCATTTAGCCTTCGAGGAACACTGTCAGTAAGGTTTTGCAAGAGGTCAGGTGGCAAGTTAGCCCAGGTATCCTTGATGGCTGCCTCTAGCTTCGGGATTGATGATGTGTCAGCGTTGCACAGACGACGCTTAACAATGGACCACAAATTTTCTATTGGGTTAAGATCTGGGCTATTGCCAGGCCAGTCATTAAAGAAAGGTACCTCACAGTCTTTGAGCCACTGTATGACACTTAGCAGTGTGGCATGGGGCACCGTCCTGCATGAAAAGGCTTGCCTTAGCTTTATCAAATGATTCAGGTAAGAAATCACTGAGCAGTTCAAGATAGTTTTACTGATTCATCATCTGGTTCTTAAGGAGGATTACTAGTTCACCAACACCATAATACGTAAAGGAAGCCTAAACCATAAGCGAGGAAGGGTGCTTAACAGTCTTTACAGTGTACTGTGGGAGGTGCGCCCTCCCTCCATTATTCCGTCACAGAAAACGTAGCCTCATCCGACCATAATACACTCCTCCATGTCTCTAAATCCCACACTTCATATTTCTTGCAAAATTTCACTCTATTTTCCTTCTGTCTCTTTGTCAACAGAGGTTTACGGCGGGCACGAAAGCTCTTAAATCCCAGGTCATCGTGCATGGTTTGTTGAACACAACGTAACGAGACGTGACTCAGAAGACGGGGGTTTCTCTCTTTCACTTCACGTGCTGTGAGTGAGGGATTGGACCGAACTTGTCGAGAAATAACCTTAAGTGTCCGTGGAGACAATATTTTAGGCCTACCAGACTTAGGTAATGGAGCTGGTAACTCGTCCTCTCCAAGGTCACGGAAACGTTTGACAAGATTTTGAACAACTCGTAATGCCACACCAGTCTGAGCCGATATTTCTCTCAGTACATGGTTTGCTTTGTACAATGCAATTACTGCTGCAATATCGTCTCTTGTAGTAACCCTCCTGGACATCTCTGATGGCCACTATGTCGGGTTAATGCACCTGAAACTAGACAAATCATGGCCACATGGCACGGGAACCCGCACAATAAATCTTCCCCTCACAGCTGCCAGAGGCGCACTGACTACAAGCCGTGACGTGTTCTCAGTTGCCAAATGTCAGCGCTTGCCAACAAACCAAGCGTTTTGACTTCTCGCATCCCAGGACAGGCTTCACAACATATAATCTTATTTTTGCGAGAACTTAGTTCATCGGCCCTATCGCGACTTAACATTCCGCGCAGACTGTATATATATATACACAGCTAGACCCCGGCTTATGACGGGGTTAGGGACCCAAATCCAGGTCGTAAGTCCGACATAGATAAAAAAAAAAAAAAAATTTTAAATAAAAAATCTACAATGAAATACAGTACAGTAAAAGTAATAAATAATGAGGAATGGATACAGTGTGACTGAGCACTTACCTTTAATGTAGTCAGCTGAATGCACATGGGGCCCCCATAATTTTCTAATTATACATTGAGACTACATTAACTGGAAACGTTTCGGTATAGAAAATGCGTGTGTCACTTAGGAAAAAAAAATTGAAAAAAAAAATGGTCACAACTGTGGCGGTCGTAAGTCCCGACGGTCGTAAGTCGAAGCAGTTGTAAGTCGGGGTCTAGCTGTATATATATATATATATATATATATATATATATATATATATATATATATATATATATATATATATATATATAGGTTATATATATATACGATATATGATATACAGGTTGACAACCCTTTATCCGAAAACCGAAAAAGCTGTGAAAACCGAAAAAAATTTGTGGGGCATTTTTTTTTTTTTTTTTTTTTCAAACAGGGATTAGCCCACCCGGGTATAGATCACTGACCCACATCAGGGCCTGGGGGGCGAAAATGTAACGGTAATAATTATTATAATAATAATTATTCATAGTAAATAAAAATTTTAATAAAAATACACCAAAATAAAATAATATAACATTAATAATAATAATAAAATATAATAATAAAATATAATTATAAAATTAATAAAAATAACTAATACAGGAGTACTGTAATAATAAAATAATAATAATAAAGATATACAAGAATGAAAAATAAGATCAAAAGTGAGAAACACGACCCAGACCTATGAATTATTATTATTATTATAATATTATTATTATTATTATAATTTTTATATTTTCGCCCCCCAGGCCCTGATGTGGGTCAGTGATCTATGCCCGGGTGGGCTAATACACATTTAAAAAAAAAAAACCTGAAAAACGAAAAATTCCGAAATCCAAAATGCCTCTGGCCCCAAGGATTTAGGATAAGGGATTGTCAATCTGTACTAATTAGATTTAAGAAAGGTTAGCTTAGATTATGTTAATTTTATGCTGAAAAATTTTTCCCATTGTCTCGTGAGTGTTAGTTGTGACAGTAAAACTTTCCAATACACATATAAGTACTGTATACGGAAAATTATGGTTCGGTTCTTTACAGCTGTTTCATCTTTTTTTAGATGAGAATTTTTCCCTTCGGTGTACTGCGCAGTTTGGCGGCGGATTCTTACTTTCAGTGTGAAGGTTGTTCTCTGTTATATGAAATGATAAATAGGTTCTATGGAAATGGTGAAACGGCAATACGTTTCTTCAGTGGCATGTGATTTTCAAAAAATTTGTAGACCTAAGCCAAAGCGAAAAGTAAACTTATCCTAAATTTCAAGACAGTGGAGCAAATAATAATGAAGGCGAAGTACCTTGAAAATTTAGAATGGGGTGAAAAGGGCCAAAAATGAAGGGGGCAGTGGAGAGAGTTTGGGGGCTAGAATTGACCTACATGTTGTCTGTAATTAGTGACAGGAATATCAAAGCATTCGGCCAATATTTAAGGCCCCTTGTATTTCAACCAGACGCTCCCCTTAAAGTTGTTTCTTGAATATCAGGGGAATGAAATTGTGGAGAGGGCCATTCATTATGCAGCCACACAGTGTGAGGAAATGGGCATTTCTCTGGAGAGAGGAGGGAGGGATAAGGCTCCAAAAAAGGATGCCAGGAGAGATGGCAAAGGATGCTGGACTCACATTGCCAGAGGAAGTGAAAAGGGCTATGTTTGAATGCCCTGATGGCTTTCATCAAGAATTGGAGATTCGTTCAAAGGCGATGAATCACATTCTGTCAATCTTTGCTGCTATTCAGCCAAACTCTATGGTTATTGCAACAGAAGATCTTCGGAAGTGTATTCCAGAATTGACTAAAGCGTTCGATGAATTCTCTGATGAAGATATCGGTATGGAAATTGGACGACTTTGGAGACATTTGGAAGCTGCCAAAATCAGCCCTGAAGAACCATAGAAGTGGACAGCATTGCATTTTTTAGAGTATTGTAAAATGGAATTTTTTGTGAATCCCTGCCAAGCTTGTCATTGTGCTTGAAATTCTTTTTGACTAACTGAAAGAAGTGAACGTGAAAGAAGTTTTTCCAAATTAAAACTGATAAAAAATTTCCTTCGCTCAAGCACGAATCAGACAAAATTGATAACCCTGGCTTTGCTTTCAATTGAGCATGAATATGCAAAGAAAGCGAATTTTGATGAGGTCATTGACCAATTCGCAGAAATTAAGGCTCAAAAGCAGAGATTGTGAAATTTTTTCTATTCCTCTTTGAAGAATATGCGGAGCTTTGAGACTGGATTTTCTGTTACCATTTTTAAAATTCTTACTGGTGATGTTTTCTCTGGTTGGAGATGTGTTTTTGTTATATCAATGCTATGCAGTATTACCTGTTTGCTGAATTTTTATTGTCCTGCATTTTTCTCATTTCCAATTTGCTTAATACAGTACTGTACTGTTATCCACTTGAAATTTTACTTGCAAACATGATTAATGTTCTCAGTGTATGGGTATTTAATTTTTAAAATTATTAATTTTTGGGAGAGGGGGGTGCCAAAGGAAGGGTCTGCTCCGGGTGCCAAATATTCTAGGTACGCCCCTGAGACTCGTCATTGTAATCACCAACCCGTGAGCTATGGTATGGTTATTTTCGACTCGTAATTTTAGGAAGGTATACAGTAAAACCTCGATAAATCGGACCTGGAAAATTCCGGGGATGAGGGATTTTTTCTGACTTTGAGAGCGTCATCTCGTTACCCATAAATCTCTCATTCCCGGAAGTACTCTGCACCAATTGTTCCAGTCATTGGAAATATTACGTGTGTACAAAATATTTATTTTTGTTTATTACTGAATATGTATTTGATTGAGTTAATGTTTATACAGTATATGCGAAATGAGCAATACAATTCCTTAATACGTAGAATATTAAAACACGCAAGAGGAGACAAGACGGCATTGTTTTTGTTAGTGTTTACACTGTGACGATGGTTCTACTTATGAAACAAGAAAAAAAGACCCTGGTTGTAGCTGTAGCAGGCATGGGGCAATTAATTCACTTAGCTTCACTTGTTAACTTTTGAAATTAAAGTTTAACTTAATTGAAATTTTAGCAAATTACTTGATTAGCTTAGATTAATAATCGGTTAACTCCTTAGAAAAAATAGCAACAAATATATAGCACACCAGCCCTTGCACCCAGTTAGTATCCATACTGTTGACTTTCCTGTACAGTACAGTGATTTCTGCTATAACGCGTGTTTTGATAACGCGAATTTGCTCTAACGCGATTTATGAATTAGGAACGATATTTGTATAACGCGAACGCTTGTTTGCTATAACGCGATTTTTGCTTACTATTTCTCCAATTTTGTGGTACAGTGGGGTATGCTATAACGAATCTAATTGGTTCTAGAACCTTGTTCGTTATAGCATTCGTTCGTTATAGGATTAATCCATTCCAGGGCCCCAAATACAACCACTTAACACTGAAAAATATAATATAAAATTGTAAAAATTTTAAAAAAGTGCATAAAGATGCATCTAAACCCCTGAAATAAAGAATATCATTAATATTTGTAATAAAAAAACAATAAATTAGAAAAAAAATTAAATAATGTTCGTTGTAGGAGTTTCGTTCGTTATAGCATTCTCAATTTTATAGGTAAAACCGTTCGTTATAGGAATATTCGTAGTAGGATCCGTTCGTTATAGCATACCCCACTGTATTAACTGTGAATATAGTAAAGAAGAATATCAACAAGAAGCGTTCTGGTGATAGAATTCCCGGTGATGATCGTAAAAGAAAGGATATAACACTTGAAGAGAAGCTCGATTTTATCAACCTCAAAATCACCCTTCTCCCCCATCAAGTAAAGTGTTACATTTACTGTATGATTTCATTATTAGATATGAATGTAACATTTATTTAGACTGTGCTATCCTTTGTGTTAGGCTAACTACTAAATTTTTTCGATTTCGAGTAATCTGCACCTAACCCTATTTTCTCCATAAGCCCTGTTATTTCTATTACGCGATTTTCTATAACACGATATTTTACTAGAACACAATTATCGCGTTATAGCAGAACTACCTGTACACGAAATGTTTGTAGCCAGACTGGAGAGGCCACCCTGCCTGCTGCCTCTCAGTTGAGCAGTTGTCATTGCAGTGTCCCTGTGATAAAAGAATTAAAGTTATTTTGTCAAGACTTATTCATACCAAGGAAGTAATGTGCCAGACTGCCTGACTCAGTTTGGCTATTCAGGTACAATAGAATGTCGATATAACACGAGATACGTTCCAAGGATGGTCGCTTTAAACCGAATCCACATCACGGTCCAAATTGGCGCCCCACTCTTGAAGCACCATTATCTCACTACCGTGCTTCCAGCACCTTGATTTTCTGCTCCAGTGTAATTCCTTGCCTGGATTTCTTGGTCTTTGGGGGTAGTTAATGATGTAGTGGCTGGCCTCTTGTACATAGTGGCAATGGTTGATGCATGTGGTAGGAGATAGCATCACACAAGATGTCCGTTCACTAGAGCATCAGTGCGAGAACTGAGGGTGTGGGAGGGTGGCGGTCACCCGTGTTGCGAGCCCAGAGACATTTCTGGCGGTAAACATTAGGCGCGAATTTTAAAAGTGTGTGCATTCCATAACGTGTGCCTGAATGACTCGTAACATAGGAAAGATTTGCTTTAAATTACATGTAATACATTGTTCTTAATAGTGGGTGTCGCTTTAAATCAATAATTTTAAATTGACGTTCTACTGTACAGTACTTTATTAATATAGCGCGTACTTGAGTGTAGACTCACATTTTTAATAAATTTGTTTCTGATTATTTGAGAGGATTTTCCAATGTGTTTTGTGTGTGTGCGCATCTACACACACACATTACTACAGGTAAAAGAAATAATTGTCCTACGGGCAAGCACATAAAGGGAATATACATTTCTATGTACACAAGTAAAAAATGTATCCCCCCTCCCCCATTGGTCTGCAAATGTTATTCGCAGATTTGGCGATTTGCGGCCATTTTTAGAACTTAACCCCTGCGAATTTGGGGGGGGCTGTATTAAATTATTTAATCCGCATGAAAATTCCCCTAACCTAACTTAAGAAAAATTCTTAACTAAACTAGTTACTGTTCAGAAAATCAGGTAACTTGACTAGAGAAAAATGAAAATTAACTTAACCCTTAAGGATTAGGGTGCTGCTGGCTGAAACCCGGGGTGAATAAATCGAGAAAAAATAAACTTTTCCCCAAATAATAATAATAAAAACAGTGGCGGGAATAGGCGGACATTCTGGAACGTCACCCACGGCCTAAGGGTTAACTATAGCGTGTTTTTTCCCAGCTGGCAAAAGATGCCTCGCCCCCTCAAAGAGTTACAATTGATTGGCTGTTGCAAACCTGTCTGATTTTGTCCTGAGTAATGATGTACAGTGGTCTCTCGATTAACGAACGGTCCAATTAACGAAATTTTGGTTAACGAATTAGCTCCCATAAGGATTTTCAGTTCGATTAACAAACAAAACTTCAATTGACAAAATCCTTACGAGAAACATGTTTTGTTGTGCGCATCAGCTGATCATCCAGTCCGCCAATACAGTAATCAGTTCTATGTTTACATTCGTTTCCAGTGGAGTAAATATCAAGAAAGTCGGTCTCTTGAATATTTCTGCATTTTTATATTAAAATTATTGGTCATCCTGAAATTTAGGTAACATATTGATAATATCTACAGTAGAGGGAGCAGTTTTTGTGCGCCAATCAGCTGATTGAATCACCCAACAACCCTTCTCAGTTTAACTTTGTTTACAGTGAACGTCCAGTTTGTTGGTCTATTTGAATATTTTTGCAATTTTACATTAAAATTATTGGTCATTCTGAAATTTAGCTAACATATTGATAATATTCAGTGCAGAAATTATTTTGAAACATGAAGAATGCATTAGAACCAATGCTCTCTGTAAAGAATATGGCATGTCATCATCGACTGCCTCTACAATCAGCTGTTTGATATGTAAACAAAGCTGCCGGGAATATGACATACACATCTCGAACTAAGTTAAAATACAGTTTTTCTCCTGTTTTTATTTATTATTGTACAGTACTGTACAGTATTTAGTTTATATTTAATGTTTTGTTAATTCTATTACTAATATACAGTACTATGGATGTATACTGTACTTTTTCTGTGAGTTGGAACCAATTACCGAATATCCCATTGAAATAATAGATTCGGTTAACGAAATTTTCGGTTAACGAACGACTGTGGAACCAATTGTGTTCGTTGATCGAGGGACCACTGCATTTCTAAACGAGTTTATTAATAATGACCGTTTCTGACAAGAAAGATATTTAACTAAATTACCGTATTTGCCGGCATATGAGACGCACCCATATTTTACAAAGATATTTTGTGGATTTTTTTAGTATGTTTAGTGATACAATTATTGAAAGTGATTTTGTAGGGGAAAGCATGATTTTGTGCGTGCAAATACAATACAGTCTCTCCTCGACTTACGAGATATTCAACTTACGACAATCCGGACAAACGACGGCCATGGTTGTATAAAATATTTTTCACATTACTTATTTTCGAGTCCCGACGTTAGTGATCTCGCTGTGTACTGAAAATTTTTCGTTTGTAATTCCCTTTAAAATGGCTGGCAAGCATAGAAATGAGAGTTCTCGTGGTGCTGAGAAGAAAAATAGACACCCATTTTAGAATTTCTATGTATTATTTTCGCCTTTTCGACTTACGACCTGGTCGTCGGGACGGAACCCCGTCGTAAGTCGAGGAGAGACTGTATACAGTAAAGCCTCCGATAACAACTGTTAGACCAACAACTTTTCATATTTAAGACCCTAGTTAATTTAGGACCCAATTCAATTTCCGGCCTTATTTCATTCGTATTTACGACCAAAATATAATAAAAAATTAAATAAAATAAAATTTTTGTATAAATAAAAACTGAATCCTGATATGTACAGGTTGTACCCCTCTAGTCCGGCAACCTCGGGACCTGACCGGTGCCGGACCATGGAAATTCACCCTTTTCCTGGACAGAAGTGACTTGCGCTTACGTTAGCACCACTTTCACTGCTTCGTGGTCTCTTTGAAGACATATTGAAGGGTTAAATGTCGTACAGTAGCTTCTCAAATTTCACACGTTTTTAATTCAACGTTTTTTATTTGGACACAAAAAAAACACTACATAATTTAAAATTTTGACGGCGGAAACTCGAATTTCGACGGGCTTGAGCGGTCCGCCAACATTTAGCCGTGCACAATCGTGTAAACAGCGTCCTTACTCCTATGTACAAAAGATTCATTATTGTTTATTACTGAATGTCTTTTTTATTGAATTAATGTTTGTGTGCAAAATGAGCAATACAATCCATTAATAATACGTAGAATATTAAAACGCACGAGGAGACGACACAGCATTGTTTTCGTTGATTACAAAACCAGTGACTGACTGGTTCTACATATAAAACAAGAAACTAAGACCCTGGTTGTTGCTGTAGTAAAATTAATGTAAAAAATTAATATGGTTGTTTTAAGTAATGTTATCTAATGTTAATAAATAGAACAATAAAAGCAGCAAACCATTAATGTTAGAGAAAAAAGTGAGACTGCGCGTATGTAAGTGCGCACATGTGAAAAACATATCGTCATTACTCTTCATAAGAATATGAAAGCAACACTTATTTACTGTTCATATATGGTATGTTTTAATTAATGTTTCTGATTTATTTTATTGATTTAATGTTTGTGTGTGCAAAATGAACAATACAATTCATTAATAATTCATGGAATGTTAAAACACATTAGGAGACGAGACGGCTGCCGGCATTGTTTTCGTTAATGTTTACAAAACCAGTGACTGATGATTGGTTCTACATAAAAAACAAGAAAATAAGACCCTGGTTGTAGCTGTAGTAAAATTAATGTAAAAATTAATATGGTTGTTTGAAGTAATGTTATTTAATGTTAATAAAGGGAACAATATAAGTACAGTAGAAGTCCAAAAATCCGGACTGCTTGGGGATTGGGTCGGTCCGGATTTTCCGGATTCTCAGGCAGTACTTTTAAAAATAAAATTTAAGGAGGAATAAAGAAGAGATGAACAGGTACATTTTGATAGTTTATTCATTAGCAAATATAGCATGCTTCATTTATCAAAACGAGCAGTTTTAATGAAAAAGCTGTGAATTCTAAAATTTTATTCTTTGCCTTTTTGATATCATAAATTGTAGACTTTCCATTGCTGTAGTTTCCATTAGAACAGTATTGCTCACACCACGTACTAGTTTCTTAATTATTTCAAGTTTGTCACTCAATTTCAACGTGTTCTTCTTTCTCTTCACACAATGAAGTTTATCTACTTTAGGAGCCATTATTATGGGCTTGTACAGTAATCTGTAAATGGAAAGAGTAGGACTCAAAATATTGTTATATTACAATGGTATTCTATTCATACTGTGCTTGATATAATGCATTCACGGAAATGTAATATTTTTGCTAAAATGACGTACGTATTACAGTGGAAAGTGGGATCAAATCGTGACGAAAACAATGACTTTCGCTTTCTTTCGTTCAAAAGATGTTACCGTAATCGCTTTTCGATTGGTTTAGTTAAAAAACTGTTGTATGTATTACAATAATATTCTATCCTAATTGACTTGAATAAATACTACGATACCATACTTCTGAATATTTTCATTAAAATCCATCAAAATCATTTTCTTTGTCATCGTCTGCAGCACCAAACGGCTTTTCCCAGTCCTCTCCTTGAACAGGGCTAGAGGGTACGTGTTTTTCGAATCGTTTTCAGTTAAAAAACTATTACATCACACGTATATTTTACCTAAACTGCACCTGAATGAATATATTCTCGGAAATAAATAGTAGTTTTGCTGAAACGTGATGTATTTCAATGTAAAATAGGATAAAATACATGTCGAAAACAAAAGACTTTACCTAAGCTTCCGATGTTCTAGAGATGTTACTCGTTTTTTTAATAGTTTTCGGTTAAAATTCTGTTATATTACAATGATATTCTATTCATACTGTGCTTGATACAATACATTCACGGAAATGTAATATTTTTGCTGAAATTACGTACGTATTAAAGTGGAAAGTGGGATAAAATCGTGACGAAAACAACGACTTTCGCTTTCTTTCGTTCAAAAGATGTTACCGTAATCGCTTTTCGAATGGTTTAGTTAAAAAACTGTTGTATTACAATAATATTCCCTCCTAATTGACTTGAATAAATACTTGAATGGAAATATACAATATTTTTGTTGAAACTACCCGCGTTTCAGTGTAAAGTGTTGTAATAATAAATGGTAAACAATTTGCCTTCGGTACTCGTGTTTCAGTTTATAGGACGTAGAGCGTTTTTACTGAAGGTTTTGTTGTTTCCTTACCCTCAAAAACATGGGTCGAACTATAAACGAGGAATATCATAAATTAACGATTTCTTGGTCAAAAAATCAGGGTCGACAGATAAACGAGGGGGGTTATAGACGAGTATATACTGTATGTTGTCACAGTTTGATTGCTCGTTTTAAAGTGGAGACCACGTGGTCGCTTGTTGTCGCTGTGGCGCTCACGCATGCGCACATACACACAAAAGCCCGCTAAAAAAAATAATTACCCGGTAGTTTTCCAAAAGTCCGGATTCTCGGGTGGTCCGGATTTTTGGACTTTTACTGTAGTTAACCATGAATGTTAAAGAAAAAAGTGAGATCGCGTATGTAAGTGCGCACATGTAAAAACATATCGTCATTACTCTACAAATGGATATGAAAGCAACACTTATTTACTGTTCATATATATTGAAGGGTGAAATGTTGTACTCTATATAGACAGAGAGAGAGAGAGAGAGAGAGAGCGCCGAACTGCGGATGTAAACAAACCTTAATGTCCCGCGGCTTTTTTTTTACGGATTAGCCCACCCGGGCACAGGTCACTGACCCACATTGGAGCCTGAGGGGTGAAAATGTAATACTCCTGTAATAATAATAATAATAATAATAATTCAGATAAGTAAAAAAAAAAACTAAAATCGTTCCGGACCACAGAATGCCGGATTAGAGAGGTACAACCTGTATTACAAAAAAAAAAATTAATGTTAAAAAAATGAAGAGCGCCTTGCACAAAGACGCTGCCCGGCTACTGAGTGGTAAACAACAGGCGAAGCTTGGCGGGCCTTTTGTTTTCACGCATCTGGAACAGAGAAAAACTTTCTTAAGTTTCTTACAGCATTTTTGCATCCCTATTCAACATGAGCAAGTGATGGTAGTGTTGTTTCAAAAGCTAATAGAAAGTGTATATAAGCTTAGCTGAGAAACTAGATGTGTTAAAACGATATAAAAAAGGTGAAAGGTCTGTGGATATTATATAGAGCAAGTAATGAACATATTTTTTAAGTGGATCCATTAACAGAGCAAAGCATTAAAATTTAAATAAACACAAGATATACTGCATAATGAGAAAAGAAAGCAGCTGTGCAAGGTTCTTTCGACAGCTTTATTATTCGAAGGCCTAAACCATCAACTTCAGCTACACCATCAAATTTATCATAAGCAGGTTCAGTAACAGTTTCAGCAACAGCTTTATGGAAAGCTACAGCTTCAGCCAGAGTTGAACCCGATGACTTCGGCGTCTGAGTAAAAACTCGCACAATATTCATTGGCTGTCCTTATGTTTTAGACTTTACCACCATTGGCGAGTAGAATTTTTGTTTTACATTCGTAAATATTATTTAAAACATATATGAACGGTAAATAAGTGTTGCTTTCATATTCATATGTAGAGAAATGACGATATGTTTTCGTATGTACGCACTTACTGTACATACGTTGGCGTTCCCAATTGTCTTATTTCTTTACCATTAGTGGTTAGTTACTTCTAGTGTTCCATTTATTAACATTAAATAACATTACTTAAAACATACATACAGGTATTAATTTTTTTAAATTAAGTTCACTACAACTACAACCAGTCTTATTTTCTTCAGTTTCTTATGTAAAACCACTGTCACTCACGAAAACAATGCTGTCTTGTCTCTTCGTGTGTTATAATATTCTACGTATTACTAATGAATTGTATTGTTCATTTCACATATATAAACACTAATTCAATCAAATACATATTCAGTTATAAACAATAATGAATCTTTTGTACATATTCCTTGAGTGTGCACTTGTACATTGGCGTTCCACTATCAGTCTCACTTTTTCTTTAATATCAGTGGTTACTTCTACTGTACATTAAATAACATTAATTTAAACACATTTTTTTTACATTAATTTTAGTACTACAACAACAACCAGGGTCTTATTTTCTTCAGTTTCAGGTGGATAACTGACATTATGGGTGTAAACACTGACAATGCTGACTCTTATCCTCTTGTGTGTTTTAATATTCGACATATTAATGAATTGTATTGTTCATTTCGCACATATAAAGATTAATTCAATCAAATACATATTCAGTAATAAACAATAATGAATCTTTTGTACATATTCTTAAAAAGATAAATGACGCGGTATCCTTAAATGCGCACATATATGCTGGCGTTCCCAGTCCATCTCTTTTTTTTTCTCTGCCATTAGTGGTTAGCTACTTCTATTGTTCTATTTATTAACATTAAATAATGTTACTTAAAACATATATATAAATTTTTTTACATTAATTTTACTACAGCTACAACCAGGGTCTTAGTTTCTTAATTTTCTCGTGTAGAACCATTGTTCCGGACTCCTAGCTGTAAACACATACGAAAACAATGGCGTCCCATCTCCTCTTGTGTGACCATATTATTCATTTATATTTTATGAATGTGCATTCAGAAACATTATTTAAAGAGTGGAGTTTGCAATTTTCATTAAAGTAATTGTATTGTTTTTTGGGGGAAAAGAGGGTAAAAAGCTACAAAAAAAATATGAAAAGGTCACACTTGGGAACGCATCTCATTTGTATAGTAACATTATACTAACTCAACCTTACCTCTGATCAGAGCAGCTGTGTAGCTTGTTTATATTTTGGTCAAGATAATTACCGACAGGAAGTGAAACTCGTATTTTTAGCCGTTATGTTTTTTGTTGCCATGATCGGCCACCAGGGTGTGGCAACATCGCTATTGTTTTGGCGCCATCGACACATTGCAAATGGGTGACTGGTGGCTGAACTTTCTGTTAGCATTTCTTTAATCTTTCTAGGGATATTTTTCATTTAGACAATAAACAAATGTTTCTTAAAAGTAACAGTCATTAAATAAAGTAAGACATGTATTTGGTGTGGGTTATGTATGCTGGTGAGGGAGGTACAGTGAGATGTTGTGAGCTTCCCTCAACCGTTTAGCCATTTGCCGCAAGTTTGTGATAATTTGGCTTGTTTTTCAGTAATTTATTATTAGTAATATTATTAGTAACAAAATTTTTGTGTTTAGTGGACTACTGCTCGTCCCAGACTCCCTAGCTAGGCACCTCTGCCTATGGCGCTCGGCCTTCCATCCGTAATACGGGCGCATTAGACGCAAGGTAATTTGGGATACATTGAAGAAAAAAAATGCGTCTTATATGCCGGCAAATACGGTATATAAAGATACATGCCTTCATTATGTCAAACATAAGCACGAAGGAAATTTATCAGAAGTATTACACGTGAATTAACTGATAAACTCGGGTAGCAAATTCACGCTTTCGGAGGATGCTTTTAATATACAATGTATACGTACTTATTTTTACCTACAATAAGACATACTAAGACAAATAACATATCAGTAATAGTACATTATGCAAAAACAACATTTTAAAAGATCAGAATCACATTGAAATATTACACGGCCGTCAGCAGAGGCGGGAAATATGACTGCGAACTACTTCATATTTTTCCCGCCTCTTCTAACTTATTACTGTTCATATATGTTTAAATAATACTTACCGGTATGAATGTAAAACAAAAATTCTACTCACCAATGGTGGTAAAATCGAAAACATATGAACAGCCAATGAATGTTGTGCAAGTTTTTACTCAGATGACGAAGTCATCAGTTTCAACTCTGGTTGAAGCTGTAGGTTCAACTTAGGCTGAAGCTGTAGCTTTCCATAAAAATGTCAGCTGTTGCTGAAACTGTTATTGAACCTGTACTGTAGTTGTTGCTGAAGCTACTGCTAATGCTGAATTTGATGGTGTAGCTGATCGGTTTCGACCTTTGAATAATAAAGCTGTCGTAAGAACCTTTAACAGCTGCTTTCTTTTCTTACTATACAGTATGCAGAGGTCATATGCATTTTAATGCTTCGTTCTGTTAATGTATCCACTTCAGAAAATATGTTCATTGCTTGCTCCATTTAATATCCACAGACCTCTCGCCTTTTTCATATCGTTTTAACACCTCTAGTTTCTCGGCTAAGCTTATACACTCTTTCAGCTTTTGAATTGGCACTTCCAACACTTGTTCTCTTGCTCTGGTTGAATAGGGATGCAAAAAGGCCGTAAGAAACCTGAGAAAGTTTTTCTCCTTTTCCTGTTCAGCTGCGTAAAAACAAAAGGCCCGCCAAGATGTGACTATTTATACTAGTGATGCTGGCGTCACCAATCACAAACCTGGCAGTCTCCGTGCGCAAGGCGTTTTTTTTTTTAAATACATATCGGGATTTAGCTATTATTTATATGAAATTGTAATTTTATTTTATATTTTATTCTATTTTCGTTGTAAATACGAAGAAAATAACGGTGTAAATTGAATTGGGTCCTAAATTAACCAGGGTCTTAAATGTGAATCATCGTTAGTATAACCGTCGTTGTCATAGGCTTTACTGTATTGAAAATATACAGTTACAAGTACCTGTAGTACATAATTGGGGAATGGGATGCTTGATTGACAAATAATATACAAGTAACATAAGTGATACAAATATGATATTGTATATAATAACTAGGTGGGGAGGTCATTCTTGTACAGTACTGTACTACAGGGCATTTCAACATAGTAACAGTGCAAAAAGATAAAATTGGCTGGGAGTGAACACACTGGTTGATTACTACCGTAGTTAATAATTTTTACATTGGTTGGGACTGGGCTGTTCTTACAGCAATCAGTATGTGCTCCGAGGGGCTGAATGTGTGTGTGTGGGGGAGGTGAACGTATGTGAAGGCCACTTAGTGAGCTGTACTGCATGGCTGACTCACCCCCTCCTTCCCTCCCATGTGACGTCCGGCGCACGCACACACACACACACACGTCTCAGTCAGCTGGTTGACTCCACTGAATTTGACTGCCTGGCTGAACTGTGGTGTCACTAAGTTGATGGTTTGAGTGTGGAAGGAGCTATTTTTTGTACATAAAATATTTGCTACAGTAGAATGTCGATTTAAAGCGATTCAGTTTAAGATGATTGATTTAAAGCGACACCCACAATTAAGGACAATGTTTTAATTTAAAGTGCATCTTTCCTATTTTGCACGAGTCAAGCTGGCGCATCATATTTAAAAATTCGCGCCTGATGTTTCTTTGGGCACGCTACACTGTCCTAAGGGCAAAGCTGTAATGTACATGTACTCAAAATAATGTAATAAATGATTACTAAAATTTTTGTCTAGTGCAAACTATAGGATGATTATATTCAAATTAATCACTTATTTTATAAGAATTCCAGCAATGTAAATTATATTCTCTCCGGTCACTTCTGGGACATTTTATAAACAAATAACAAAAACTCAATCTAAAGGACATAAATAAACAAATAAATACTGTATTTCATTAGACCTTCAGGCCAAGTATCAAACGTGTCACTCGCCTCCGCTCCCTCCCCCTCCTAGCCAGGGTTTGGTGGTTATACAGAAGGCTTTAAGTTTTTATCTTTTATAATATCACAGACTAAAGTTAGGAGAATATAATTGCTAGAATCTTGCAAGACAGCGAATAATTTGAAACGTCATATATTTTGCACGAGATAAAAATTTTAGCCCTTTAATAAAATGTTAGAACTAAAATTTGGATGTTTAATGCAAACTATAGCATGTTTATATTCAAACTAATCACTCAATTATAAGAATTCCAGCAATGTTAATTATATTCTCCCAGGTCAGTTTAGTGACATTTTATAAGAGAAAAACTTGTCACTCTTACGGACAGATTAATAAATAAGCACTAGACCTTGGCATCAACTGTCAAACATATCACCTCACCTCCCTCCCACCATCTTCCCAGCCAGTAAACAGACCATTTGGTATCCTTTAATTTTAGCTGTGTTGTTTATTCTAGGAGATGGGCTGAGGTGCATCTGGGTAGACTCAGTCTTTTTAGTATTTTGTGTTTCTCAAGTACTAAACTAAATTATTCCATTGAAACCACTTCGATTCAATGAGAATTCAGCTTAAAGGGACCTCTCCGACCTCTCTTGCGATGATATGCTATGTATCAATTTTCTTGTTTATTACAGCAATTATTGTTTAACTCTTTAGGTGCGTAATTAAATTTCGCGCCGGTTCCTGAAAAGTGTCAATTATCCTGCCAAAAATGAATTTCATATAATCACATTTTCTATATGTTTTTCCTAGAGAACTTTTAGTATATTTTCCAAATCTGGAACAAAAATTCACGTGTGCAAATTTTAAAGAAAAAATGACATTTATACCCAAAAATGCAGGAAATTGGTATAAATCAATGTCTGGTATATGCCAAATAAATTTAATCAATTTGGTTACTAAACAGCAAATTTAGATATGTATTACATAGTCAGATAATATCAAACAAAATAGTACAAAAATAAGCTATATTGCATTCAGGAAATACTCCTATACCTCAATACATAATATGTCCGCATGTCGTCTCATTTGGGGAAGTTTTTTCAAGGCCGTGGGATATCCCCGCTTGTCGCATTTAATTAATATAATATTTTGGGCGGGTTTACCCGCATGTCGCATCCAAAGGGTTAAAAAGCTTATAGTACTACAGGTGGCAGACACATGAATAAATGACCAGTTAATTTTGGATTGCTGGACTAAATTAGAATTTTTACCATAGGGGACAGAGTTGGGATGCCTGGAAGATTCAGAGTTGGAATTCAGATTAAGTGAATTACATTGTAAATTAAATAAAAATCTACGACAATGGATTTACCGTAATAGTGGAGATGTTCTGCTGGCCTGAGATGAATGGGGGAGGTTGTTGGGTGTTACTGGGTTAGTACTGCAGGAACCAAATTTTACCAGGGAGTGCTGAACATTAATTCTGGTGCCCTAGATACTATGGTGCAATGTATAGTACTTTATACCCAATATTGGGGTGCTACAGCACCCTCTCTTCCCATGTACTGGGTGGAGTGAGCCAGCACACACCCAACCACAACAAAACAAACATCAGACTGACCAAGTATGAAGTGCAGTGTTACCCACGTTGCCAAACATGCCAAGATTTTCCCAGATAATTTTGTACAACTCCGTATTTTCAGAGTTATTTTATAATGAATTTGAAGACGACACACGTGCCGAATAATATGAAATTCCGAATTATCAAAAGTTTACTGTATACTTTTACGGTATATATTATATTATATTACAGTAATATCTCTGTTAGGTGGAATCCCTCTCCGATAGGAGGAATTGAAATTATCTGGGAAAATTGTTCCCAAAGCCAGAATTTTCTGGAAAATTCCGGCTTTAGGAACGATTTTCTGAAGGGCACGTTTTCCAGAAATTTTTCCGGTGCCCGGTAAATTTCGGGGATGGGGAGTTTTATTCTGGGTTTGAGAGATGAAAATCAAACACATTTTCTGGAAATTCTTGAGAAATTTTTTTTTTGGGTATGGATGGGGGATATTTTTCCGAATTCGAGAGATGGTGTAATTATGGGCAATTTCTGGAACTTCCAAGAACATATTTCTGTTACCCATGTAATTCCGGGGATGGGGGATTTTATTCCGGCTTTGAGGGAGTCGTCCCGTTACCCGGAAATTTCTCATTCCCGGTACAGCCCTGCACCAATTGTTCCGGTTAACGGAGATATCACATGTATTTATGTATTATATATATTATATTTAATATTTAGAAAGCTATGGCTACAGGGGGGAAACACAGAAGTTTTTTCCTAAAAATTCCCTGCTTAAATCGGGGTGCATCTAATATGCTGTTAAATACAGTATTTTTTATGCAATTAAAAATTGGTACCGGTATAGTGTTGTTGTCTGTGCATGACTAAACACAGATGAGCTGTTTTAATTTTTGTGGCGATTGTTATAATCTCTCGCTTTTTTGCACTTGCAAACAGTGTACCGTATTATGGTCTTGCACTTGACATTTTGATGTCCAACTGCTGATGGGCCTGTTTTTGTATGTACTTGATCCATTAAGAAGAGGTTGATTATTAAATTGATGGGCATTAGAGATCACCATTGCTAGATTTAGCAGTTTGATTTTTAAGTGTAATTCAAATGCATTGTCCAATTTAGGGTGGTCCAAAAAATTGAACCTTAGAAATATATTGCTCCACAAGCCTGCCCTTGTTCCATGTGGATAACTGATTCAACATGTAAAATTTTGGCTCGAGCAAACAACATTTAGGGGTTGCTTAAATTTTTGTTTTTTTTAATTTGTCTGCACCCTTTTCTGTGTTATCTGGGGAGAACAGTAAGAAAACAAGCTAAATTATGTAGACCATTAAATCCATAACTGAAAACTTCATAATAGACTTCATAATATTGTATAAAACAAACGAAAACTAAATTTTAATTCCATTTCTCCATATGAAGAACTGATTACACAAGTAAAATATTGGCCAAATTATTATTTTCAGATCACTTATTTATTTAGTAGTGACATCTATCTATATATAAAAAGCTAGATTCCGTGCATCCGTCCGTTACGTTGATGGTAGAATGTTGGACTGTACCTCCGAAATGAATAGTAATAAAACAAGACAAATGGTGTATTACTTATGATCCACAACTGGAAATATTATAACTGCAATCTCCTGTAATATTACAGAAAACAAAATTGTCATGTCATCTGAAAGCAACAAAATCAAAGCATGAGAATGATGAAATATGGTATAGACATCTAGCACAAAAATAGAGGCTCTGACATGCTAGGCAGTGTAAATCACATGACAATGGCTCAATGGTGGGAATTCAACTCGGGGACATAAAATTCAAACAATTTAAAGCGACCTCTAAATATTATCTACTTAAGTCCAAATTTGGCATTTATGTTCCCTGTGTCTAATGGAATGAGAGAAGCCATGTGAAACATGATTTCTGTAACTGAATTTTCACCCTATAGACATGGGCCACCCAATGTCCATGCACAGTTCAGTATTGATAAGTATGATGTTGGTCAGGTTTTTAGTTACTGTATTAGGTAAATGTCTATTGTCACACTAGATTTTGGTTTCCAGATATAATTAAAGTTTCTTTTTGTAGTACAGGTCAGGTACCTGTGAAGTTCTAACCATATTTTGCTCTTACAGTAGTCTGTTAATAAGTATCGTGTGTGAAAGAGTGTAGCCTCGGGTGTTCTAGTAATAAATTCCAGTCCAAAATATTTTGTCCTTTGTCCATTTTTTATAGCTAAGCTTTTGCTTCATATCTGCCTCCATGTTGCATATCAACATTTCTTATGCTGTTATTTTGGCCAATATTCCTGGGAAAGACTATTCTTGTACACCAACACATCAGAAGTACAGTCGCTCAAAAGAGTATCTGAAAAATGTCACAATGGTTGCCATGTAATATATATAAGACGTTTCCTGCCGTTTGTCATTCACGTGTTTCATATGAATATAATTAATATGGTTATATTAACAGGGAATGACAGTCTAAAAAAGACATTATCCATGTTAGACACATACAGTAAACAATATGTGTGTGGTAATGCTTTAATGTTCTTCTGCGCAACAACAACAACAACTAAATGCATATGTTGACTATCCATACGTAGCATTTGGTATTCATACATGTATTAGATATCAGGGCATGTTATAATTAATAGGTAAGGTAGACAGTAATGGCATCTCACGTTTATTGAATTAATATTTTGTGTAACCACCTCCTGCATCCTGAACACATTGTTTGGGTTCATAGCAACATGGCAACTCTACCCTGTTGTCGACACTAGTGTGTTTCACATGGGGCATCAAACCTTCTTTGTAGGTTGATTATACTGATTACATACAGGTATGACTATAATGCAATGTTTACTGTTTACATGTCGTAGGATACTTGTAATTATGAAGATAAACTACATTGGTTATAAGCAGTTGTGACATCTACTCATGCTTACCAACCTTACCGAGGCAACAATGGCCAGACAACGGGTTGTATTGATCGTTTTGACATCCATTGGACCCCACTTTTCAGATACTTTTTTGAGTGACTACAGTACAGTACTAGGGATCTATTCCCAATCATCAGTACAATGGACAAGCAGGAGTAGAATGTGGATGTTCTACAACTCTGGTTGATTCAACAGATTTTATAAATGAATTACTGCTTAACCACATTACTATCCAACTATACATGTACCCTACAGCAATTCAGACTAGTTGATACATGATAATCTAGGAATTAATCTTTTATTAGCTATCTAATGTATATATTGTGCAATATATATGTCCTCGTGTTTTAAACCTATCAGTGTAAGTAATGGTGGTGGTTGTTGCTTCCAATGGAATTAGAGATTTCTGCTTATCTTTTCCTTTTAGCAACATCAGTTAAAGTCATGATAGACGATCAACAAGATGATGTAAGTCAACTTCATGATTGTATTACAGTAAGTCCTCGCTTAACGTCATGGTTCTGTTCCTGAAAACCGCGACGTTAACAAAAACAACGTCAACGGAATCAATTTCCCCATAAGTAATGGATAAAATACGGGAGTTACGTTCCCCAGCCTCCCTTTGCCCCATAAGATTCATTACATATACAGAAATTCAATGGTATTTTTATGGAAAATATTTTTTTATTTTTTTTTACGGGGACCAGGGCACAGGTCACTGACCGACACTTTGGGGGATTTAATAATTATTCTTAGTAAATAAAATTTATAAAAAGAAAAGTAAAATAATAATAACAATAATATTAACACTAATAATAATAATAATAATAAAGAATTACATTAAAGAAATACAAAAATGAAAAACAAATCAATAGTGAAATGCTATATGTATGTTCTGTTGTCAACTAAGAGAAACAATTGAGACTGCAATTGTGTGCAAATGAGGCAGAAAGACAGATCAGCAACCTGGGTCTTGGTCACAATTTTTGTGATGTCATATAGCAGCAGGGTCTACCATTAGACAACATATTTATTCCAATATCTTCCCAGGCGATAGTACCTCCCTGTTTGGTAGTTGCCGACTACCTACAGGTATATATAAATAAACTAAATCATTCTGTATTGCACTTGCTGATGGGTGGAGGTGGTGAGTAGTGGAGCGGAGGAGGAGGGTGGCTCCTCCCGCTCTGACTGGTTTTCCTCCTCGCTTGCAGGCTGTTGTGAAGATGCTGCTTCTGCCTTACGGCGATAAAAAAAAAGAATCCAGAGTTGACTGCTTAGTGCTCCTCTTCTTTTTGTCCTTGTAGATCTCATTATAGCAACTAAGAGTTTCCTCCATGTTGCATATAATCTTTGAGCTATGTGCTCTGTTTAGGTCGTCATCAATGAAGATTTGCATTTCTTGCTGGATCATGTCAAACGCTTCTGCCATCTTCTTGGTAGTTAGCGTTCTTTGTGGTTCTTCTACATCATCATCTTCAGCGGCACTTGTTTTGTTAGCAGTAGCAGATCTTCATTAGTAAGCTTTTCCAACTCGGGAAAGCCTGCCTGTCTAATCAAGCTGAGGATATCCCTATTCACAGGTGGGACTAAGTCCGTGAATCACGAAAAAATGTTCATGACTCGGTCCATAACTTAAACCACACACCATTCAGGTAATTTTTTGAAACTTCTTCCCATGCCTTACCAATGTTGTCGATTGCATGAAGAATGTTGAAGCCCCTCCAATATTCTCGGATAGTAGGTTTATTTTCTACGTCAGTAGCCTTGAGCAGTTGGTCCATGGTATGCTGTAAATAAAAAGCCTTGAATGCGGTGATAACGCCTTGGTCCATAGGCTGCATCAGTGCTGTCTTGTTGGGAGACAGGAAGACAACTCGAACATTGTCATGTAAGTCGTCGAGGCTGGGAGGATGAGCTGGGGCCTTGTCAATGACAAGAAGAATTTTGAAGACCAGGTTCTCCTTGGCACAATACTCCTTCGGTGCAGGGACGGCGTATACGTTTAACCACTGGCTAAATATGGCGCTGGTTATCCATGCTGTCTTATTTGCCATGTAGATAACAGGAAGGTGAACCCTAGAGTAACCTTTCATGGCACGTGGGTTGGCAGCGCGAGAAATTAGCATCGGCTTCAGCTTGAAATCGCCAGCAGCGTTCGCGCCAAGCAGGAGCTTCAAGCGGTCTTTTGCCGCTTTAAAACCTGGTGCTCTTTTTTCTTCCTTGGCGATATAGGTTTTTTCGGGCATCCTCTTCCATAAGAGACCAGTCTCATCCACATTGAAGACTTGTTTCACCGAGTAGCCTCCTCGATAATGCTTTTGAACTCTGGCGGGAATATTTTGGCAGCAATCGCATCTGAACTAGCAGCTTCACCAGTCATCTTAATATTATGAAGTTACAACGGTGCTTAGAACATTGAAACCATCCTGGGCTGGCCGTAAAGGTCTCATCCTTCGATCCTTTTACCTCTGCTGCCTTTAAGTCGTCAAACAAGGATTTTGCTTTTTGCTGGATAACAATAAGGCTCACAGGGGCATTGCGTTGATTCTGATCTTCCATCCACATAGCGAGCATCCTTTTCAGCTTTTCAATCAGAACTTTGAGCACGACTTGTCTTTGTTGCACTCAGAGAAGTACCACTTCAGCACTAGCCTTAATCTTGTCCGTGTTGGTCCGGATAGTACGCACTGTTGTGGGGGTTAGACCTAGGGAAGCAGCAATGTCCACCGTATGTTGACCTTTCTCAAAACGGGTTAAAACCTCCATTTTCATAGCAAGACTAATGGTCTTGTGTTGCTTCTTCACAACACTAGCATCAGTAGCGCTTGATGGGCGCTTGGAAGCCATTTTGAATGGTTAAAGTACAGTATTAAGAGCAAAAACACTTAAACACGCACAAACGCTGTGGAAGCCTAACAAAGACTGGCGACGCTGTGTGACGCTTTGCGAGTGAGAGCGTAGCGTGCCTAGATGAGAGCATCGTAGCGCGCCAATATGAGAGGGGGTTATGCGCCGTACAAAGTAGTCCGTGACAGGGTTATCCGAAGCATGGGTATTTAAAGCGTAGTGATAATATAACGAAACAACGATATCGGGGGCAACGTTAAACGAGGACTTACTGTATTTATATTTACATGGTTGTTGCTTTCAGAAACGTGATGAAAGAGAAATGTAACATTTTATATATAGTAACTGGAAGGAGTTTGGAAGAGTAGTAATAGAAAGTTAGTAGTGAGTGTGATCAAATGTAATGATAAGTAGAAAAGGGAGATAGGGAGAAATAAATGGATGATGTGGAGTACATCAAGTGTCTTGGATTGATTGTTTCAGGAAATGGAATGACAAGTGATGAATTTAATAAAAGAGTAACTAGGGAAAGAAATTACAGTACTGTAATGAAGTTAAGAAATACTTGGAGAGGTACAGCAATGTCAGGCAAAGATAAAGCTGCATTGCAGAATTTGTTAATCCTCAGTATTATGTGGGTGTGAGGCATGGACTTGGGGTGTAAAAGAAAGCAGTATGTGGGGCTAAATAGGATACAAGAAAGAAAAATAAGTAATGTTGGGCAGAGAAGGTTTGCACACTGAGAGAATGGGAAGTACAGGAATGGTGTATAAATCAGAGATGCTTGACAGAAAAGACGTGGAGACCAAAAGGAAAATCGGAAGAGGTAGTGAAGTATGGACGAAGTAGTGAGGTAGATGGACATAAAGAAACAGTAGTGTGTATGATTGAGAGGACTGTGGTGACAAGTGATTTTTGGTGAAGGTCATCTAGTTTCAAGTGCATTTAGTCTTTGTTGAGGGGACATATCAGTGATGAGACTTGACAATGTCACGTGTCTGATCTCTTTCTCTGTGTCTTTCATTTGTTAAGAAAAAAACCTAATGAGTGAAGCAGGTTTCTGTGAAGGGAAATGTTAACTTGATTCTGTTCCTGTTGTGAAAGGGATTCCTTTAGCAGAACACCTTTTTTTAACATTAAGAATGAATAAAAGACAATAAATGATAGGAAAACCTGTACTGTATTTGTGCCTGTGTCTGACCACCTTACACGAAGTGGGAAAATCTTGAAAGAGTGAAAAAAGTTTTCCCATAATTATTGATGTTTTCTACAGATCGCTGCTAAGATCCAACCGTCCGGTCAAAAGCGTCCCTTGGAAGAGGCAGAAGGCGGCATGGATCGTTTACCAGGTAGGTTCTCTCCAAAAATGTAATATTAAGTGACTCACTTTTCGGATCTATGTCGGATCTTCTTCCTGTTAGTGCTGATAAATAGACCACTGGAGTTTGATTGATCAAGTTGTTGTGTATGTTGTCATGAGGTTTGTGTCCCTTGTAGAGTGTCTTCAGAACAGCTATTGCTCTGACCATCATTGTCAGCTTGGCTCTTCTGGTTGAGTTGTTTTATTGTTCTGCTGGTATTTTACTCTACATAAAGCTCATTTGTTAGTTGCAGTAAAAATTTGTTTGTTTAATATTACTTGGATTGGGCCAAGTGTATTTTATTTCTATCTTGAGTTCCTTTATGGACAAATTTAACCAGATGCTTAAATTTCAAATGTGGGGAAGTTTTTGCTCTCCCTCTCTCCAGCTGGAGGATAATGGTGAAGACTTTTGTACTGTATATTGGTCTTGGTCTCAGTCACCTAAATGTTAACAGCATCTGTCCTTGAGTTTGTTTGGAGGTCCTCACTGTACAGTCTCTTGTAGTACAGTATAGGTTGTGGAGGTAAAGTGAGTGGAACTTTTATAAATATATTTGTGTACTTCATTTATGGATACACAAGAATCTAGGTTATAAGGTTATCTAATTCAGCAACCTCAGAGCATGTTGCAATAATTAAAAATATTTGGTTCATATTTATGAAGAAAAAATATCTAAATGTCATCCAATTGCACTAGTACAGTACCCTTATTCCTGTTCTTAATAATGGCTCAAGGCCTGAAAGCATTAACTTATTCTGTAAGTGTGTAAAGAGGCAACTACAGGGATGTGGGTCAGAGACTGTCTCTCATGGAAAGATATCTTAGAGAACCTCAAACATAGGCTGTGTGGTACTGTACCACCAGCAAGTTATACTGTACAATTTTGTGAAAACAAGTGGAGTGTTAGGTGGAGGGTGTATGTTAAAAGTAAGTGAATGCAATTATTGGACAGGTTTAAGGAAGGTAATTAGATATATACAGTACTGTACTTGGACTAGGAGGCCAAAAAATCAATGAGAAGACTTAAATTGTTTAGATTGGAGTAAAGGTTTGAAAGATGTTTGAATTATGAGTGGAAGTTGGTGTAATAATTTAGGAAGAATGGCTGAGAAAATAGTAAAATAAATTTGTGATTGCATAAGAGAATTAGTAGTAAAAAAGAGAATGTTTAAATTTGTAGGAATCTCCATTTATCTCCAGTGGTGTCAACAAGTCGCTACAGCTAGCTTATTATGCCAGTCAAGTTTGTCTGGCTCTCTTGGTCACAAGGGCATCTATTGAAGTGTCACTTGCACGTTAAGTGGCCTAATAATTTAAGATGCCCAGAGAAAGAGCTAAACCAGAACAAAAATTCATGCAGTGAAGTATAATACAGATTCTAAGAGAGCTGCTTGTGTTTGCAATTATCATTCAAATTATGTTTGGTGAAAACTCCCCAAAATATCTTTCCAAATTTACCTTCAAAACCTGACGTAGTTTGATATTTTACAAAAATTATCCCCGGGTTGAAAATTGGGAGCTAATCCTATATCCATCTCCTCCCCTGTTTTGGCACTCACAAATCTGGGCAGAACCCTGTAAAACTAGATATTTGAGATTTAAACTGTTTGGCTGATAAATTCTTGGAGATTGTGATATTGATTTGTTAAATTGTATTTAGATATGATTTCGTAGGTTGAAATTCCTTGTTTAAATGATTGTTAACTATTATGAAAAAAAGAACTTGCAGCAGGTCACATAGTGGATCTTTTAAAAGTTCACAGTGAAATAATGAGTTTTCTTTACTGCATTTATTTTGTTCAAATTAGCAATGGTCTGCAAGTAGAACTTACCTGTATCAGGGTTTGGTGTTTTGAAAGTGCAGAACAATTTGATATTTATAAATATTTTGCCTGTAGGTCCTGATGCCAAGCGACCCCCAGGTGGTGGTGGTGGTGGCGGCGGCGGCAGCGGAGGCGGTGGTGGCGGAGGAGGAGGAAGTGGCAGTGGAGGCGGAAGTGGAAGCGGCAGCTCCAGTGGTGGTGGCGGAGGAGGTGGTGGTGGTGGAGGTGGGGACGGAGTCTTCATGGGAGGGCCATTGATGGGTGGTCCAGGTGGTCCACCTGGAGGTGGAGGCCCTCCAGGTGGTGGCGGTCCTCATCGTGGTCTTGGAGCAGTCGAGTCTGATGAGATCCAGGTTCCAGACAAGATGGTTGGCCTTAGTGAGTATAGTTGCCCGTGGGTTCCCAGCTCTTCATTGTACATTTTCTTTATATTGTATCCTCTAACACATATTGTAGAAGTCCTCTTCTTCTGTTATCCTGCCTCTTTATTTACCTAATGGCCATCCACTAGAGGTAGCCATGCAATGGGAAGAAATCCAATCCCTCTGTGGTGCTTGATAATTTTATCTAGGGCTATTTTGAATCCTAGTGCTGTTCTCAATTCTACAGCTTGTGCTGGTAGACTGCTTCATAGATCTATGTATACAATAGTATAGTCATAGATTTCTTTGTTTTCAAGCATGTATTTCCTGCTATCAGTCTCCATTCCCAGTCCTTCTGTATATAGTAGAGTACTTTTCTTTTTCCCCACAATCCCCTTCCATGTCCTTATCACTGACTCCTGCATTTGCTGTAAAAAACTCACTGATTTTATTTGAGGGCAAATGTTCAAATCTGTCACCAATTAATAAAGGACTAGAATGTGCATGAGGTTTTCAACCTATTAACTGTTTTTTGACTAATTGGAAGTGTGGTATATTGGTACATTACACTAATATTTTATCTTAAACTAAAGTAAGATCTCATATTTTGCGCGATTTCATTTCGCGTTTTTGAATTTCGCGAGCACTACCTAATGTAACCAAGTCTTATATTTGGCGTAAAATATCGTGAGTTTAGCGAGATCCAGCAAGCTGAATGCTGGCCACCCTCTTGAATGATGTCACAGCCCTCATACCAGCTACAGTCATTTCAGCTACAACGCGTGTTTAGTCAACGCGATTGATGAATAGGGGAACGCTGTTTGTAAAACGCTAACCTTTGCACACGAATGTTGGCTATAGCGCGATTCCATCCTCAATGTTTTGATTCCATCCGCAACGTTTTAAGCGTGGTGAGGGGTTATGCAATGTTTACAGTTTACGTTCGACATCACATGTTTAATTGATTCTTGTCTTTTGTTTGTGAAGTGTTTTTTGAGAGGTACTCTGTAAATTTATTTTATTTTTGCAAATTTAGCTGTTACCCATAAATACTGGATGAAAAGAAAAGTGAAAAGAATGTTTCGCAGTGAGGACTAATAATGGTTTACACTAGCGCTTTCTCTTTACATCATGTGATCAGTTGAATCGTGCGGTTTCTATCGATTGCTCCGTGATTTTTGCTGTTTTATCCAATTTTGTTGTGCTAGTGATGAATATGGAAAGACAAGGTAAGAAGAATGTTTCCAAGAAACATTCTGGTGATCAAATTGCCGGTGGTGAACGTAAAAGAGGTTTACAAGAACGAGTTGTATCCCACGCCATCCTAGTGACTGCCCGGGCTGCTATTGTGTGCTTTTTTGGGTGGTGCTACCACCTGTTGAGTCAAGATAATGGCCTCTGCCTCTACTGGGGTCCTACTGGTGCTGGTGGGACAGACCCACCTAAGTGGCCAACTAAGGAAAAGGAGAAGTGGGACTATCATAAGGGAGTTAAATTTGCCAAGTACTCAATGCAGGATAAGCAGCGTGTGATTAAGTTACTTGAGGAAGACTTAAAATCTAGTTTCTGGAAAGCACAATCAGGTCAATAAAGGCAGAATTTGGATCATTTGGAGGTTATAAATGGGAAAATCAGAGCTTGATGTAGAGTGGCCAGTCTATATTGTTATTTTTCCCATCAGTTTATGTACAGTATTTGCATTTGGCGAATTTGAATTCGGCGCATTTTTTCCAATATATTACTCGCGAAATACAAGATCTTAATGTATTTCATGTCAAAGCCTGATTTTTTAAACGAAATTCCTGGTGTGTGTTATTGTAACACCAGCATCAGGGTGTGTGTTATTTTAACACAAGCATCATGGTGTGTGTTATTTTAACACCAGCATCATGGTGTGTGTTATAACACCAGCATCATGGTGTGTTATACCACCAGCATCATGGTGTGTGTTATTGTAACACCAGCGTCATGGTGTGTTATAACACGAGCATCATGGTGTGTGTTATTATAACACCAGCATCATCATGTATTATACCACCAGCATCATGGTGTGTTATACCACCAGCATCTTGGTGTGTGTTATAACACCAGCATCATGGTGTGTTATACCACCAGCATCATGGTGTGTGTTATTGTAACACCAGCGTCATGGTGTGTTATAACACGAGCATCATGGTGTGTGTTATTATAACACCAGCATCATCATGTATTATACCACCAGCATCATGGTGTGTTATAACACCAGCATCATGGTGTGTTATTATTACACCAGCATCATGGTGTGTTATTATTACACCAGCATCATGGTGTGTGTTATTATAACACTAGCATCATGGTGTGTGTTATTGTAACACCAGCATCATGGTGTGTTATTACACCAGCATCATGGTGTGTGTTATTATAACACCAGCATCATGATGTATTATAACACCAGCATCATGGTGTATTATACCACCAGCATCATGGTGTGTTATACCACCAGCATCATGGTGTGTTATAACACGAGCATCATGGTGCATGTTATTATATCACCTGCATCATGTTGTGTTATAACACCAGCATCATGGTGTGTTATTACACCAGCATCATGATGTATTATACCACCAGCATCATGGTGTATTATACCACCAGCATCATGGTGTATTATACCACCAGCATCATGGTGCATGTTAATATTTCACCAGCATCATGGTGTGTTATTATAACACTAGCATCATGGTGTGTTATTATAACACCAGCATCATGCTGTGTTATTATAACACCAGCATCATGGTGTGTGTTATTGTAGCACCAGCATTGTGGTGTGTGTTATTGTAACACCAGCATCATGGTGTGTTATTATACCACAAAGCATCCTGGTGTGTTATTATACCACAAAGCATCCTGGTGTGTTATTTTAACACCAGCATCATGGTGTGTGTTATAATACCAGCATCATGCTGTGTTATTACACCAGCATCATGGTGTGTTTTATTATAACACCAGCATCATGATGTATTATACCACCAGCACCATGGTGTATTATACCACCAGCACCATGGTGTATTATACCACCAGCATCATGGTGTCTTATAACACCAGCACCTTGGTGTGTTATTACACCAGCATCATGCTGTATTATACCACCAGCATCATGGTGTATTATACCACCAGCATCATGGTGTTTTATAACACCAGCATCATGGTGCATGTTATTATATCACCAGCATCATGGTGTGTTATTATAACACCAGCATCATGGTGTGTGTTACTGTAACACCAGCATCATGGTGTGTGTTATTGTAACACCAGCATCATGGTGTGTGTTTTTGTAACACCAGCATCATGGTGCATGTTATACCACCAGCATCATGGTGCATGTTATTATAACACCAGCATCATGGTGCATGTTATTATAACACCAGCATCATGGTGCATGTTATTATAACACCAGCATCATGGTGCATGTTATTGTAACACCAGTATCATTGTGTGTGTTATTGTAACCCCAGCATTGTGGTGTGTTATTGTAACCCCAGCATTGTGGTGTGTTATTGTAACCCCAGATTGTGGTGTGTTATTGTAACGCCAGCATTGTGGTGTGTTGTTATAACACTAGCATCATGGTGTGTTAATGCAACACCAGCATCGTGGTATGTGTTATTGCAACACCAACATCGTGGAGTGTTATTGTAACACGAGCATCATGGCGTGTTATTGTAACACCAGCATTGTGGTGCGTTATTATAACACCAGCATTGTGGTTTGTGATGTTTTTGTAACACTGTTTTAGCTGTGGTATGATATCGAACTTTCTCACTTGTTATCACTTGCTTGAATGAGTGTAGGGTTAGTCGCTGGTACCTTTGATGCAGCTGAGTGAGATAACAGGTAATCTCATGGCATGTAACCTTTGATACAGCCGTAGATTGGTTGATAGTTGAAATCGTCATAGCTGGCCTGGGTTGTAATTATCTTAGCTTGTAAGTTAAACAAGACACAGGAACTGTTCTCTTCACTCGTTGTTCCTTGGTTTAATGTAAACACACGTGGTAATTTTCTAGTTATATTGGGTAGTCATGTCTGTACACTTATTTGGTATTGACAGACTAATGAGCATTAGCTGTTAGCTTGTAATTAGCTGATATTAATTAGAGAGTGGTACAGCCTGGAGAGCTGGTCTCACGACACGACTTTAGGGTATTATGTCGGGCTGTGAACTGGGGGAACTGGGCTGTACTATCTTGAGTCTGGTGCCTGGTGGTTGGAGAATGACCCACACTTCAACAGGGACATTATCTAAACAGCCTACCAACACAGAGGGTTGAGTCTGTAGATTTATGGGCTGTACACCAGAGAAGGTGTTAAACAACAAATGTTTATGGGCAGTCCACCCTCATAGGTGTGACAGAAGAAATGCAGTGTTATGGTAATGTGGTGTTATTGTAACACCAGCATTGTGGTGTTTTATTATAACACCAGCATCATGGTATGATGTTATAACACTAGCATCATGGTATGTTTTCATAACACCATCATCATGGTGTTTTATTATAACACCAGCATCATGGTGTGCTTTATTATAATACCAGCATCATGGTGTGTTATTTTAACACCAGCATCATGGTGTGTGTTATTATAACACCAGCATCATGGTGTGTGTTATTATAACACCAGCATCATGGTGTGTGTTATTATAACACCAGCATCATGATGTGTGTTATTATAACACCAGCATCATGATGTGTATTATTATAACACCAGTATCATGTGTGTTATAACACCAGCATCATGAAGTGTGTTATTATAACACCAGTATCATGATGTGTGTTATTATAACACCAGCATCATGATGTGTTATTATAACACCATCATCATGATGTGTGTTATTATAACACCAGCATCACGATGTGAGTTATTATAACACCAGCATCATGGTGTGTTACTATAACAGCCAGCATCATGGTGTTATTATAACACCAGCATCATGGTGTGTTATTATAACACCAGCATCATGATGTGTTATAACACCAGTATCATGGTGTGTGTTATTATAACACCAGCATCATGATGTGTGTTATTATAACACCAGCATCATGGTGTGTTATTATAACACCAGCATCATGATGTGTTATTATAACACCTGCATCATGGTGTGTTTTTATAACACCAGCATCATGGTGTGTTATTTTAACACCAGCATCATGATGTGTGTTATTATAACACCAGCATCATGATGTGTATTATTATAACACCAGTATCATGTGTTATTATAACACCAGCATCATGATGTGTGTTATTATAACACCAGCATCATGGTGTGCCATTATAACACCAGCATCATGGTGTGTTATAACACCAGTATCATGGTGTGTGTTATTATAACACCAGCATCATCATGTGTGTTATTATAACACCAGTATCATGTGTTATTATAACACCAGCATCATGGTGTGCCATTATAACACCAGCATCATGGTGTGTTATAACACCAGTATCATGGTGTGTGTTATTATAACACCAGCATCATCATGTGTGTTATTATAACACCAGCATCATGGTGTGTTATTATAACACCAGCATCATGGTGTGTTATTATTACACCAGCATCATGGTGTGTTATTACACCAGCATCGTGGTGTTATTATAACACCAGCATCATGGTGTGTGTTATTGTAACACCAGCATCATGGTGTGTTATTATACGACCAGCATCATGGTGTGTGTTATTATAACACCAGCATCATGATGTGTTATTATAACACCAGCATCATGGTGTGTTATAACATTAGCATCATGGTGTTATAACACCAGCATCATGGTGTTATTATTATTTCACCAGCATTATGGTGTGTTATTATAACACCAGCATCATGATGTGTGGTATTATAACACCAGCATCATGATGTGTGGTATTATAACACCAGCATCATGCTGTGTGTTATTATAACACCACCATCATGGTGTGTGTTATTGTAACACCTGCATCTTGGTGTTATTATAACACCAGCATCATGATGTGTGTTATTATAACACCAGCATCATGATGTGTGTTATTATAACACCAGCATCATGATGTGTGTTATTATAACACCAGCATCATGATGTGTGTTATTATAACACCAACATCATGATGTGTGTTATTATAACACCAGCATCATGATGTGTTATTATAACACCAGCATCATGATGTGTGTTATTATAACACCAGCATCATGATGTGTGTTATTATAACACCAGCATCATGATGTGTGTTATTATAACACCAGCATCATGATGCGTGTTATTATAACACCAGCATCATGATGTGTGTTATTATAACACCAGCATCATGATGTGTGTTATTATAACACCAGCATCATGATGTGTGTTATTATAACACCAGCATCATGATGTGTGTTATTATAACACCAGCATCATGATGTGTGTTCTTATAATACCAGCATCATGGTGTATTATACCACCAGCATCATGGTGTGTTATAACACCAGCATCATGGTGCATGTTATTATATCACCAGCATCATGGTGTTATTATAACACCAGCATCATGAAGTGTGTTATTATAACACCAGCATCATGGTGTGTGTTATAACACCAGCATCATGGTGTGTTATTATAACACCAGTATCATGGTGTGTGTTATTGTAGCACCAGCATTGTGGTGTGTGTTATTGTAACACCAGCATCATGGTGTGTGTTATTGTAACACCAGCATCATGGTGTGTGTTATTATAACACCAGCATCATGGTGTGTTATTATACCACAAAGCATCCTGGTGTGTTATTTTAACACCAGCATCATGGTGTGTGTTATTATAATACCAGCATCATGCTGTGTTATTACACCAGCATCATGGTGTGTTTTATTATAACACCAGCATCATGATGTATTATACCACCAGCACCATGGTGTATTATACCACCAGCACCATGGTGTGTTATTATAACACCAGCATCATGATGTGTTATAACACCAGTATCATGGTGTGTGTTATTATAACACCAGCATCATGATGTGTGTTATTATAACACCAGTATCATGGTGTATTATACCACCAGCATCATGGTGTTTTATAACACCAGCATCATGGTGCATGTTATTATATCACCAGCATCATGGTGTGTTATTATAACACCAGCATCATGGTGTGTTTTCATACCACCAGCATCATGGTGTGTTACTGTAACACCAGCATCATGGTGTGTTATTATACTACCAGCATCATGGTGTGTTATTGTAACACCAGCATCATGGTGTGTGTTTATGTAACACCAGCATCATGGTGCATGTTATACCACCAGCATCATGGTGCATGTTATTATAACACCAGCATCATGGTGCATGTTATTATAACACCAGCATCATGGTGCATGTTATTGTAACCCCAGCATTGTGGTGTGTTACTGTAACCCCAGCATTGTGGTGTGTTATTGTAACACCAGCATTGTGGTGTGTTGTTATAACACTAGCATCATGGTGTGTTAATGCAACACCAACATCGTGGAGTGTTATTGTAACACGAGCATCATGGCGTGTTATTGTAACACCAGCATTGTGGTGTGTTATTGTAACCCCAGCATTGTGGTGTGTTATTGTAACCCCAGCATTGTGGTGTGTTATTGTAACACCAGCATTGTGGTGTGTTGTTATAACACTAGCATCATGGTGTGTTAATGCAACACCAACATCGTGGAGTGTTATTGTAACACCAGCATTGTGGTGCGTTATTATAACACCAGCATTGTGGTTTGTGATGTTTTTGTAACACTGTTTTAGCTGTGGTATGATATCGAACTTTCTCACTTGTTATCACTTGCTTGAATGAGTGTAGGGTTAGTCGCTGGTACCTTTGATGCAGCTGAGTGAGATAACAGGTAATCTCATGGCATGTAACCTTTGATACAGCCGTAGATTGGTTGATAGTTGAAATCGTCATAGCTGTCCTGGGTTGTAATTATCTTAGCTTGTAAGTTAAACAAGACACAGGAACTGTTCTCTTCACTCGTTGTTCCTTGGTTTAATGTAAACACACGTGGTAATTTTCTAGTTATATTGGGTAGTCATGTCTGTACACTTATTTGGTATTGACAGACTAATGAGCATTAGCTGTTAGCTTGTAATTAGCTGATATTAATTAGAGAGTGGTACAGCCTGGAGAGCTGGTCTCACGACACGACTTTAGGGTACGACTTTAGGGTATTATGTCGGGCTGTGAACTGGGGGAACTGGGCTGTACTATCTTGAGTCTGGTGCCTGGTGGTTGGAGAATGACCCACACTTCAACAGGGACATTATCTAAACAGCCTACCAACACAGAGGGTTGAGTCTGTAGATTTATGGGCTGTACACCAGAGAAGGTGTTAAACAACAAATGTTTATGGGCAGTCCACCCTCATAGGTGTGACAGAAGAAATGCAGTGTTATGGTAATGTGGTGTTATTGTAACACCAGCATTGTGGTGTTTTATTATAACACCAGCATCATGGTATGATGTTATAACACTAGCATCATGGTATGTTTTCATAACACCATCATCATGGTGTTTTATTATAACACCAGCATCATGGTATGATGTTATAACACCAGCATCATGGTGTGCTTTATTATAATACCAGCATCATGGTGTGTTATTATAACACCAGCATCATGGTGTGTTATAACACCAGCATCATGTGTGTTATTATAACACCAGCATCATGTGTGTTATTATAACACTAGCATCATGGTGTGTTATTTTAACACCAGCATCATGATGTGTGTTATTATAACACCAGCATCATGATGTGTTATTATAACACCAGCATCATGATGTGTATTATTATAACACCAGTATCATGTGTGTTATAACACCAGCATCATGAAGTGTGTTATTATAACACCAGCATCATGAAGTGTGTTATTATAACACCAGCATCATGAAGTGTGTTATTATAACACCAGCATCATGAAGTGTGTTATTATAACACCAGCATCATGATGTGTGTTATTATAACACCAGCATCATGATGTGTTATTATAACACCATCATCATGATGTGTTATTATAACACCAGCATCATGATGTGAGTTATTATAACACCAGCATCATGGTGTGTTACTATAACACCAGCATCATGGTGTTATTATAACACCAGCATCATGGTGTGTTATTATAACACCAGCATCATGGTGTGTTATTATAACACCAGCATCATGGTGTGTTATTATAACACTAGCATCATGTGTATTATTCTATCACCAGCATCATGGTGTGTTATTTTAACACCAGCATCATGGTGTGTGTTATTATAACACCAGCATCATGATGTGTATTATTATAACACCAGCATCATGATGTGTGTTATTATAACACCAGCATCATGATGTGTTATTATAACACTATCATCATGATGTGTGTTATTATAACACCAGCATCATGATGTGAGTTATTATAACACCTGCATCATGGTGTGTTATTATAACACCAGTATCATGTGTGTTATAACACCAGCATCATGAAGTGTGTTATTTTAACACCAGCATCATGATGTGTGTTATTATAACACCAGCATCATGATGTGTTATTATAACACTATCATCATGATGTGTGTTATTATAACACCAGCATCATGATGTGAGTTATTATAACACCTGCATTATGGTGTGTTATTATAACACCAGCATCATGGTGTGTTATTATAACACCAGCATCATGGTGTGTTATAACACCAGTATCATGGTGTGTGTTATTATAACACCAGCATCATGGTGTGTTATTATAACACCAGCATCATGGTGTGTTATTATTACACCAGCATCATGGTGTGTGTTATTGTAACACCAGCATCATGGTGTGTGTTATTGTAACACCAGTATCATGGTGTGTTATTATTACACCAGCATCGTGGTGTTATTATAATACCAGCATCATGGTGTGTGTTATTGTAACACCAGCATCATGGTGTGTGTTATTGTAACACCAGCATCATGGTGTGTTATTATACGACCAGCATCATGGTGTGTGTTATTATAACACCAGCATCATGATGTGTTATTATAACACCAGCATCGTGGTGTGTTATAACATTAGCATCATGGTGTTATAACACCAGCATCATGGTGTTATTATTATTTCACCAGCATTATGGTGTGTTATTATAAGACCAGCATCATGATGTGTGTTATTATAACACCAGCATCATGTGTGTTATTGTAACACCAGCATGATGCTGTGTGGTATTATAACACCAGCATCATGCTGTGTTATTATAACACCAGCATCATGTGTGTTATTGTAACACCAGCATGATGCTGTGTGTTATTATATCACCAGCATCATGATGTGTGGTATTATAACACCAGCATCATGCTGTGTGGTATTATAACACCAGCATCATGCTGTGTGTTATTATAACACCACCATCATGGTGTGTGTTATTGTAACACCTGCATTTTGGTGTTATTATAACACCAGCATCATGATGTGTGTTATTATAACACCAGCATCATGATGTGTGTTTTTATTACACCAGCATCATGATGTGTGTTATTATAACACCAGCATCATGATGTGTGTTATTATAACACCAGCATCATGATGTGTGTTATTATAACACCAGCATCATGGTGTGTTACTATAACACCAGCATCATGGTGTTATTATAACACCAGCATCATGGTGTTATTATAACACCAGCATCATGATGTGTTATAACACCAGCATCATGATGTGTGTTATTATAACACCAGCATCATGGTGTGTTATTATAACACTAGCATGTGTATTATTCTATCACCAGCATCATGGTGTGTTATTTTAACACCAGCATCATGGTGTGTTACTATAACACCAGCATCATGATGTGTGTTATTAGAACACCAGCATCATGATGTGTGTTATTATAACACCAGCATCATGATGTGTTATTATAACACCAGCATCATGATGTGTGTTATTATAACACCAGCATCATGATGTGTTATTATAACACCAGCATCATGATGTGTGTTATTATAACACCAGCATCATGATGTGTTATTATAACACCAGCATCATGATGTGTGTTATTATAACACCAGCATCATGATGTGTGTTATTATAACACCAGCATCATGATGTGTGTTATTATAACACCAGCATCATGGTGTGTTATTATAACACCAGCATCATGATGTGTGTTATTATAACACCAGCATCATGATGTGTGTTACTATAACACCAGCATCATGATGTGTGTTATTATAACACCAGCATCATGATGTGTGTTATTATAACACCAGCATCATGATGTGTATTACTATAACACCAGCATCATGATGTGTGTTATTAGAACACCAGCATCATGATGTGTGTTATTATAACACCAGCATCATGGTGTGTTATTATAACACCAGCATCATGGTGTGTTATTATAACACCAGCATCATGGTGTGTTATTATAACACCAGCATCATGATGTGTGTTATTATAACACCAGCATCATGATGTGTGTTACTATAACACCAGCATCATGATGTGTGTTATTAGAACACCAGCATCATGATGTGTGTTATTATAACACCAGCATCATGGTGTGTTATTATAACACCAGCATCATGGTGTGTTATTATAACACCAGCATCATGATGTGTGTTATTATAACACCAGCATCATGATGTGTGTTATTATAACACCAGCATCATGATGTGTGTTATTAGAACACCAGCATCATGATGTGTGTTATTATAACACCAGCATCATGGTGTGTTATTATAACACCAGCATCATGATGTGTGTTATTATAACACCAGCATCATGATGTGTGTTATTATAATACCAGCATCATGGTGTATTATACCACCAGCATCATGGTGTGTTATAACACCAGCATCATGGTGCATGTTATTTTATCACCATCATCATGGTGTTATTATAACACCAGCATCATGAAGTGTGTTATTATAACACCAGCATTATGATGTGTGTTATTATAACACCAGCATCATGATGTGTTATTATATCTCCAGGATCATGATGTGTGTTATTATAACACCAGCATCATGGTGTGTTATAACACCAGCATCATGGTGTGTTATCATACCACCAGCATCATGGTGTGCATTATTATAACACCAGCATCATGGTGTGTGTTATTAAAATACCAGTACCATGGTGTATGTTATCATACCACCAGCATCATGGTGTGCATTATTATAACACCAGCATCATGGTGTGTGTTATTAAAATACCAGTATCATGGTGTATGTTATTATAACACCAGCACCATGGTGTGTTATAACACCAGCATCATGGTGTGTTATTACACCAGCATCATGGTGTGTTATTACACCAGCATCATGGTGTGTTATTACACCAGGATCATGGTGTGTTATTATAACACCAGCATCATGGTGTGTGTTATTGTAACACCAGCATCATGGTGTGTTATTATACCACCAGCATCATGGTGTGTGTTATTGTAACACCAGCGTCATGGTGTGTTGTAACATCAGCATCATGGTGTGTGTTATTATAACACCAACATCATGATGTATTATACCACCAGCATCATGGTGCATGTTATTATATCACCAGTATCATGGTGTGTGTTATTATAATACCAGCATCATGGTGTGTGTTATAACACCAGGATCATGGTGTGTTATTATACCACCAGCATCCTGGTGTGTTATTATAACACCAGCATCATGGTGTGTTATTATAATACCAGCATCATGCTGTGTTATTACACCAGCATCATGGTGTGTTTTATTATAACACCAGCATCATGGTGTGTGTTATTATAACACCAGCATCATGGTGTGTTTTATTATATCAGCATCATGATGTATTATACCACCAGCAGCATGGTGTATTATACCACCAGCACCATGGTGTATTATACCACCAGCACCATGGTGTATTATACCACCAGCATCATGGTGTCTTATAACACCAGCACCTTGGTGTGTTATTACACCAGCATCATGATGTATTATACCACCAGCATCATGGTGTATTATACCACCAGCATCCTGGTGTGTTATTATAACACCAGCATCATGGTGTGTTATTATAATACCAGCATCATGCTGTGTTATTACACCAGCATCATGGTGTGTTTTATTATAACACCAGCATCATGGTGTGTGTTATTATAACACCAGCATCATGGTGTGTTTTATTATATCAGCATCATGATGTATTATACCACCAGCAGCATGGTGTATTATACCACCAGCACCATGGTGTATTATACCACCAGCACCATGGTGTATTATACCACCAGCATCATGGTGTCTTATAACACCAGCACCTTGGTGTGTTATTACACCAGCATCATGATGTATTATACCACCAGCATCATGGTGTATTATACCACCAGCATCCTGGTGTGTTATTATAACACCAGCATCATGGTGTGTTATTATAATACCAGCATCATGCTGTGTTATTACACCAGCATCATGGTGTGTTTTATTATAACACCAGCATCATGATGTATTATACCACCACCAGCACCATGGTGTATTATACCACCAGCACCATGGTGTCCTATAACACCAGCACCTTGGTGTGTTATTACACCAGCATCATGGTGTATTATACCACCAGCATCATGGTGTATTATACCACCAGCATCATGGTGTTTTATAACACCAGCATCATGGTGCATGTTATTATATCACCAGCATCATGGTGTGTTTTCATACCACCAGCATCATGGTGTGTTATTACACAAGCATCATGGTGTGTTATTGTAACACCAGCATCATGGTGTGTTATTGTAACACCAGCATCATGGTGTGTGTTTTTGTAACACCAGCATCATGGTGCATGTTATACCACCAGCATCATGGTGCATGTTATTATACCACCAGCATCATGGTGTGTTGTTATAACACCAGCATCATGGTGTGTGTTACTGTAACACTAGCATCATGGTGTATTATTATACTACCAGCTTCATGGTGTGTTATTGTAACACCAGCATCATGGTGTGTGTTTTTGTAACACCAGCATCATGGTGCATGTTATTATAACACCAGCATCATGGCGCATGTTATTATAACACCAGCATCATGGTGCATGTTATTATAACACCAGCATCAGATTCAGATTTGCCCCCGAGGGGGCTAGTTTATTGGGCACCCCCTTATATCCTGTGCAAGGTGAAGCGAAGAAGCGTTTACAGCGCCCAACAGGGAAGTATGAAAAGTTCATACTTGCCTTTATGACTCGTACATTAAGGGCGTAAAAGCCAGAAGGGTCATAGGTTCTGTCAAGTTACATAAAGTGAGAGAATGATGAGTGTGTGGGGGGAAAGTTCCCGGTACATTTTATCTGTTTATGGCAGAGTGTGGCAGGTCCCTAATAATGTCAAATGTCAGGCCTGTGACAAGGAGGAGGGATATCTGGTCTGGGAGGGAAGAGGTGTTGGTAATGGCTGGGGACCTATAGGAGGAGGTCATAGGGCAAGTGAGGTTGTAGTGAGAGAGGATGTGAGAGTCGGGTTGGCCACAAAGTTTACAAACAGTGCGGTGAGGCTCAGGGTTGCCAATGTACTCCCATATGTACCTGTACCCTAGGCGCAGTCATGTATATAAGCTGTTGAGATCGAGTCAGGGATTGATATTCTTTGTAGTGGCGGTTGTCGTCACCGGTTACAGCGTCATAGTGGCATAGTGTGACGCTACCCTGTTGTTTCAGGTGTGTCCAATTTTCGTTGAATGCCTCTCGTTGTGTGGCGTGTATGGGAGATTTGAGATGATTCAGGGAGAGGGCGAGAGTGGCTTCAGTATCTTCTTCTTGTGTAGCTTCTTTGGCAAGCTGATCAACAGTGTCACAGGCAGTTATTCCTATATGTGACGGGATCCAAAAAACTTGACACGGATGTCATCAGTTTGTTCTAGCCCGGCAACGGCGGCTAGGGTGTGTTGGGCGGCAGGGGAGGAGGGGGAGGGTAATTTGAGCCTCGCTAGCGCAGAAGTGCTGTCACTGATTATAAGGAGGTTCCGGCGTTCAGTGCGAGCATAGGTCGCCCCCTCATGAATGCCCGCGAGGATGGCTATGCTTTCAGCATCAGTGGAGGAGGCCCAGTCCTGGACCCTGATTTTCCTGCAGGCCTGGCGCTCAGGAATCCACACAGCTGCCCCAGCGCTGCCCAGCGTGGTAACAGACCCATCACAGTAGACGAGGATAGGAGGTCTTTAGAGAGGAAGCGACATCATTAATCTGCTCAAGGCAGTTAAGTTTGAGCTTATACCTCAGTTGGGTGGATTTACGACCAGGGAAGGTGTGGACGACAACATCAACACACGGGGAGGTCCACGGCGGTAGAGGAGGAAGAGTGTACTCGGGAGGGAGAGAGGTCGGGGGGGGTGTAGAGGTGATAACGCAGGATGTCAGCAACAGTGTGGACGGGCCAGAGTTGAGAGGGAGGGGGAAAAGTAATGGGGACAGGCCGGCGCAGGAGGGTGTTAAGATGTGAGTTCAGTGAGCGCGACAGGGGAGTCGATTGCTCACTGCGAAGAAGTTTAACACCAAGGATGGCATTGAGAGCAGTAATTCGATTGCAGACGGGAAGCAGGATTAGTTAGCGCTGCATGACTTCTATTCTGGTGGTCATAGGGCAGCCGAGGATGAGTCTCATCGCTCTGTTTTGGATTTTCTCTATGCTTTGTTTCTCGCGCTGGGAGGCAACTACAAGGACAGGAGAGGCATAATCTATGACAGCTCTGACGATGGCAATGTACATGAGACGTAGGACCCTGACAGAGGCTCCTTTGAGGCCGTGAGTGAGGGACTGGAGGGGCCTCGTTCGTTGGCGGCACTGGGAGATGACGTGGGCGGCGACAGCGGAGGTAGTGGCTCTGGTAGTGGCTCGCACAGGTAGACCAAGGTACCTGTAGGTGAGTACTTGATCGATGTCTTGTCCTTGCAGAATCAGTGGTGTCTGACGCCGGAAGCGTGAGATGAACTTGGTTTTAGTGTGTGAGATGACTAGCCCGAGTGTTTGAAAGGTCCGGGCGAACGTGGAGAGTATAGGTTGTTCATGTTGCACTGTAGTAATTTGGAAGAGGATATCATCAGCGTAGCTTATGATGTGACGTCTAGGGCTCGCTCAGCAAAGATGACGTTGAGACGGCAGATGGAGTTCATGAGAACACTAGCATCATGGTGCATGTTATTGTAACACCAGTATCATTGTGTGTGTTATTGTAACCCCAGCATTGTGTTGTGTTATTGGAACACCAGCATTGTGGTGTGTTATTGTAACACCAGCATTGTGGTGTGTTATTGTAACACCAGCATTGTGGTGTGTTATAACACTAGCATCATGGTGTGTTAATGCAACACCAGCATCGTGGTATGTGTTATTGCAACACCAACATCGTGGAGTGTTATTGTAACACGAGCATCATGGCGTGTTATTGTAACACCAGCATTGTGGTGCGTTATTATAACACCAGCATTGTGGTTTGTGATGTTTTTGTAACACTGTTTTAGCTGTGGTATGATATCGAACTTTCTCACTTGTTTTCACTTGCTTGAAAGAGTGTAGGGTTAGTCGCTGGCACCTTTGATGCAGCTAAGTGAGATAACAGGTAATCTCATGGCATGTAACCTTTGATACAGCCGTAGATTGGTTGATAGTTGAAATCGTCATAGCTGTCCTGGGTTGTAATTATCTTAGTTTGTAAGTTAAACAAGACACAGGAACTGTTCTCTTCACTCGTTGTTCCTTGGTTTAATGTAAACACACGTGGTAATTTTCTAGTTATATTGGGTAGTCATGTCTGTACACTTATTTGGTATTGACAGACTAATGAGCATTAGCTGTTAGCTTGTAATTAGCTGATATTAATTAGAGAGTGGTACAGCCTGGAGAGCTGGTCTCACGACACGACTTTAGGGTATTATGTCGACTTTAGGGTATTATGTCGGGCTGTGAACTGGGGGAACTGGGCTGTACTATCTTGAGTCTGGTGCCTGGTGGTTGGAGAATGACCCACACTTCAACAGGGACATTATCTAAACAGCCTACCAACACAGAGGGTTGAGTCTGTAGATTTATGGGCTGTACACCAGAGAAGGTGTTAAACAACAAATGTTTATGGGCAGTCCACCCTCATAGGTGTGACAGAAGAAATGCAGTGTTATGGTAATGTGGTGTTATTGTAACACCAGCATTGTGGTGTTTTATTATAACACCAGCATCATGGTATGATGTTATAACACTAGCATCATGGTATGTTTTCATAACACCATCATCATGGTGTTTTATTATAACACCAGCATCATGGTGTGCTTTATTATAATACCAGCATCATGGTGTGTTATTATAACACCAGCATCATGGTATGATGTTATAACACTAGTATCATGGTATGTTTTCATAACACCATCATCATGGTGTTTTGGTAACACCATCGTCATGATGTTTTATTATAACACCAGCATCATGGTATGATGTTATAACACCAGCAATGGTATGTTTTTGTAACACCATTATCATGGTGGTTTATTATAACACCAGCATCATGGTATGATGTTATAACAGCAGCATCATGGTGTGTGTTATTATAACACCAGCATCATGGTGTGTTACAACACCAGCATCATGGTGTGTTATTGTAACACCAGCATCATGGTGTATTGTAACACCAGCATCATGGTGTGTGTTATTATAACACCAGCATCATGGTGTGTGATATAACACCAGCATCATGATGTGTTATTGTAACACCAGCATCATGTGTGTTATTGTAACACCAGCATCATGGTGTGTGTTATTGTAACACCGGCATCATGATGTGTTATTGTAACACCAGCATCATGTGTGTTATTGTAACACCAGCATCATGATGTGTTATTATAACACCAGCATCATGGTGTTATTATAACACCAGCATCATGATGTGTATTATTGTAACACCAGCATCATGGTGTGGTGTTACAACATCAACATCATGATGTGTTATTATAACACCAGCATCATGCTCTGTGTAATTATAACACCAGCATCATGGTGTGTGTTATTGTAACACCAGCATCTTGGTGTGTTATTATAACCCCAGCATCATTTGTGTTATAACACCAGCATCACGATGTGTTATAACGCCAGCGTCATGCTCTGTGTTATTATAACACCAGCATCATGCTGTGTGTTATTATAACACCAGTGTCATGGTTTTGGGGTGGATCGGTGGTAGTAGGAGTGGATTATATTATATAAAGATAATATGTCGTATTTCTTATTTCTTACCGTAGAGTTCGATACCTTCACACTGGTTACTTACAGGAGATTATGGCGTATCTACGTAGAAGTTCACTCCACCACTCGACATTCCATGATTTATACTTGATAAATGATGATTTAATGAATTCATTTAATTTTCAACATCTATCTAGGTTCTGGTTATACTTTGTCATAACCAATCAGTCATTACCTTCAGTAATAATAAGATAGGATCACAGATACGGGCAGATAATTGCACTTACATTTATTTGTCAAGCTTCTATACAATGATTTACAATTTGCATGGATATATGATTCACTCACGTTCACGCTGTAATAAAATTAATCTTCTAAAAGAGAATTTTAACTTGGGAACACATGTGATTACTCTACTATGGGTATAACTTAACAGAGCCTTAATTCTTCAAGTGATACATTTACTGCCAGCCTGGATTGCTTTTGTTGCAACCAGGCTTCATCACAAGAACTTCTTCCCACGGCCATAACAACAAAAAGGTACTCTTGGGTTACCACACATAGTCTCGCGTCACTGACAGTCACTGTGGACGGTTGTCGCGGCAAGTAGAACTGGTAAGCGTGACTTGAATTAACCATTAGGTGCAATAGACCAGCCTGGATTGCTTTTGTCGCAACCAGGCATCCACACGTGATATTGCCACGGGGATAACAAACCTAGGTTAACACACTTAGTCTCGTGTCGACGACGGTTCACAGGACGGAGTGCGGTGGAGGACTCTGTGTGGTGTGGGGCCCCGCTCCCTTTCAGGAGGGAGAGAGTCAAGATGACTTCTTCACTAACCCATGGCTCAGGGGATACTACTTAAAATGAGGTTTTTGGGTGTGAAGCGATGAACAGTACAACACTGTTTCACTGCCCACCCCCCTAAAGGCTGGCTGACATACACTAATTGAAAAATACATGTCCCAGTTATGCCTCGCCGGGCGTCTTATCTCTGGTAAAACAAACTTTGGAGTTGGTTGCGTGGGTAAGCCTAACGCAACCCATGACAACCAGCATCGTGGTGTGTGTTATCGTAACACTAGCATCTTGGTGTGTTATTATAACACCATGATGTGTGTTATTGTAACACCAGCATCATGGTGTGGTTATAACACCAGCATCATGATGTGTTATTATAACACCAGCAACATGCTGTGTGTTATTATAACACCAGCATCATGATGTGTGTTATTATAACACTAGCATCATGCTGTGTGTAATTATAACACCAGCATCATGCTGTGTGTTATTATAACACCAGCATCATGGTGTGTGTTATTGTAACACCAGCATCTTGGTGTGTTATTATAACACCAGCATCATCATGTGTGTTATTATAACCCCAGCATCATGTGTGTTATAACACCGGCATCATGATGTGTGTTATTGTAACACCGGCATCATGATGTGTGTTATTGTAACACCGGCATCATGATGTGTGTTATTGTAACACCGGCATCATGATGTGTGTTATTGTAACACCGGCATCATGATGTGTGTTATTGTAACACCGGCATCATGATGTGTGTTATTGTAACACCAGCATCATGATGTGTGTTATTGTAACACCGGCATCATGATGTGTGTTATTGTAACACCGGCATCATGATGTGTGTTATTGTAACACCGGCATCATGATGTGTGGTACTGTAACACCCTCATCAGTATGTGTGTTATTGCAACACTAGCGTCATGATGTGTGCTATTGTAACAACGACATCATGATGTGTTATTATAACACCGGCGTCATGATGTGTGCTATTGTGTCTATTGTAACACTGGCATCAGTGGTAACACCAGCATCATGGTGTGTGTTATTGTAACACTGGCATCATGATGTGTGTTATTGTAACACCAGCATCATGTGTGTTATTGTAACACTGGCATCATGATGTGTGTTATTGTAACACCGGCATCATGATGTGTGTTATTTTAACACCGGCATCATGATGTGTGTTATTTTAACACCGGCATCATGATGTGTGTTATTGTAACACCGGCATAATGATGTGTGTTATTGTAACACTAGCGTCATGATGTGTGCTATTGTAACACCGGCATCATGATGTGTGTTATTATAACACCGGCATCATGATGTGTGCTATTGTAACACCGGCGTCATGATATGTGTTATTGTAACACTGGCATCATGGTGTGTTATTGTAACACCAGCATCATGATGTGTGTTATTGTAACACCAGCATCATGGTGTGTGTTATTGTAACACCGGCATCATGATGTGTGTTATTGTAACTGTTATAACACCAGCATCATGGAGTGTGTTATTGTACCACCAGCATCATGGTGTGTGTTATTGTAACACCAGCATCATGGTGTTATTGTAACACCAGCATTGGTGTGCTATTACAACACCAGCATCATGTGTATTATTATAACACCAGCATAATGTGTGTTGTTATAACACCAGCATCATGATGTGTTATTGTAACACCAGCATCATAATGTGTTATTGTAACACCGGCATCATGATGTGTGTTATTGTAACACCGGCATCATGATGTGTGTTATTGTAACACCAGCATCATGATGTGTGTTATTGTAACACTGGCATCATGTGTTACTGTAACACTGGCATCATGATGTGTGTTATTGTAACACCGGCATCATGTGTGTTATTGTAACACCAGCATCATGATGTGTGTTATTGTAACACCGGCATCATGATGTGTGTTATTGTAACACCGGCAGCATGATGTGTTATTGTAACACCAGCATCATGATGTGTGTTATTGTAACACCGGCATCATGATGTGTGTTATTGTAACACCTGCATCATGTGTGTTATTGTAACACCGGTATCATGATGTGTGTTATTGTAACACCGGCGTCATGTGTGTTATTGTAACACCGTCGTCATGATGTGTGCTATTGTAACACCGGCATCATGATGTGTGTTATTGTAACGCCGGCGTCATGATGTGTGCTATTGTAACACCAGCATCATGATGTGTGTTATTGTAACACTGGCATCATGAGGTGTGTTATTGTAACACTGGCATCATTATGTGTATTATTGTAACACCGGCAGCATGATGTGTGTTATTGTAACACCGGCATCATTATGTGTGTTATTGTAACACCGTCATGATGTGTTATTGTAACACCTGCATCATGTGTGTTATTGTAAAACCGGCATCATGATGTGTTTTGTTGTAACACCGGTGTTATGATGTGTGCTATTGTAACACCCTGCGTCATTATTTGTGCTTTCGTAACACCGGCATCATGTGTGTTATTGTAACACCAGCGTCTTGGTGTGTTATTATAACACCAGCATCATGGTGTGTGTTATTATAACACCGGCATCATGTGTGTTATTGTAACACCAGCATCGTGTGTTATTGTAACACCAGCATCATGCTGTGTTATTATAACACCATCATCATGGTGTGTGTTATTGTAACACCAGCGTCTTGGTGTGTTATTATAACACCAGCATCATGGTGTGTGTTATTGGAACACCGGCATCATGATGTGTGTTATTGTAACACCAGCATCGTGTGTTATTGTAACACCAGCATCGTGTGTTATTGTAACACCAGCATCATGCTGTGTTATTATAACACCAGCATCATGGTGTGTGTTATTGTAACACCAGCGTCTTGGTGTGTTATTATAACACCAGCATCATGGTGTGTGTTATTATAACAGCAGCATCATGATGTGTGTTATTGTAACACCGGCATCATGTGTGTTATTGTAACACCAGTATCTTGGTGTGTTATTATAACACCAGCATCATGATATGTGTTATTGTACCACCAGCATCATGGTGTGTGTTATTGTAACACCAGCATCATGGTGTTATTGTAACACCAGCATCATGGTGTGCTATTACAACACCAGCATAATGTGTGTTGTTATAACACCAGCATCATGATGTGTGTTATTGTAACGCCAGCATCATGATGTGTGTTATTGTAACACCGGCATCATGATGTGTGTTATTGTAACACCGGCATCATGATGTGTGTTATTGTAACACCAACATCATGATGTGTGTTATTGTAACACCGGCATCATGTGTGTTATTGTAACACTGGCATCATGATGTGTGTTATTGTAACACCAACATCATGATGTGTGTTATTGTAACACCGGCATCATGTGTGTTTTTGTAACACCATCATCATGATGTGTGTTATTGTAACACCGGCATCATGATGTGTGTTAATGTAACACCAGCATCATGATGTGTGTTATTGTAACACCGGCATCATGATGTGTGTTATTGTAACACTGGCATCATGATGTGTGTTATTGTAACACTGGCATCATGATGTGTGTTATTGTAACACCGGCATCATGATGTGTGTTATTGTAACACCTGCATCATGTGTGTTATTGTAACACCGGTATCATGATGTGTGTTATTGTAACAGCGGCGTCATGTGTGTTATTGTAACACCGGCGTCATGATGTGTGTTATTGTAACACTGGCGTCATGATGTGTGTTATTGGAACACCAGCATCATGATGTGTGTTATTGTAACACTGGCATCATGATGTGTATTATTGTAACACCGGCAGCATGATGTGTGTTATTGTAACACCGGCATCATGATGTGTGTTATTGTAACACCGGCATCATGATGTGTGTTATTGTAACACCGGCATCATGATGTGTGTTATTGTAACACCGGCATCATGATGTGTGTTATTGTAACACCTGCATCATATGTGTTATTGTAAAACTGGCATCATGATGTGTGTTATTATAACACCAGCATCATGGTGTGTGTTATTGTAACACCAGCGTCATGGTGTTATTATAACAACAGCATCATGGTTTGTGTTATTATAACACCAGCATCTTGGTGTGTTATTATAACAGCAGCATCATGATGTGTGTTATTGTAACACCGGCATCATGATGTGTGTTATTGTAACACCGGCATCATGATTTGTGTTATTGTAACACCTGCATCGTGTGTTATTGTAACACCGGCGTCATGATGTGTGCTATTGTAACACCGGCATCATGATGTGTGATATTGTAACACTGGCATCATGATGTGTGTTATTGTAACACCAGCATCATGGTGTGTGTTATTGTAACACCAGCATCTTGGTGTGTTATTATAACACCAGCATCATGATGTTATTATAACCCCAGCATCATGTGTGTTATAACCCCAGCATCATGTGTGTTATAACACCAGCATCATGATCTGTGTTATTATAACACCAGCATCATGGTGTGTTATAACACCAGCATCATGGTGTGTGTTATTATAACACCAGCATCATGATGTGTTATAACACCAGCATCATGATGTGTTATAGCACCAGCGTCATGATCTGTGTTATAACACCAGCATCATGGTGTGTTATAACACCAGCATCATGGTGTGTGTTATTGTAACACCAGCATCATGGTGTGTGTTATTGTAACGCCAGCATCATGGTGTGTGTTATTGTAACACCAGCATCATGGTGTGTTATTATAACACCAACATAATGTGTGTTATTGTAACACCAGCATCATGATGTGTGTTATTGTAACACCAGCATCATGATGTGTGTTATTGTAACACCGGCATCATGATGTGTGTTATTGTAACACTGGCATCATGATGTGTGTTATTGTAACACTAGCATCATGATGTGTGTTATTGTAACACCAGCATCATGGTGTGTTATTATAACACCAGCATAATGTGTGTTGTTATAACACCAGCATCATCATGTGTGTTATTGTAACACCAGCATCATGATGTGTGTTATTGTAACATCAGCATCATGATGTGTTATAACACCAGCAGCATGATGTGTGTTATTGTAACACCAGCATCATGATGTGTGTTATTGTAACACCGGCATCATGATGTGTGTTATTGTAACACGAGCATCGTGATGTGTGTTGTTGTAATACTGGCATCATGATGTGTGTTATTGTAAAACCGGCAGCATGATGTGTGTTATTGTAACACCGGCATCATTATGTGTGTTATTGTAACACCGGCATCATGATGTGTTATTGTAACACCGGCATCATGATGTGTGTTATTGTAACACCGGCATCATGATGTGTGTTATTGTAACACCGGCATCATGATGTGTGTTATTGTAACACCTGCATCATGTGTGTTATTGTAACACCAGCATCATGTGTGTTATTGTAAGACCAGCATCATGGTGTGTGTTATTGTAAAATAATAATAATAATAATAATAATAATTAACGGTTTATTGAAAGAACTTGGCAGCCAGAAGGCTGAAAATATACAGTTACATATTTGGGGATTGGGTTTCGAATTACAAATAATATACAAGTAACATAAGTGATATAAATAAGATATATAATAACTTGATGGGGAAAAGCTCAAACTACAGTGCATTTCAACATAGTGACAGTGCAAGGAGTAGTGTTTTCTGGGAATGAATACACTGGTCTATTACAAGTTATTGATAATTTTTACAATGGTTGGGACTGGGCTGTTCTTATAGCGATCAGTTCGTGCACGTATGGGCTGGATGCGGTTGTGGTGTCGAACAGCAATTCTCGGGCTAGGGATCTCAGGTGGTAGTAGGAGCCGGTGTCGAGGATGGTGTAGAAGCTTCTTACCAAATTTGCAGATGAGGTCGTGATGGTCAGTGAGAGTCGAAAGGGTCAGTGTGTTGAGCGCTTCTTGATATGTGGAGTAGGAAGGGGAGAGAATAATCTTGCATGCCCTCTTTTGCACTTTTTCTAGGTGTTTACATTGTGTGGCATTTAGGGAGGAAGACCAGGTGGGGGAGGCATAGGTGAGCTTGGGAAGTATGAATGTTGTGTAAACACTGAGGAGCTCGGGTGCAGGAACTCCGAGGGACTTGAGTCGGCGGAGGAGGTGGAGACGGAAACTGGAGGATTTGACAACTTCACTGACGTGTGGTTTCCAATTTAGTTTGTTGTCTATGGTGACGCCGAGGAGCTTCGTGGAATCTACAACCTGGAGTGTGTTCGGACCTAGAGTAATGGAAGGAGGTGGGAAATGTCGGAGGAAGGTTGATGTGCATAACCATGGTCTTGGTATGGTTGATGGTGACATGGTTGTTGGTGGCCCAGTTTTGGAGACTGTTCAATAAATCCTGAAGGGCGGTATAGTTGGGAGCAGAATTGTTGACGCTGATCCCAATGGTGGAGTCGTCGACATATTTCCAGCGAGCAGGGGTTTCTCTTAGGGCATCATTGATGAGCATAAGGAAGCAGAGTGGTCCCATTTGGTACCTTTGGGGGACGCCACAGGTGAGTGACTGAAAGGTGGAGACAGCCCCTCGGAAGCGTACAGCTTGGCGTCGGTCACTGAGGAAGTCTGTAAGCCATGGTATAAGACTTCTCCGAAGCCCGAGGTCAATAGCTTTGTTGATGATTATATTGTGGTCGACTAGGTCGAAGGCTTTAGTGAAATCAATGAAGGCGACAGCTACAGACGTTTTTCGTTTCTCGAGATGGCGGTATATGTAATCGAGAAAGCTGACAAGACAGTGAGTGGTGGAGGAAGTTTTCATGTTGCCAAATTGCTGAGGGCCTACGACTCTGCAATATCAGCATAAGCCCAGTCGAAAACAAAACTTTCACAGATTAGGCTGGGTATTGGGGTGATTGCAATAGGTCGTAGCTGAATTAAGGATTGTGGGCTGGTTGACTTGGGCACTGGTGATACATAAGAGGTCTTCCAGTCAGCTGGGCATATGGCTTGACTGAGAGAAGCATTGATGATGGAGCACAGGGGTTTAGCAAGCTCCGGGGAGAACTCCTTGAAGAGTTTCATTGGTAAGTCAATGGGGGTGGTAGAGCGTTTTAATTTTAGTTTGTCCAGGCGTTTTGCTACTTGAAATTCTTCTACTAAGTCAGTGGGAAGGGGGGCTGGTAGGTAAGCAGGGAGAGTGGTTGTGTCAAGCCTGGGGAGTGTCTGGCATATAGTAGCGAAATGGTTATTTGTTTGCTCAGCTGCGTCAACATTAGTGAGATGGCTAAGGAAGGGGGGGGGTGTGTCTTATTGTTTAGTCCACAGAGTTCTTTAAGCTTACCATACCATTGACTGATGTTGGTCTGCTTCAGGTGTTGTAATTTGGTTGGGTAGTGGGACTTCTTTGCAGTGCGTATTTCGCGGATGACTCGGTTGCGAAGGGACCTGTAGTGGATGTGGTCATTGAGATGAAAGGCTCTGTCTCTCTGTTGCATAAGTCTTTTGATACGAGGTGTGATCCAGGGCAAATCAGCTGGGTGAGATCTGACCGACTTCTCGGGGAAGAAGTGGTGGTGTTGGTATAATTTATCCATTTGGTTTCCACGTCATCCACGCTAAGTACTTCAGTCCAGGGATGGTGAACTATCCACTGCCCGAAGAGGCGCACTGCAGTCAGTAATCGGCCTGTAGGTCTTGATGTAGGGTCTCTGTACTTGAGTGGGAGTGGCAGCTGGGGACCAGAGCACTGATAAGTGTGTGCTACACCCAATAGGAGGCATTGGTTGAGGTGGTTGGTACTGGTCCGCTAAGTCAGTTAAGATAAGGTCAAGGGTATTTTGACCGTGTGTGGGGAAGGTCACAACTTGCGATAGTGATAGCTGGTCCTTGATATCAGTGGTGTCAATTTCATTATAATCCCCACATAATACTAACTTGGCACATGGGTACCTAACTCTGAGGTGGTAATGAGATGATTGATAAGAGTGTCTCTGGTGGGTGAGGGAGGCGGATGGTATGCCACACAGATTATGATGGAAGCAGTGTGGCGCAGGTGGGCCCGTGGCCCAACACATTCCTATAAAGCTTCCACATGTGCTGGGACTTGAACATCCAGGCGTGACGGGCGTAGGTCATCTTGACAGAAGAGGGCAACGCCCCCTCCGCGTCTATGTGAACGAAGGTGATGAAAGAGTTGATATCCCTCAATATGACACGTTTCAGGCACAATTTGCCAAGCCTCACATATGGCAACAACGCTCGCGGTGGCTGACCTGACTGTAGTTGCCAGCTCGTCGAACTTGTTAGCTAGGGAAGTGACGTTGGATAGCAGTAGAGACGGGAGATCATACCAGATCCGTGGAACTTCAGTGTAGTGGTACGGTCTGTCAGGGGTGGGTTTCTCCGGTTTCCTAGTGGAGGTTACGGTTCTAATGGGCTTATGTGTATGACGGCCTTGCCTATGGCATCATGATGTGTGTTATTGTAACACCGGCATCATGATGTGTGTAATTGTAACACCAGCATCATGTGTGTTATTGTAACACCAGCATCATGATGTGTGTTAGTGTAACACTGGCATCATGATGTGTGTTATTGTAACATCAGCATCATGATGTGTGTTATTGTAACACCAGCATCATGATATGTTATTGTAACACCGGCATCATGATGTGTGTTAATTGTAACACCGGCATCATGGTGTGTGTTATTGTAACACCAGCATCATGATGTGTGTTATTGTAACACCAGCATCATGATGTGTGTTATTGTAACACCGGCATCATGGTGTGTGTTATTGTAACACCAGCATCATGGTGTGTGTTATTGTAACACCAGCATCATGATGTGTGCTATTGTAACATCAGCATCATGATGTGTGTTATTGTAACACCAGCATCCTGGTGTGTGTTATTGTCACACCGGCATCATGATGTGTGTTATTGTAACACCGGCATCATGACGTGTGTTATTGTAACACCGGTATCATGTGTGTTATTGTTACAACAGCATCGTGGTGTGTTATTTTAACACCAGCATAATGTGTATTATTTTACCAGCATCTTGATGTGTGTTATTTTAACACCATGTGTTATTTTATCACCAGCATCATGAAGTGTGTTTTTGTAACACCAACATTGTGGTGTTATTTTTACGGTACTTTTGCACCATAGTGTGTTGTACTTTGCTGGTCTATCTTTTGGTGAAAAAGGATTGGTTTTTGTATTGAGAGAATTACCAAATTTGCTCATTTTCTTGAAAATCATATCTACTAAATCAATATTAAAAAAAAATACTTGACATAATCTGTCACTACACATTTATCAGTCAAGCCATTGTTGGAACTATCAAAATTGAGCAATGTTTTTGTAAAACAAGTTAATTCCCAAGGCCATGAGTCTGTGTTTGCCATGCCTCTGGGGTTGGCTAACATTCATCAGTGAATCATCAGTACTTTATTTTGTTTGACTGCTAATAAGTTCCTCTTGGTTTTATTTCAAAGTCGGATATATCTGAAAATGCGACAAAATTTGCTGACACATTTGTCCTATCATTAGGATTTTCAGTTGTTGCTGCCTTGGTGGGGAGATCTTGCACTTTCATCTGTGACACCCTGAGGCTAAATTACCATGTGAAGAAAAATATCTTTGATCATAACAGCAGGAATGTGTACATGCCAAATGATGGATTGTGATTGTATTTTCCCACCTGTCAACAGCTGAGAGCATTTAAAATCCAGGATATCACGTGTGATATGGCTATAGTGATTGACTAATGGAGCAACATAAAAAATTACATAGCTGCAGTGCATGGGTTAATAATGTCAAAATTTTAACTTAAAAACAACACCTACACTGTATGTGTGTTTGGGAAACACAAGCAGGTCTTTTTAACTCATTATGCATCAATTGTGACAATAAGAAATTGTTACATACAGACTGTATGTATACGGAGAAGGGTTGAATTTCAGAAGCTCACTTACAATGAACTGTTATTTGGACATTTAATAAAGCTCCTTCAATGCTTATGCTTGTTGGTACCAAAAATGGTACAGTATTCTCATTTTTTGGGGGGGGGGGGGCGGTTCTGGAAATTATACCTCATGAATAACAAGGGATACTTCGTAGAACAAGTTTCACAATTTATTTCCTTATTAATGAATTTATTAAATAGAAACCTGAATGAAACTTGTTGTATTTGTGTGTGTATGTACAGCAGGGTCACAAACAGTAACCTTGGATTATTTTGGAAGATATAGACTGAGAAAGTTTGTTATAAATCAAGATATAAAATATATGTATAATGTACAGTACTTGTCATTCAATACAAATGAAGATTAGGGACAATAGGCTGCAAAAAATGTACCAAACAAAGCTTAGAAAGTTTTTACTAAACACAAAGATACACCATGGAAAAAGAAAGAAAATTGCTGTACAAAAACAAAGAAAACAGAAACAAAAGCATAATACATTACAGGCATGGGCAGCCTTTCCTCAGTCATGGGTGCATTATGATTTGGGTATTTATATCCTACCCAACCCAAAATAATGTTAATATTGTAATAGCACGGACAGTGAAACAGTTTAGCGTTATGTCCACCTTACGATATTTTCAGTTTACAATCACAGTCTTTTTCTCATTTATGAAACAAATCTATTGTAATAATTTTTTAAGTAAAATGTTAATGTTTCTTGGCATTTAACAGAAAAAAAAGTGAAGCACACACTGAATATATTGATTTTTCTTATTTACAGTATTTGTCTTATTTATGAGACACCCACCAGAATAATGCTAAAGCTAATCTAGGTGCATGGGAAACTTCAGTGAAACAACCTATAGGCATATTTGTATCTTAAAAAATTTACATTTACAATGTATTTCAACTTCAGGTGACCAAAAACTGGTAATAATAAAATAATGCATGTAACATAATAGCAGTCAAGGTTAAAATTATTAAGACATTTTGGTGCAGATGAATTTATTTTACAGTCGCAATATGTTCTAATTTGTGAGACACACATAGGTAGTCGGCCGCTATCAAACAGGGAGGTACTGCCTCCTGGGAAGATGTTGAAAGCATAATGAGTTGTCTAATGGTAGACCCTGCTGCTATATGGCATCCCAAAAATTTTTACCTAGTCCCAGGTTGCTGATCTGACTTTCTAACTCATTTACACACAATTGCAGGGTTTAAATAGTTTCTCTTAACCACATACTGTCGTTTCTTACACTCGATTTATTTTTTAGTTTGTATGATTATTATTATAATTTTTATTTATTTTATTATTTATTATTATTACTATTATCATTATTATTATTATAATTTTTGTTTATTTTATTAATTATTATTATTATTATTATAATAATAATAATAATAATAATAATTATATTTTTGCCCTCCAGACCCTGATGTGGGTCAGTGACCTGTGTCCGGGTGGGCTGAGTCCCGTAAAAAAAAATAAATAAATAAAAAATAAATAAGTTAATAAGTCATCGGGACTTAATTTGCTATTTACACTCGGTTACAATATTGTTCAACTTTTTATAGTCAGACAGGAGATAGGACAGTACTACTAGACATACAGTAGATAGTGGGACACCTTGGTTTGGGTGTGTCTACATAACCGTTCAAAATCTGGAGGAATGACAGGTTGCAACCCTTAGGCAGCACTCCAGATGCTCGTCTGTTAGTCTGGATCTGTGATTGGACTTTATAAGCTTCATGTGTGATTTAATTTTTTTTCACATAAATATGTATACTGCAAACAGTGAGGCTTTCCTTAGTGTAGATGCTGGTGAGACCTAGATATTTGTGTCTTGGGAAATATTTGCTGTAAAATTCTGGAACGACTTACAATTTAACTCGGTACCCGGTCCTCTTGAATTTCGATCATTTCCATCTGTTGGTGAATTGAAGCGTCATCAACATGAAATGGTGCAGAGATGTTTAGGCTGGTTTCTTTAGTTTTGAAGTCATTGAAACGAGATTGGAATTCCTGGGTCAAAACATCAAGTTTTCTAGCAAATTCATTACCTTTCCCAGGGAATTAATTTCCACAAATATCGAGGAGAGTAGGAAAGGGTAATGTGTCGTCTCTTCGAAGTTGTGCCTGCCACAATTGCAGTTTGTTTTGAAAATATTTGATGTGGCTGTACTACTCATGAATCAGTTGATTTCTTTTCTGTAACAAGATGTTCAAATCCTTGAGATGTTGTAATATCGACGAGAAATGCCAATTCAGCCAGCCAGTCGTTATCATTTAATTCCAACTGGCTTACCTTCCATTTCCATGAAGGTAGACACATCTTCTTTGAGATGGTAAAATCTTTTTTAACATTTAACCTTCACTGAGCCAGCACACATCTGAATAGTAGACGAGATCTTCCTTCTCTGATTCCAGATCTTTAAGGAAATCTCGGAACTGCCGATGATTCAAAGCCCAAGGTTTGATGAAGTGGATGTAAGTAATGACTGGGTCAATGACATGCTTAAAATTAAGTGCCTTGGAACAGAGTTTCTTTTAGGATGATACAATGAAATACATTCAGTTTTTCAGGATTCAATTCATGATCATACATCTCTGCTTTAATCCGCACAACAAGGCCAACATTGGAGCCTACCATAGCCCTTGCCCCCATCAGTTGTAATACCACTCAGTTTTTCCCATTTCAGTTTGAAGCAAATGCTGATTTTAATTCTGTCCCTTTCATTGACTGAAGAGCTAGTTGATCCTCATTGACAATGAAATCATCGTTGATTCCTGGCTAACTTCATCTACCTGAACCACGGGCCACGTTAAATAGAATTTCTCAGTCACTCCGCGGGCCGCACAAAGACGTGGTCCGTGCTGCGGGCTGCCCATTCCTGCATTACAGCCATTCTGCCTCTTAACAGTCCAGAGACCTATTGAATCATCAGTAATGCTGTCAGTTATACACATTAACCAGCAACTTAGAGAAAATTTTGCTTTAGAAGTTAAATGCGTTCTTATGAAAAGCCCAAAAAGGAGAAAGGACAAATTTGTTTGTAATATTTTAAATCTTTTTCCATGCAAAAAAGTAAATCTGTCTCGGCTATAAACATTAGAGCTATTGGTGAGGGTGGTCCAAAAATTAAAAGTTGGAATTTTAATTTAGACACATTTTGCCCAAATACCTTAACCCCAAACATGTCTAAAGGCAAAATTTCAGTTCCTTATCTCAGTATTCAGGGGTCCTGCAAAACTTAAACTTCCCGGTCATCACAAAAAATTGACACAATTATCTCGAATAAGCTCACGGAATAGGAAAGGCATCGTTGTCTGTAGATTCTAAGTTTATTTCAGGAAGACAGCTTTTGACATGGAGGGCACATCCTTCTTGTGCTGAGCTACAACCCCGTAAATCCGAATTTTGGAAGATTCTGACAAAAAATTTGGGGGTTCTGGGCTAAGAAGCATTCCTAAAATGGTGAAGGTAGATTTAGGCTTAAAGTTTCTATCTTATAAAATGTCACAGATTGAACTTGGCAGAATATAACTTGCATTGCTGGAATAATTGCAAGATACCCGGTAGTGAATAATTTGAATATAAACACCTCATAGTTTGCACAAATGATAAAAACTTTAATCCTCTAGTGTAGTACATTTAAGTACAGTTTTTCAACTTCTATTTTTGGGGTAGATATACGTAACTTTCTTCATTTATTTTTACTCGTTTAAATGTTCACACTGTCCTACATAAACATTGTGAAGAAAGTAAAAGAAATAATTGTCCTAAGGGCAAACCTGTACGCAACTTAATTAATAATTACTAAAATTTTGGTCTAGTGTAAACTTTAGTATGTTTATATTTAAATTAATCACTCTCTTACAAGAATTTCAGCACTGTAAGTTATATTCTGCCAAGTCAATTCAATGACATTTTATTAGCAAAAACTTAAACATCCTCTATATGACAGATAAATAAATAACACGAGGTAACCTTCGCTGCCGGCTGGTCAATACCTCCTCCCAGCCTTGGTGAAGGTAGTTTTAGGCTTAAGTTTTTATCTTATATAATGTCAGACTAAACTTAGCAGTATATAACTTGCACTGCTGGAATCCTTGCAAGATAGCGAATAATTTGAGTATAAGCATCACTTAGTTTGCACAGGAGATAAAAATTTTAGTCCTCTAGTGTAGTACATTTGAGTCCAAAGTGAGTACAGTAATAACTTGCTTAAAATTATGTCTTTTTCACAGGAAAAAGTCTATAACTAACCCCAGTGGTCAGGATAATATTTATAATTTTTATACATTTAGTACATTCGCCGGAATATTCGGACAGGTGGTCCCCCCTTTTAGTCCAGATCTTTGAGGGTGCACTGTATTCTCTATCCGCGGTTTCGCAGTCAAGTGGTCAACTTTATGACCTTCCACGTAAAAAGGCCCCATGTTTAAGTGGATTCCACTCAAAAACTCTGAAATCTCCAGATAAAATCTACGGATTTAAAACTCCCGATAAAATCTATGGATTTTTAGCTGAAACGTATGAAATTTCATCCACTTCCTGGCGTCAAGCATGCGCACATGTATCCCCGTACCAGACCTGTGCTGTGTTGTGTTTACTCCTGCCTTTGTTGCATCTTTTCGTGCATGTTGTGGTGAATTATTTTATAATTTTGAAGCCATGAGTTCCCAACCCAAACAGGGTGGTGCAGTACTCAAAAGGAAGCAGACTATAGAATAGATGTAAAATTAGAAGCGATTAGGCGAAAGACGAGTGAGAGTGGACAATTCACTTACTCCTTTTTCTTTTTCATTCTCCTACTAATCCTTCATTAATCCAATCAAGCTAAGTAAATAAAAATATTTTGTTAAAATTATTTATTTTTAAAACATAAGTATTTTGTCTCAATGAACCACTGGAGTGAGTGTACACCAGCAACAGTTGCTGCGGACCATCGGGTTGCTGGCACAACCTACGTTGCCTCAACACACCGACCCCAGTGAACTTTAAGGATTTATATAGCTTATAAATTTAGTTTCGTAATTGTTAAAAGATATAAAAAAAATTCTGTGTTGTGTACAATGTCATGGTTCCAATTTGACGTGTTTCCATTATTTCTTTGGGATTAATTCCCCACTTTAAGTAGATTCGTTATCAGAGGCACACATAGTTATATATTTGCACACATTTTTCATCTTCATAAGTAAGTGAATTTACAATAATTGACAGAAGAGCTTAAACATTATCATCGCCAAGCCAGTTTACATGACATTGTCAGTCAGGTCAGATAATTATCAGACTTGGTCATAGGCAGGTCAGATTAGCAGAAATGGTCATAAAGCCACTGGCAGGTATAAATATAATTTGTATGTTGTGGCCGTCTCCCTACACGCCAGTTGATCAAATGGGATGAGTCTTTCCAGCAATAAGATTAAAAGTATGAGCGAGAAAATTATTATTGCATATGATGCAGCAATTGCATCAAAAAGGTTGAGAAATGTTAAAACAGTGGGTGATGACTATAAATTGTGTTTGCATGTTTTCCCCTCTTCATGTTGCATGCTTTCTAATATTGTATCATTGAACTTTACTTTTCTTTCCAGTTATTGGACGTGGTGGAGAACAGATCACGCGGTTACAGCGGGAATCTGGAGCAAAGATTCAAATGGCACAAGATAGTGGGGGTTTACCTGACCGGTTATGCACAATTTCTGGGCCAAGGTAGGTTTATTCTTCACTATTTGCTGCACATGGGCCTGGGAATCAGTTCTCTGAGGCAGCATAGATGATAGGCAAATTTTATTGTACATTAAAGACTGGAACGGAATACTGTAGTTAATTGTGATGTTTTGATGACTAATTACATTCAATCAACAGTTGATGTAGGCATTGTAAAAGGACTTTTCAAAAGGTGGGTGGAGATTTTAGTTATGGGAAAAATAGAAAACTTGAAACCTTGTTAAGTTTGACCCAGCTTTTTCATGATGTGGAGTAAAGAATTTGAAAATACAGTATTTGGGCAATTTAAATAATCGATATAATGTAATTGGGGGGATGTGTTTGCAGCCCGCAACTTTTCATATAATGTTGCCTCATGAGTTTTGCAGTTACTTTGTTCTGGGGACCCCGCGTGGAACCACTGAACCGTGGTACAGTATGTGATAGTATTTTACATATTAAAGGTACTTGTTCATTGGCCCCTGCCCCCCTATTCTTTTGCCCTTTCAGCCCCCCTCACTTCTCCATTTTCAACCATAAAATAATGCTCTAATGTGACAAATAGAGAAAATAGCTACATCACATGTAACAATGGTAACATGCCATTTCACAGGTCACCTCATCCCCAATTTTACCCCTTTCCAAGTGTCAAGCTATCACTAAACCAAATTTTGACCCATAGTTAGGTAGAAAAGGTATTAAAAAAACTTTATGGCAAAAGCGAATTAATGTTAAGTGAATTACCACTAATTGAGGGATTCCTGTACTGTATATGAAGTTTCTCATCATATAACTCTTATGTCCCTGGCTAGGGTGCCGCCGACCGTACCCCCCACGTGGGGTAAAATGAAGAAAATCTGTTTTTCCAAAAATAATTTGTAACCTTTGTAAATGATAAAACAATAAAAAAGATGTAAGAAAAACTATATATTGTCCCTCTAGAAACTTCCATGGCACCTCAGTGACTAGTGAAATATTTTTTTTATAGCGAGCAGCTCGCTGTCACTGCATTAGGGGTCATTTTCCCATCTTTTTTGTCTGAGATGGCTAATAATGCATATATTTACTGATAAAAATACTTATTTCCTTTAAATAATTCATTTAAATTTATTCTATTTGCATTATTTTTCATAAAAACTTTGGTGAAACACACCCAGTCTGGCGCGCCAGGCTGTCTGGTTGTCTTTGTGTTTGGGAGAGCAAGTCATATAAATAATTATCGGATTAATAATTCTACAACTAAATACATTTATAACAATCATAGCATTATCTGTTATACTACAGTACAACTACTGTACTGTACAGTACATTTTGTAAGATCACTTTGATACAACATGATAAAAAGGAAAAACAATGTAAAATAAACAAACAAATAAATGTAGGTACTTACCAAGAAGCTTTCCTATGACTGCACGTAGGTGTTGGTGATAGGTTGTGGTGACACCTAGCTAGCTGTCCGTCAGCGCTCGTGGGTAGTGACAAGTGAAAGCATACATCTGTGTACCTTTTACACAAATATGACACTTTGTTCCTTACAAATACACTTAACACTACTATTTACACTGTTTACAAGCACGTGCCACATTGTTTTAGAATGTTTTCTTAGAGTGGTACTCCACGAAGCAAGGTCTACAGAGACCAACGTTACACTCCTTGCACCTCGTTGTCACGTCCTTATGCTTAGCTGTGCGCTTTTTGGTGTTAGCGCAGACATAACATTGCCTTTGCCTCCTACGACCACCTGGAGCAGTCGGTAGGTTGCCCAGGTGGTGATGAACAACCCAGTCACATGAAAGCAGTCTGACAGGTAGGCCTGCTTGACTGTGATGTTGTGGTATGGCTGCCACAATGGTGCCATATTTCTCCAGGAGATGCATTATCACTTGATTCTGGAAAACCCCGAGAGAGGGTTTTTTCCCCATTTTGTATAAGTACAAGTTGTATGCATTCAGGATGGTGATGTCCAAGGGGTGTAGGAACATCTTCTTGTACCACTTGAGACATTTCTTTACACTCAATTGCACGTTGAAATTGCACCAACCTGCATGTCACTCTTGTCCACGAGGCGCATGTTGAAATTGTAGTCCACGACAGCGTCGGGTTTTCATGACCTCTCCTGTGGTCCAGTCCCCTTTTCCACTGTCAACCATTTCACCCTTGTGAACAGTTGACAGCATCTGCACAGTACGCTTATCATGCCAGCGTATTGTAAGCATTTTGTCTGCTTGCTTCAGTTGGATCTCTCCTCGGGCAGGTTTACCAGTAAACACAGGCCAGTGTTTCCTGTTCTTGCATACAGTCCCACAAGAACCGGTGTCATGTTCAAGTAGGAACTTGGCCAGGGCAGGAGAGGTATAATAATTGTCCATGTAGACTACACGATTCCCTCCAGAGTAGCGGTCTATTAGTTTCTTGACAACAGCGCCAGAGAAACCACGTGGGTCGTCCTTGGGTATATCTACATCGCTTACTGTGTAAACAATGAGATCTAAGACATACCCAGTATAGCAATCACACAGCACAAAGAACTTGATCCCAAAGCGATGTCGTTTGGAGGGAATGTATTGTCTAAAAACAACACATCCTCTGAAAAGCACCAGAGACTCGTCTACCACTAGGTTTTGAAAGGGTCTGAAGAACTTCGTAAAACGTTCCTTCAGCATCGTAAAAACTGCCCCGATTTTCCAAAGTCTGTCACCAGCCACAGGAATGTCGTTATCTACGAAGTGTAGATAACGTAGGATGGAGGCAAACCTTTCTCGGACATGAATTTTGAAAACAATGGAGTTGCTGTGATGTCATCAGGAGATATCCAATATTCCTGAAGTACATGTTTTTTCACATGTGCCATCAGCATGAGTAATGCAAAAAACACATGTAGTTCGGAAACAACATCACTCCATCGAAGCATGTGTGGCGAGGGGCCGGGGTCAGCGTCACATGTGTACTGATAAAATTTATTTGTCTCGGTACACAGCAAGTCCATGATTGCACCATCAAAGAAAGCACAAAAATAATCCATCACGTGATTCCTCTGTACAAGGAAATTCAGGAGTAATTCCACATGATGATCGTCTGAATTCAGGGATATCAGGCTAGAAATTACAGCCATTAGACCAAACAAAGGCATCCATTGTTCCTTTCTGGGTTGTGAGCTCGTTGCGGGGATATGCCGTTCTGGCAGGGCCCCTTTGCCCGCGTCTTCCTCACTTGTCTCTAAAACATTGTCTAACTCGACACTATCCTCATGATCACTAGGCTCATAATCACTGCCATCATTACCACTTTTACCACATTCACACAGTACAGCACTCACATCAAATAGTTCTGACCGTATCTCGCTATCATCCAACCCGTGGCGACGACGCTCTATTGGAGGGGAAGATGGCAGGGTGAATGGACACAGGAGCTTGAGGGGTTTCTCTCCATGACCACGGGCAAATGGTTACTGACCGCCCTGGGACTACCCACGCTCCCCTCCGTGTGCTGGGAGAGAAAAATGGTCATGTTGGTACCTGTTAACCCGTGTTGGGCATTTAAACAGTGCCGGGAAAAGGCGCGCGTTCTGGAACGTCACCCAGGCGTAAGGGTTAAAGAGCAAGGTTAATACTGTTTAAGTTTATCAAGTTGAGGATTAGGGTCTTGGTGCATGCACAGTCTGACCTCACAAATTTGTGGCTCAGAAGTTGGCTTTTTCACGAATCTGCATTTTCACGAGCATTCCCCAATTACCGTGTTTATCGCTTGTCGTATTTAAAAAAAATCCTTACATTACTCTAATATGGATTAGAAATAAAGAAAATATAATATAAAACTATAAAATAAGAAAAATGAAGAGCATACATGTGTGCAGACATTTTACTTATTTAAACAAGTAGACTTGTTGTACTGTACTAGTAATTTGTTGTACCATGCTTGAAACAATTATAAAAGCAGTCCAGTGTTACTGTGTAAATGACCAAGGTGAGTGGAGGGAGGGAGGGCAGGTGCATGACTCAGCCTGTGCCAGGCCAATCAACACATATTTCACTGGTCTAGAAAGTAAGACTTATTTAAGAGAGGATAGACTTTCTTTATTTGACACAACAATTAAAAATATATATTTAATATATAATGAGACAAACTCACAAGAAGATTACATATAGGTAGAATATTGATAGTAAGAGAAATGTAAAGAGAGGAAGACTTTGGTAGCGTGGCCGTGTTAGTTATTTGAACTGGACTTACACTTATCTTATGCGTCAACACACATCTATTACGTCTTAAGGGCGACTTCTCAAACACCGCTTCGTTACAACTCTTTATTAATTACGAACATGACATGGACACATTAATAACACCTTCTATTGAAGTTACTAGGACACTATATTTACGTTACTAGGACATCATATTACGTTACTAGACACTGATCCTCGGACACGAACATGAAATGAATACACTTCCCACGTAAGTAACTCATCCCATGGAAAGCTCTGACAAAAACTCACGTGACCTAGGGGAGGCCTAGCAGGTGGTCCTGGGTTGTCTCTATGGGAGACTGCTTAGCTGGGCACCGGAGGGAAGTCTTGCGGGACTGGGCTGTGGTGGACCTCCTCCTCCGATCCCTGTCTCTCTCTCTCGAGGGAGGGTTACGATGTCCTATATATTGGGAGACGTCAGGTTGAGCTGATCGGGGGTCTCCTTACGTTTGCCCTCGCTAATGTAGGGTCAGGTCTGGACTTTTTCTGAGACTATAAGTTGTTGTATATTCTGGAGAAATCTTCAGATGAATGCTTGTCTGTTAACATCGTTGGTGGGGCCGTGTGACATGAGAGGCTCTGGTTGATTTGTGGCCCCTTGACTTGGGCTCGAGGGTTACATTTGACCTGGCTAATGTGAGGTTAGGTCTGGACCTTGTCTGAGATGCACTGTAGTTGTGTATATTGGGAGAGAGTCGGCAGGTGGTTTCTTACATGTTTGTTGGGGCCGTGTGACATGGGAAGGGGAGCTAGTTGATTTGTAACTCCTTGAGTGGCCGCGAGGGTTACCCTTACACTTGACCCCCCTATTGTCGGGTCAAGTCTGGACCGTTTCTGAGATGTAAGCTGTGGTCTGACAACCCATCACTACAAATATTTCTTTCAAAATAAGTGATTCACGTTATTTAGAGGTGCGAAATTGGCGAATCATGGGCCCAGAGATGCCAAATTACTTGGCAAATTAAGTGCCAAAAGAACAGCCATATCTAAGTAATTATGATTGTTAAATGTAAAATGGAAGTAATAAAAAATAAAATAAATATTTAAGAAATTTCAATGTATGAGAGGTTTTCAAAAAATTCTTTCAAACATTCAAGGTTGGGTAAAATTTTTAAGATCTAGCAACACATTTCGAGCAGTGGTCACACTGTTTGCTGTCCCTTCATTGCCCTCAACACAAACTAGCACCCTTGCAGTTCAACAACTGAGCTCTGATATTTCCATATCTCAATAAGGACTGGGAAAGGATGTCACTGTTTTGTTTAATAAATTCATGAAAGTTTATCCAATTAAGTTTTACACTATTTGACAATATGGTGCACATTAACAAGGGGAATACTCCAGGGATAGACCAGAGCTGGTGCAAGACCATCCATGCTGGGCAGGGTACAGGCTGTCATTGAAAAGCAGGGTGGCTGGATTGTATACTGAATTAATAATTTTGGGGACTGTGTGTTACACATAATTTCTGTAATCTAAAGAATAGATCGTTTGAATTATTGTTTAACCCGATTAATTTAATGTTTACAGAAATGTAGAGTGGTTACCTATACGAGTATAACTAACAATAAATATGGTCATGCTGCTTTTACTGTACTTTATTTTCCATCCAACCTTAATCAGTGGTGTTGACACTTTAATATTAATCTGGTCGTACATATGTCGGCTATACTCCCATCGTGTTATCCATTGTGGGGAGGGTGATAGTGTTCTCTTATGAACCGTATTATCCCTCACATTCATGCTTAGTTTTCTGGCTACCATTCTGAGGGACAATACAGCTGGGAGGATTCTGATATCATTGCGACCCCCAGCCACCAAAACACGCGTTCCACTACGTCATGATTATCTAATAATAATGTAACCTATTATGTCAAATATTGTAAAACTTGATTGGGTAAATTGTTTCGTGAAATTATTAAACAAAACCTTGACATCCATTCCCGGATCTTATTGAGATGTGGAAGTGTCAAAGTTCGATTGTTGAATTGCGAGGTGCTTGTTTGTGAGTTGAGGGGGGCAATGAAGGACAGTGGATTTTGCACCCTCCATCTTTGACTGTATAAGAATCTTTTGCTCTGGGTCTGTACCTGAAAGGAGTTGTGGTTAATTTTGTCTTGACAGAACTTTAAAGAGCCATATCAAATTATTTAATTTTTTTTTTTTTTTGGAAAATCTTCTAAGACCATCAGCACCCAAAGTCTGCACATGTAGTGAGAAGTGACTTTCTACAGCTGAAAAACTAATTGATGGGTGTTAAACATTTTTGGGGTTGAAGGTCATTGGTTAAAATTAAAAAAAAATACATAAACCATTAGTGGTTTCATTATTTTTGGAGTTATGATATCCTACTTAATATTTTAACAAAGGTGATCATGTCAGATTTTTATTAAACATATGATGAGTGAATTTTTAACATCCACATACTGTATACATATTCAGTTTTCAGGTTATGTTCATTCATGCTCTAATGTAAAAACAAATTTTCATCCTCTGCTCACATTTTTTATTTTTATTCCAGGGAAGCAATCAATCGTGCAAAAGAAATGATCTTTGAAATTGTATCTCGTGGAGATGGCCCTCCTGATAGGAGGGGTCGTGGAGGAATGGGTGGTGGTGGAGGCGGCCCAATGGGACCTCCAGGGATGGACATGGGTGGTAATGCTGCTACCGTAGAGATTAGCATTCCTGGTCCTAAAGTCGGACTTATTATTGGTAAGTACTGAATAGATCAATCCCTGTATAAACATTTAAGTCCTTCAAAAAATTCTGATTTTGCTTTTACTGGTGTCATAAGTGTACTGAGTAAATGCATACATATTTGTAATGAATTCTTAAATATACTTTAGGGAAAGGTGGTGAAACGATTAAGCAGTTGCAGGAGAAGTCTGGTGCGAAGATGGTTATTATACAAGACGGTCCTCAACAAGAAAATGAAAAGCCCCTGCGCATCACCGGAGAACCACATAAGGTAAAAGTTACTGCTGGTGAAACTATTCCAGAAGGTTAAGACATACAACCAATGTTCTCTTACATACACAAAGTAGACTGATGAATTTATATTTTGACAAACTAATATAATTTATTCGTGACAGGTGGAGATGGCCAAGCAGTTAGTGTACGATCTTATAGCTGAAAAAGAAACCCAGGCAGCACAGTTTGGTAATCGAGGCCGTGGGCGTGGCGGGAACTTTGGAGAACGCAGAGGAGACCGTGACAGAGGAGATAGAGGAGATAGAGACCGCCGAGACAGAGACAGAGATCGTGATGAGTTTGGAGGGGGGGATGAAAGAGTAAGTGTGTGTGGTAAGACTATATATATATATATATATATATATATATATATATATATATATATATATATATATATATATATATATATATATATATATATATATATATATATATATATATATATATATATATATATATATATATATATATTATATATATATATATATATATATATATATATATATTATATATATATATATACTATATATATATTATATATATATATATATATATATATATTATATATATATATATATGTATATATATATATTATATATATATATATATATATATATATATATATATATATATATATATATATATATATATATATATATATATATATATATATATATATATATTATATATATATATATATATATATATATATATATATATTATATATATATTATATATATATATATATATATATATATATATATATATTATATATATATATATATATATATATATATATATATATATATATATATATGCAAAGATGTACTGTATCTCCAGGTATTCTTATGAAAGTTATTCTTTTCTTCCTCTCATACATCCAGCCGAGTTATTGTCCAATGTGGTTGTCTGTATGTTTGTAAAATTTTGTTGCATTAAGTATGTCATACCACTGAATTTTTATTGTATTTATAATTATTATGAGAGGAAATGCATGTGACATTCATCATTTATTGATATTCCAAGATGCAGGTTGTAATACAAATAGTTTTAAGGTATATACAGTGTTAAGACTACAAACAATTGCTATGGAAGTGAAAAATCGTTAATGTTGAATTGTCACATCAACCTATACTCCAAACTGAAACTTGGTAATTTTTAAAATCTGCAGGGCTCTAACGACTTCGACCCTCAACAGGATCGCTTCGGCGGAGGCCGCGGCGGTGGCCGTGGAGGGTTTAATAATGATTGGGGTCGTGGTGGTCCAGGTGGTCCCCCAGGTGGACCCATGGGTCGTGGTGGCTTTGGTGGGCCAGGTGGACCTGGGGGACCGGGTGGGCCAGGAGGTATGGGAGGACCAGGGGGACCTGGAGGTCCGAGTAAGTATACTATATAGTAGTCACTGCAGACATACTTCATTACTTTGATATGATTGTTTGTGAATTAATGAAGTTAAGTGTATAAGGAAGATTCTACTATTATTGTGCTGCTTGAAATGCAGGAAATGGCATATACAATGTAAATAATGAATTGAGTTTTGAAATTGCTGTACATTATCATGTGAGAATATGAGCTAGATGTGGACATGAATTGCCTTTGTAGTCATTGTGACTTGTGTAAATACATGAAGTGCATAAGACATATACTCCTACAGCAGTTTGTGATGATGAGAATATATAGGTGTTAACAAGTTATGGTACTGTATTGCCTTTTAATGCTCAAATCTGGCAATTCCTTTCTTGCTTGCCTGCAGGGTGACATGAACCATGGGGAAACCCAAGACACTTATTTGCTATCAGCCATTCAATCATATTGCTGTAACATCTCCTAAACTACTTGATGTTATGCTCTCTTAACATTTGTGCACAGTTGCTGCCCTTTGCCTCATCCTTCTGTCAGGTCATCCCATCTTCTGAATTATAATTCCTCAAAAGATCTCGTGGAGTGACTTGTGATAGTCATCAAATTCTTGATGTCCCTTGCCTTCACCCACATGAAGCAGGAGCTACAAGTCTACTACACCATCCACTTTCTTATCCCCTGCAATAAAGTATTTTGATTCTGAATCATTTATTTGTTGATACAAATTTAATTCAAACTTAAAAAAATTGTCCAACATGTAACCTACCACAATTGGATATCTCGATGCAAAGGTTTTAATCCTTGATCACAGGTCTTTATAATTTTAGATTGAACATTACCAATGATTAAAATTAAATTATTCCTCTTTTCACACAGCTTTTATTTTATTTACTTGTGTATTTATTTATTTATTTTTTTTTATGAAAACAGCTGTTGCTGCAACTTTTGATAGTGTCCAGATTTTTAGTTTAGTTTTGTAACCTGAATTAGGCAAACATTTAAATCCACTTAATCATTCATATTATCTCATGCTGTCTTGGGAATACTTTCTTTCTGTCTGTGCTCTCAGGAATCTGAGAATTGAGCATGGTGATGTAGATGTATCACAGGAAGGACTTATATAAATTCAAGTCTAGTATTTTGCTTTTGTCCAGCTAAAGTCTTTTTAGATTTTGGTAAGTTACAGGATGGAATTTCATGCCCAAGTGACTATCTTGTTACAGGTGTAAGCACTTCATCTTCTAAATCTTCGTTATATTTCTGTTGATTTGTGTGATCCATTGTCAGGAGGTGATTTATCTTTTGAATGGGTAAGTCAGCAGCTATAAAGTATTTACAAAACTAATATGTGCAATAATTTACATATTGAGCAGGTATTTTGAATTATTTTCTGAAGTGTTTTTGTTTCTTCCACGATACTCCAATTATATTCTATTTCTATTCCATTTCTATTCCATAAGTTCACTCATAAGTTTTTTATTGTCATATGCACTACACTAGTTTGAATGGCCATTAAAAACTTTACTGCTAGGTGGTGATTCATCATAATTGACAGATTAATTTCCAATTTAAGGTGTATTGTAGTGTTATCATGCAGAACTAGTATTTCATTGTCGATGTGTAAGTGTCTGTAGAATGGTGTTAAAGGCTGGTAACATATTGGTCTTTGAAGGAAATACATAAACATTTGTTTGGACATTACAGTATGTATTACATGGCATAAATCGGATGTAATGTTTTAAGCTTTATTTCTGTGACATTCATATTCAACATGTACATTGTATGTGCATGCATATATCAGGAAAAAAAGACCTGGTTTTAAGGTGGAATATTCCTTGTAGAATCTTACCACTGTCATTGAACTCTTGTGTATTGTATTGTTAAATTTGAATATGGTGAAATTGAAATTGTGAAATATCATACTTTGATTTACAAGGCATAAGACTTTAAAGAAATGCTAAATTATTTCAGTGGGTCGTGGTGGACCTATGGGAGGACCAATGGGTGGCGGCGGGGGTGGAGGTGGCAGCGGTGGTCGGGGTGGACCAAATGATAAAGTAGAGGCCTTCTTTAATGTACCTGCAAACAAGTGTGGTCTAGTAATTGGTAAAGGTAAGTATTCTCCTTTGTCGAAGATGTGAATATGGTTAACTGAGGTTTACTTATAAGGTTTCAGACATGGGGTCGATTACACCATTTGGTTATGATTACAGTACAGACCTGACAAAATTTTGATAGATATGAGCTGTGAAAAATCTCCATGATTTGATGATTACAGAGCTTTATAAATATCAATCGTTTGTGATTACCATACAGTATTTGATTATGATTTAAATATGAGTAGCTGCAGGGTATGTTCCTCATTTTTTGTTTTATGTTTGTGGAAGAATGTAATGATATATACACTACTATATTTTATTCTGAATTATAATCATGCAATCTATACATTGAATTAGGAGTGAGCAAATCTACAGTCAGTAGTTGATATGATTATTACATTTGAGAAACAGGAGCTCATCAAAGTGGGCATCTGGCAGTGTACCATTGGAGAGAAGTATCTACTGGGTTAAAGATGCTGATATGGTCATCAGTGGATAGCAAGTGTAGTGAGCTCTAGAAAGGTTGCTTGGTTGTGTTACCAGTAGAGAAGGGGGTCAGTTTCATTTCCAAATGTTGTTGCCACAGATAAGGTTACTTGGGATTGGGTTGACGATAGTGCAGGGCTGTTCGATGGGGCCATGAATCAGAAGAGCTCGTACAGTACTTTTTCTTTGGTGGTTCAGACGTCTCGGTCTTGGGGGTGGACACAGAAGGCAAGTTTTGCAACTTATGAAACAAGAAAGGTTTTCATGGCACACCAATCTCCTTGGCACTTTGCAGTTGCTATGTCAAAGGTTGAGAGGATTTTTGTGACATTTCACAATGTAAAGTTTGTACTTGTTGAGCCTGCCAGGGTAGTCCAACTGGTCCAGCATTTTAGGGTCAATGTTAAGAACTGAATGGTGCATCCTGTTGCTGCAATTCCATCTGGTGGTGGATATAGAGTCGGTTTCCTCAACATTTTGTAAGTTGTGGAGAAAATGTTAATCATGCTAAGGCAAATGCTCCAAAACATGGTTCCTGTCTGCAGGAATGCCAGCTGTGTATACTTACCTTCATTATCACTGTCATCAACATTTTTAGCATCCTCAATCAATCCAGGAATAGTCACAAATGGTTTTAACATGTTACTGGCACTGTTTTACTACTGTATAGTGAGGATATCTTCTGTGCAGTGAGAGACCCTTTAAACCTCCTGCAGATTGGAGTTTGAAATCTTTAGTCAAGTAGCATGTAATTCCAATGTTTCAATGCATATATCTACTTGTCCAGAGATCCACTATTATGCATCCATGACTGGCAGAACTGAGTTGTTCGGTGAGGTGAAGGTTGACTGTTTGGGCAGGCAGAAGTTTTCTGGTCACGTACAGTCTGGTACATGTCTGTGGCAATCATTATACTCCAGTACCACACTATCAGGTTAAGCATAGAGTATAGAGTTTAGGCAAAATGAAAAATCCTGGAAACTAATCATAATTGCACTGGAATCCTTTATAATTTTGTTAATGTGTATGATAATTACATTTTAAACATCCTGATTTCATTATGGTTATAACTTAAGAATTTTAATGGTGATTTAAGACATTATCAGAAAGATTATTTGATTAGGATTATAATTGACCCCATGTCTGGCTAGGGACAACCATTAAGCTGTGCCTTTGTGATTAGCTTGTTATGAATGGAACAGTACACAAGAGGAGCATTGTTAAATGAGTTGAGGATGAAGTTGATTACAATTGCCCAGATTTGAAATTGTAGTCAGCAATTGACCTTGTTATATTTGCTGTGTTAGATAATTAAAATTGAAGTCATTGATGAAGTATGTAAGAGGAGAAAATTTTGGTTAGTTGTGAAAGGAGATAGGCAGTTTTCAGTACTGTATTGAGGGTTTAAATGGAGAGAAACTTTGTATTCAAGTAAAATAGTGTTGTTTGTGGAGACAGAAGTGAATTACTGTACAGTATATTCAAAGTGTTTTGGTAAGGCAGAAGTGTTGATTCACTCAAAGTTGGTGAATTGAAAATGCCTTGTTTTTTTTTCCATCATTCTGTATTGCTGTACAGTATACTAGTGTCATTTGTTATGGTTCTGCTGATCTATAACATTTAGTTGGGAATGGAATATGTTGCTCAAGAGCCATTACTTTAATTTGATACCCACATCTCCTGATTGGAAAATGACTTGCCTTATTTTTAGAATAGCGTAGCATTACACGATTGAACAGTCGATAAGGTTTTCCTCTGACAGGAGGAGAAACCATCCGAACTATCAATCAACAAACAGGTGCCCATTGTGAACTTGATCGAAGACCCCCCAGCAATCCTAGTGAAAAAACATTTATCATCCGCGGTACTCCAGAGCAGATAGACAATGCTAAAAAAATGATTGCAGAAAAAGCAGGCATGGTAAGTTTATTGAACAGTGTTGAAATGTTGACCATACTATAGCAATAATTCCCTGTCCAAGTCAATTTATCCAGTAGAGAAAGTTTTTCTTGCATTTTGTGCATGAGGTCCAGAGTAATTACCCACTTATTCCTGATGGTCATTTTATTAGTTAAATTTAGAAATATATCACCCAAAAAACTGAACACTTGATACTGTTAACAAGAAGTTGACATTTGAATTAATTGTACAACATGTTGACAGGGTGGGGGTGGTCCTGGTCAAAATGGAACCAGTAATCTTGCACCACAGGGATGGGGTAATGCATATCAACAGTGGAACCAAGGACATCCTAACGACCCTAGTGAGTATAAGTATTCCAATTTTATTGGTTGTAGTCTCAGAAAATTCTCTCCCTGTATCATCATAGTTAAGTCTTTTATCTCATCTCCTTACAGCATGTGGGTATTTAGCATTTCATTCCCTAGCATTTGTGTGAATGATATACTAAACTAATCAGACTTTGATCATATAATAGATCAGGAAGTGTTCCTTGGGAGTTAGTCTTAAAACTGAAAGGAAGTTATGTGAGGACTGTAGAAGAGTAAGTGTATGCCTCGGTTATATAAGAGAACAAATGCATGTTAAGAAGACAACATTGGACTAGAGAGAATATAACTAATGTTTATGAAATTTGGAATACCAGGATGCATGGATATTGATCAAGAAGGTACAGAGTGAAGGGGGAAAGTGATTTGAATTTGTACCAAAGGAATAGATAATAAATTTCTATTTCAAATTAAATTTATATAAGGAAATAAAAGTGCTAGAAAAAGGGGAATAGATCATCAAGTGTTCAGTGTCTAATCTATTGGGGACAGATATAGGGAAAGAAGTTGCAAAAAATTTGGAAATGTGTTGACTAATTATTGCTTAGTAAGAGATTCCTTTGGATGAAAAAAGGAATTGCATAAAGAAGGTTCCCCTTTATGATGTGCATTGGTACTGTAACTTTAAAGCCAAGGCAAATCATATTGACAAATCCTGCTTATGTCTTTTGCGTCGGCCAAGATCTTGAATGTTTCTAAAGAAACTTACCTGGAGTGAGAGATGTAGTGAGCGCAGTTTCTCGGCCGTGACTGGAGATAACGTGATGAAATTTGTCTATGTTAAACTGTTGAATTTCATGTAAAAGGGATACTGCAAATGTGGTATATACTGTACACGTTTTAAGTGAATTTGGAATGTGTCAGGGTTTTTAGATAATGGAAATTCCAAGAGATAGTTTTGGTCACCCAGAAAGGTATTAGACACTGAGAATAGGTATTAAAATAAAAGAAGTTTTAAAAGTGTGGAATGTGCAAGATACCTGTCCTCTTTCCAATATGGGTGTGGGTTTTAAACAATATAATTAGAAACTTCAGGTGATGGTTACTAATATTCCATTCGCAACTAAAAGCAAATTGGAGATTAAAGATAATGAATTTTATGTATTGGATTGTTAAAAGTAAATTTTTTGTGAGTACTGTAATGTATGAAGTGTTGTCAAAAACGGAATATTCAAAAGAAAAGTACTAGAAGGTAATCCTAATCCATAAAACCTAAGGTGAAAGATAGAGCAGTAGAGAAGTATGTGTGAAGGTTGTAGTTTAATAGGTAAAACTGCCTGGGAAATTGATAGTGGTGCAGTGAGATGCAAAGTTATGACGTTTGAAAGTGGCAGAATAAATTTTCAGCAATCTCACTTTTAAGCTGGATAGGTTACCAAAGTGAGAAGTTATTGCAAGCCTTATTCGATGTGGAAGTGTGCACTTTTTTTTTTTAATATACAGTATAGCATATGCAGAGGAGAGTAGTGTGTGTCTCTCTCTCTCTCTCTCTCTCTCTCTCTCTCTCTCTCTCTCTCTCTCTCTCTCTCTCTCTCTCTCTCTCTCTCTCTCTCTCTCTCTCTCTCTCTCTCTCTCTCTCTCTCTCTCTCTCTCTCTCTCTCTCTCTCTCTCTCTCTCTCTCTCTCTCTCTCTCTCTCTCTCTCTCTCTCTCTCTCTCTCTCTCTCTCTCTCTCTCTCTCTCTCTCTCTCTCTCTCTCTCTCTCTCTCTCTCTCTCTCTCTCTCTCTCTCTCTCTCTCTCTCTCTCTCTCTCTCTCTCTCTCTCTCTCTCTCTCTCTCTCTCTCTCTCTCTCTCTCTCTCTCTCTCTCTCTCTCTCTCTCTCTCTCTCTCTCTCTCTCTCTCTCTCTCTCTCTCTCTCTCTCTCTCTCTCTCTCTCTCTCTCTCTCTCTCTCTCTCTCTCTCTCTCTCTCTCTCTCTCTCTCTCTCTCTCTCTCTCTCTCTCTCTCTCTCTCTCTCTCTCTCTCTCTCTCTCTCTCTCTCTCTCTCTCTCTCTCTCTCTCTCTCTCTCTCTCTCTCTCTCTCTCTCTCTCTCTCTCTCTCTCTCTCTCTCTCTCTCTCTCTCTCTCTCTCTCTCTCTCTCTCTCTCTCTCTCTCTCTCTCTCTCTCTCTCTCTCTCTCTCTCTCTCTCTCTCTCTCTCTCTCTCTCTCTCTCTCTCTCTCTCTCTCTCTCTCTCTCTCTCTCTCTCTCTCTCTCTCTCTCTCTCTCTCTCTCTCTCTCTCTCTCTCTCTCTCTCTCTCTCTCTCTCTCTCTCTCTCTCTCTCTCTCTCTCTCTCTCTCTCTCTCTCTCTCTCTCTCTCTCTCTCTCTCTCTCTCTCTCTCTCTCTCTCTCTCTCTCTCTCTCTCTCTCTCTCTCTCTCTCTCTCTCTCTCTCTCTCTCTCTCTCTCTCTCTCTCTCTCTCTCTCTCTCTCTCTCTCTCTCTCTCTCTCTCTCTCTCTCTCACAAACTTTACATTAAGATCATTATTACTAACCAATCATTGGACTAATTTAGGTATAGTTTGCTTATGTAAATATCTTACTGGAGGAAGAAAAACTTCAGTAGATTGGCCACAGGATAGTTTTATATTTAGAGGTTAGTACAGTGAAGCCTCACTAATTCAATTAAGAATGGGTTGAAATTCGCCGAGAATTTGGGTGAAAAGGTTTTTATTGAGCACTGCTACCTTCACCCCAGCAGTTGATATTTTAAAAACCCAAGATGCATATAAATATATACACTATAGATCATATTGAAATAAATCTTTCATAAATACTATACAGTACATAATAAATATGGTAAGGCTACATGAAGAATAAGGATGTGACAGCCAAGGAGATAGAGCACTCGCCTTCTGTCCCAAAGGTCATTGGAATGCAACCACAGCACTACTGTTTCATCCAACTGTGAGTGGGTAACCAATTTTACAGGCAGGGATGTTGAGTGGAGTGCCAACCACACTGTCTCCTTGTGTTCAAGGCTTAGTCTTCAGTGTGTTGGATTCTGTGGTTATCCTACTTAGCCCCCAGGCCTAGGAGACCCATATTACCACATTGCAAAGACTAAACTTAATCAAAGGTGTAGTTATATCATGCAAGTGACATGTTTTTCTCCATTTGTGCTTACAATCGGCCCTCACAGTTGGTCCTCAATTAAGCGGTGGATACGTTCCTCAAAAATATTGTGCAAATGGAAACCTTAAGTCTATGGGGGAAAAATACGTGTATTTAAATTTATTACTAACCTTTGATTATGATGATAATGTTAGTGTTGAAGTCAGAAGTTCGAGGATTCGTCTGGGGAGGCAGGGGAATGTGGAACGGAACTGGAGGAGGGTGCGGCAGCAGCGGTGATGTCACGTTTGCAAAAGAACGTGAAGGAGGCAGCGGTGGTGGTGGTGGTGGTGGTAGGGGCAGTGGTGGTAAATAAACTGGTGCTAGTCACTTGTGTGGCCCTAAGCTCTAGCGACAGATGATGAACCTTCACCCTTAACAAGTATGTCCAGCAACTCCACTTTCTGAACGGAAGTCAATGCTTTTTTCTGCTTCTTCACACACGCACACACTTACACACATACTTGCACACACACACACCAATTTTTTAGCTATTTGCTTTCCTATATGAACTCATGGTAAACAATAAGGGCGATAAATTTCAGGTTAAGGCAACGAGATAGCATAGCATTTATTTATTTATAAGCAGACAACAGACTACCCGCAATAGGCATAAGGCAGCGGGTAGGGGAAATTGTGGGTCACGGGAGTTGCAATACTCATACTTACGTGATGACCAGTTGTGGTCAAATTACTAAGAATTTGTAATCAAGTAAAAGTAGCACGTCTTGCCTAATAATGTAATAAAGTACATACTGTATAAATAAAATTACTGTCTCCAAAGAGTAAAGCAACAGAATAAAAGTAAAAATTTTCAGAAAGTAATCCTAAATACTGTATGAAATTTTAATTATTCTGTATTAATCATTTATTGCTTTTAATTGTTTACATGTACTTAATTAACTAAATAGGTTTGAGGGATTAATAATCTAATTGCTGTTTTAAATTTTAAATAAAATATACAGCACATTTATGATTCACTACTCCTAATACAAGTTGCCACTCAGAATTTGCTGGAGTGTGGTACCAGCAGCTCATGTAAGTGCTTGTCACTGTTGTGTGAATGACATGGTGTAAAATATAGTCCTGCACAGCTTTTGTACAAAAATAAAAAGTGGTACTATGTTAAAATTACAAGTTTAATTAGTGGTTGCTAAAAAAGAAATACACTGCTGTAATTGTTACAAATAGATAAATGCAATAACTACTTTGTTGCTGTGATTAATCACAAATGCTTTCTTACTTGCCCGCTACTGGTGACGAATATGCTGAGCCATGTATAAGTGAATCCACTTATACAAAAAGTAAAGGGTCACAATTGACTTTACAAGAGAAACCATGCACATAAAATTGGGGCTGACTATATACAGTAAAACTAAACAATTGGTTGTATATGATAATCGAATCATTAAGGATGATTGTTGTACAAAGTACAGTCGATGAAAAAAGTCGTGTTTCACCCCCTAACCTCAGTGTTATGCTCCGGAATCCATGAGGAGGAATTTGGGTTTCACAACAAAAGGCACGGTAAGCGTAATGCGATTTTTTTCTTCGACTGTACATTAGTATGAACATGGTGGGATTAACGGAAGAAAAAGTTGTAACACCTAATACGTATACATTGGGCACCGATGCTAAACTACGTGCCACCTTCACCCCACACTTTTCTTCCTATTTTCTTTATAATCACTGTACACAATAATGTCATTTAGCCAAGTGTCTGTCACAGGAAGTGTGCTGTATATCCACACACTGCATGATGTATAATGATGCTGTGGTGTAGATGCAAGGAACAACCCTTTGATCCCAGGTTGATTTTCTACCTACTACTGTACTTCATCTGTGACAGTTTTTGCTAAATGAAGTAGAAGATTACAAATTCATGTGTTGACATACGAGGATCATTCAATAAGTAACAAGACAAGTGAATATAACTGCAGAAGTAATGGTGTATTATTGATGATCACATACCTATTTTTCCACATTATATACCTCTACAGGTGTGCACTTTCCATCTTTCCACGAATTTTCTAATTCCTGTGGCGGAAAATTCTTTTGGCTGACTTGGCAACTAATTTTGGATTTCTTTCTTCTCCTCTTCATTATTCGAAAAATGCTTTCCACAAAAAGCTGTTTTGAGCAAACCAAACATGTGGTAGTCTGATAGTGCGAGATCTGGACTGTGTGCAGGGTGCAGCAAATTCCCAACCAAAATTTTCCACTCGATGTTCTGGTGCAATGTGGATATTGAAACTTTGGCAGGCGTCCAGCGCAATCTTATCCACAATGCTTGTTCGACCTTTCTTGAATTGCTCAACCCACTCATAAATGTTCGCTCGTCTGATGCAATTGCCTCCCTATTGAAGTGACATTCTGCGATGAACTTCACTTGGTTTTATACCTGCCGAATTTAAAAAAACGAATAACAGATTGTTGTACTGTACTTTCAAAGTACAAACTTCAAGTGGAGCATTCATCGTCTATATCAAAGTGTCGTTACTTATTGAATGACCCTCGTATTTATTAAGTTATTTGTTATGAATTTGGTAATTTTCTTCTCGTGCTTTAATGTTGTTTGGCAATACTAGAACTGAATCAATCCGTGAGGCCTCTCACCCAGTATCACTTTAATTAAAACAAGTGAAATTTTCATGAATAAAATAAACTTAATTACATTCTAGTACAGTATATACCAGTACTATACAGTACTTAAAAGATTAAAGAAATATTGTATATGTTTATACATTACCTTGTTCTTAGAACTGCACATTCGTGTACCCATCCTGTGGATGGAAGTCGCACGCAGGTACCACACGAGAAGTTTTAAACGTTCGGCATAGTATCGGAAATTTGAACTTCGTGATTGTTCAAATTGTTCTGAAATTCGAAATAGTGAAGTTGGAATTAGTGAGGGTTTACTGTACTGTCAAACAGTTATGAACTAAAATTGCACTACTTGTATTATTGCAGCCAAACAAGCGGCTGATGCAAACGCTGCTGCTTGGGCAGCTTACTATTCTCAGTACTATGGTGGACAGCAGAACCAAAATACCCAGAATAGTGGCCCACCAACCAGCCAGCCCCAGCCTAATGCCAGCCAGCCGCCCACAGGTCCACAAGCTGGTAAGTGACTATACAATTACCACTTTCTCCTTATTTGAGTGACTGTTTTAGGAAATTTAAAAAATTTTACTGCCAAGTTATTTAACTAATCATAAAGGATGTATGATCTTGCTATGTTTAAGTAATTGTGCTCAGGAATTATATTATCGTACTTGGGCGTACAATTATTGTACAGGTATCCTTCGTTTAATGACAAGGAAGCATTTCTGAAAAACCTAACGTTCAGCAAAATTATCACTAAGGAAGGAAGAATATCCTAATTGAGGGATAACGGGAAATAACATCCTAAATGGGTGATAACGAGGAATAACATTCTAAATGGGTGGTAACGAGGAATAACATCCTAAATGAGTGATAACGAGGAATAACATCCTAAGTGAGTGATATCGAGGAATAACTTCCTAAATGAGTGATAATGAGGAACAACATCCTAAATGAGTGATAACGAGGAATAACATCCTAAATGAGTGATAATGAGGAACAACATCCTAAATGAGTGATAATGAGGAACAACATCCTAAATGAGTGATAACGAGGAACAACATCCTAAATGAGTGATAATGAGGAACAACATCCTAAATGAGTGATAACGAGGAATAACATCCTAAATGAGTGATAATGAGGAACAACATCCTAAATGAGTGATAATGAGGAACAACATCCTAAATGAGTGATAACGAGGAACAACATCCTAAATGAGTGATAACGAGGAATAAAATCTGTGGAGATGGCATGTAATTGTGTAGCACTCAGAGCGGGTGAGGCTGAGCTGTGAGCCATGTTAAAGTTCAACTCATAATTTTGGGTAGATGTACATGCACACAATCGTTCATACAGAATGTGCAAAAAAAAGTTAATAAGGTCAAAACATAGAGGGAATAACATTTAGCTGTGACCTATATTATGGTTATTTTTCAAATATATATATATATATATAATATATATATATATATATATATATATATATATATATATATATATATATATATATATATATATATATATATATATATATATATATATATATATATAATCTCCGATAGGATTTTTATTTTTTTTTTGGCACCTCCCCCCTACATCCTTGTGTGAGGTGAACCGCAGAAGCATTTACAGCGCCCAATAGGGAAGCATGCTAAGTCATGCTGCCTGATGTCTCATGTGTTAAGGACATAGAAGCCTGAAGAGTCAATGGTTTATGTCTAAGCAAGTTATTGGAAGCTCCAACAAATTGTCCCTGAATACAAATTTGCAACTTTCGACTTACAGCAGGTACCTACTTTGCTGCTAGGTGAACAGGGACCAAGAGGACTAGGAAGTGAACAAACAACTTCCGCCGGTCCGGGAATCGAACCCGTGACAACTTGCTTGCGAGGCAAGAGCGGTACCGCTCTACCACCAGCACCCCGGAATTCCTATTGGTGTTTTCTTTAAATGGATGGTAATGCAGTGGAAGGGCCCCTCAGAATACCGAATCAGCACAAACAAAATTAATAAAGTATTTACCGTGACCTTGACTGGTGTTCTTGAGATTGGGGTTAAAGAGACACCCTGTTAATGATATGACACTTGTCTTAATCAACAGCCCCACCCTTACAACACTAAACAAATATTACTTGCACGAGAGACAACAATTAATTTGAATTTATCCCTCAACACATCATACATCGCTAGACACTCCTATCATCAGCATAGAAATATAAGAACCTGGTTCCAATGTGAGCTCACCCCCCTCAGGAGTTGCTGAGGTCAAGGGTTGCGCTCACCTGTGTTTAAGCCCACTGACACCCATTAAAACACAACCCGACGGAGCCTTAATTCAGTAGCTCCTCAGCGCACATATCCATAACATAGCATAGTGGTCTGAAAGTCCCACAAATTTTTATTAACCACTAAAAAAGTATTTCTTCTTAATTCACCATACTGCACAAAGACCAAAGATTGCAACCAAGTTATTATTTATCCGAAAATGTAATATTTTTTTTAATTTTGTCGTAAATACAAAGAAAATAATGGCATAAATTGAATTGGGTCCTAAATTAACCAGGTTCTTAGATATGAATCTTCGTCAGTAGAACCGTTGTTATTGGAGGCTTTACTGTGTACACTCTTAGCTGTGGTGTCGTGTAGTGTCGGCTTGGTGCCAATCTCAGAGGTGGCACACATCTGTCTGTATCCTGGGAGATCTGGGTGAAAACCAGGTCTTCCATGTGTCTGGTGCTTCCGCTTGGGACCCCTTGAGTACTCCCACCTACAGCGAGCTGCCTCTCGTTACCAGCACCATGCTCACAGCCATCCCATGAGGGTCCATCAGAAAAACCCTGAAATTGATGTCCCCATTAAAACACTGATTTTTCCCTTCCCCGTTCTATCTAAACCTTGTATGCAATTGAACTGGACTTTCTTCTGAGCACGGTTGAAAATGCCTACAAGTAATGTGGCCACGTCGGACGTTATGTTGGCGAGCGAGTGGAGACCCGTCTGCTTGCCACGAGTGAACAGCCAAAAGTCACTAGTGCACGCCTCCTGATTGTCCTATATTAATTTAGGGAAAGATAAGCCATATTTTAATAATTATTTATGTTTTTAATTCTGGACACGAACTTTGTCCACGGCATTCCGGTAATTATGTTAATAATTCGTGAACGCATGACGCCATTCTTTTTTGTATTTAATTACAGTCTCTCCTCGACTTACGACGGGGTTCCGGACCGACGACCAGGTCGCAAGTCGAATTGGTTGTAAGTCGAAAAGGCAAAAATAATACATAGAAAATCTAAAATTTAATACGGTACAGTAAAAGTAATCAATAATGAAAAATGAATAAAGTGTTACTGTGCACTTACCTTTAATGTAGTCAGCTGAATCCACATGGGGCCTCAATAATTTTTTAATTAAACATGGAGACTACATTAATTGGATGAAGCAGAGGAGGAGAAGGGCTGGGTGGGTCATCAATTTCGCTTTCTTCAGACAGGCTAACATATTTGCTTGTTGAAGGCATTGGATCATCTTTAGGGAGTGAAGAGGCGTGAGGAGAGAGCAGTGGGGGACTTCTTAAAAATACATGTCCAATTTAGACTGCTTACTTTGCCTTTTCTTTTCATTGTAAATCTCCCTGTAGCAAGCATGTGCATCTTGGATCAGTCTGTCAACTTTTGCAACACGCTCAACATTTTGATCCATTTCTTCAAACATTTGCATCCCCTTATTAATAGTAGCAAATGCCTCTGCCTTGTCCTTCAAAATTTTTGATATTATCGAGTGAGAGAAGCCAAGGTTGCATGAAATGGTTGCTACCGTTTTTCCATTTTCATATTGCATTATTATTTTAATTTTCATCTCAAAAGTAATTGACTCCTATTCTTATCAGCACCATGTGAACTCTCACTTTTACACTTGCCAGCCATTTTAAAGGGAATTAGAAACGAAAATTTTGTCAGTACACAGCGCGATCACTAACAACAACGACGGCCAAACACCAACTGAGCGGGCTATGGCGTGGATGCTGTACACCACGAGGCGGCCCAGCCCACGCTGTCATACGGGACGGAAACGTTTGATGCAATCGTGCAATGGCCCCTCGGTTAACGAAATCGTTCAGAAGGTCGTTCGTTAACGAAAGCGTTAGTTAACGAGGCTCATTGTTTCAATGGGTTTTTGGGTAATTGGTTCCAGCTCACCGAAAATTTCCTAAATTCAACAAAAATGGTAGAAAAGTTCACTTACTTTGAGGTGTGTATGTAGAAGGCTCCTGGATGATGATGATGATGATGGGATTTAGAATGGGGGTGGAGGAGAAAGAAGAAGAGAAGGCATTGGGGTGGAAGAGAAGTCACCCCATGGTGCCATTTCACCCATAAAATTTTAGCTCTCTGGTTTAATTCAAGATTATTTTCTTTAAATCAATGCTGCACTGCATTATATATTGTCAATATATAAAATATATTTCAAAATGACCAATAATTTGCTTGGAAACACAGAAAAAAGCATTTAGTTGAAGAGAGTCTCAAGCAAGATGTTACCTCCAGTGAAAACAGAGAGAGACTGACGCCTGTTTGCTGTGTTAAGAGGCTGGATGCCGCGCATTAAACTAGTCACTTTACCTTCAATTTCGTTCAATAATTGTTAAAATGACTTAAAAATTGAATATTAAACTTTTAAAATTATTGAATAGTATAAACTTCTTGATATTTACAAAAATAGTAAGGAATTTAAGCCCTAGAACCGATTAATGTATTGGCGGACTGATACTAAAGCTGGTTGCCCGGTCAGTGCAAGCGAAAACATGTTGAGGTCGGTTCGTAAGAAGTTCGTTAAGCGAATTTTTTTTCGTTAACCGAATTGAAGATCCTTATGGAAGGCAGTTCGTTAATCGAAATTACGTTAACAGAGGTGTTAGTTAAGCGGGGGTCACTGTAATTTGTAAATTATTTTATACGACTACGGGCGTCGTATGTCCGGGTTGTCGTAGCGCGGTCAGAAGTCGAGGAGTACCTGTATTACCTAAGGACACGTAACATATTTTGAAATGAAAAACTGGCAAGGTAACTTGTTAATAGTACAGCTGGCTTTTAACTTTGTCAACAGTGTGTGAATTAATTTGATAAAGTACATTTAATTTTCTTATGCCTTTGTGGCTCCAGCTGGTTAGTTCCTGATTCCTCTGCTTGGGTGCCAGTGCTTTTGTTTAAACATGCCATGCGGTATGAGTGCTAATGACTGCCATATTATGTTTTCTCTGTTCGTCATATCTGTAATTTTTGTTTTAAAATTTCAGGATATCACAATCGACTCCCCTTAAGTGACAGCACTGTCCTCATGTGCTGAGAGAAAAAAAGTGCTAACCCCCAGATAATTCTTATCATTAACGCAGCTCACCTGCAACTCACACCCTCAACACACACATGCAACACACTGGTAACAGCATAGCCGTCCTCCACCTTCCAGCACCCCTGTTGCCTGCATTTCTGGTTGATGCTAGCCTCACACATACGCATTATCACATGGTGCACACACAACACACTCGTATGTGATATACTTGTTAGCCGGAACAATTGGTGCAGAGCCTAGAATTAGATTTTGGGTAACAGACGTAATTTCAAAGCCGTAAAAAATCCTCATCCCGCAATTTTTCGGTAACGGAAACTGTTCTCAAAGTTTCGAAATTAACCATAACAATATCTCAACCTGAAAATATCCTTCATCCTCGAATTTTCCGGTAACTGAAAACATTTTCTCGAATTTTCAGAAAATACGCCTGGATTTCATCTCTCATACCCGGAAAAACCCCATCCCTGAATTTTTCCGCATCTGGAGAATTTTATCGCAATCTTCCGGAAAATGTGCCACCCAGAAAATTACCCAGGCCGAATTCTCCAGAAAATACCAGCTCATATATATGTATGCATGTATGCAATGCATGTATGTATGCACGCATTGTGTGTGTATATATATATATATATATATAATATATATATATGTTTGTGTATGTATGGTGGTTGAGTCTTAATCTGGTTCTGAGAACCTTGTTCATATAGCATTTAAGAGAGATTAACTGCTTCCAGGCCCCCAAATACAAACTACTTAACACTGAAAATGGTACAATATAAAATTGTAAATTTGTAAAAAGTGCATAAATATGCATCTAAACCCCTGAAATAAAGAATATCATTAATATTTGTAATAAAAACAATAAATTAGTAAAAAAAAAAAAAAAATTTTTTTTTTAAAAATGTTTGTTGTAGGAGTTTCTGTTGTTATAGCATTCTCAATTTTATAAAGCCATTATGTTATAGGAATATTTAGTAGGATCTAGTTTATAGCATACTGTGTGTGTGTGTGTGTACACACACACACACACACACACGCACACACACACACACACATGTATATGCACACACACACACACACACACACACACACACACACACACACACATGCACACACACACACACACACACATACCACACACACATATACACACACACACACACACACACACACTTATTTGTTTATTTATTTATTTATTTAAGAAAGGTACCTCACAGTCTTTGAGCTACTGTATGACACTTTTAGCATTGTGGCATGAGGCCCCGTCCTACATGAAAAGGCTTGCCTTCGCTTTATCAAATGATTCGGGTAAGAAATCACTGAGCAGCTCAAGATAGTTGTACTGATTCATCATCTGGTTCTTAGGGAGGATTACTAGTTCACCAACACCACAATACGTAGAGCAAGCCCAAAACCATAAGCGAGGCAGGGTGCTTAACAGTCTTCACTGTGTACTGTTGGAGATGTGCATCCGAGTGAAGAGGGCGGTACACCCGCCCTCCACCACTGCCAGTCACAAAAAACGTAGCTTCGTCAGACCACAAAACCCCCACCCTGCATATTTCTTGCAAAATTTCACTCTATTTTCATTGTCTTTTTGTCAGCAGACTGTGTGTGTGTATGTACATGAAAGTGCTTGGGAACATTGTGTTTTCTTGTTTCCTTGTGGTTATCAGTATATACTTGGATCACACGCACCTACAGTGATATACTTGCATATATATATATATATATATATATATATATATATATATATATATATATATATATATATATATATATATATATATATATATATATATATATATATTACACACACACATATATACACACACATATATACACACACATATATATATATACACACACACACACACACAGGAATAAACATTTCTTACATGCATGGTGCAGTAGTTAGCACACACAGCGGGAGTGGCTTGCAGATTCTCTGAGCTGTTTGCCAATTCGTGTTCTATGTGGAGTGAAACAAATGGCAATGTAGATTTTTTTATTATTCCTCACATTTACTGGTACAGTATACATACATGCAACACAGTTCAGCTAGACAGTAAATATGCGGACTCGGAGACGTATGTGGCTACTGCCTATCTGCCGTGGCGTCACATAGAGGGAGGGAGAGTGCGGGTGGCCACAGTTAAAGCTAACTGCCTTAATACCTACATTCACCTCCCACTCGTATTCACACCCATGTTCTTCATTTTTCTTATTTTATTTTTTATTTCTAAGCCACATTAGAGTACAGTATTGTAATGTGAGCATAGTAGCCTCAGTTTTTCTGACTTCCCTCTTTAATTTTTCCCATTGAGTCGAACATCACTAAACTGAAAATTTGCCATCTTTAAACACAAAAGGGTGTTAAAAAATATTGTCACTAATCTGAAATATCACTAAGTGAATGATCGTTAAGCGAGGGATACCTGTACTCTGATGAACTAAATTGTATTCATGGCTAAGTAATAATGGGTGAGGTAATTGTATAGTACAATATAGGGGGTCCCTGACTTATGAACTCCCACCGATACGAATGAGGTTAAACTTTAAATTTACAGAAATTTATTCACGTGATCACTTTTTATTTTACTTTCATTTACTGTATTTTGTCATTCTATTTCTTCCTTTCTCTTAAATTAAGTGATTTTAGATTTATATAAGGACTTAGGCTATGATATACTGTAGTGGGATTTTAAGCATTCTTCTGTAAGTACGGTAAGCACATAGCATGTGTTCTGAGTTACGTACATTTCTGACTTAAGAACGTCCTCAGGAACGGAATCCGTTCGTAACCCGGGGACCCTGTCTTCTCAGTTTAATCAATCCTATCCAGGGCTGAAATAGCAAGGGATTGAAGTACATAACCCAAGTTCTTTAATGAACATACCAAATGGGTCAACTCCTAATTTATGAAAGATTTATTGCCCTGGTTCCATATATTGTCATCTTTTTGTTCTGAATTTATATTTTCAAAATCTTGGAATGTGTAGTGTGCCTCTTGCATTCAATATAGGATGGCACTCTCAGAGGGCTTAGCTGTTTGTATGTACCCAATACCTTGACATGTGTGTGAAAATTTGATACTGTAGCACTGATCCTTAAAAACACACACACACACACACACACACACACACACACACACACACACACACACACACACACACACACACACACACACACACACACACACACACACACACACACTCCTCACACTCACACACACACACACACACACACACACACACACACACACACACACACACACACACACACACACACACACACACACACACACACACACACCACACACACACACACACACACACTCACACTCACCTCATACACACACACTCACACACACACACACACACACTCACACTCACACACACACTCACACTCACACACACACACACACCTCACACAACACACACACACACCTGATCACACACACACAATCACACACACAATCACACACACAATCACACACACACACACACACACAATCACACACACAATCACACACACACACACACACACACACACAATCACACACACACACACACACAATCACACACACACACGCACACACACACACACACACACCTGCACACACACACACACAATCACACATGCACACAATCACACACATGTGCACACCGCACACACACACACACACACACACACACACACACTCACACACACTCCCACACACACACACACACACACACTCTCACACCTCACACACACACACACTCACACACACACACTCACACACACACACACTCACACTCACACACTCACACTCCCACACACACACACACACACACACACACACACACACACACACACACACACACACACACACACACACACACACACACACTCACACACACACACACACACACACTCACACTCACACTCACACACACACTCACACACACACTCACACTCACACACACACTCACACACACACACACACTCACACCTCTCCTCCACACACTCTCTCTCTCTCTCTCTCTCTCTCTCTCTCTCTCTCTCTCTCTCTCTCTCTCTCTCTCTCTCTCTATTTTGTTTGTAAGCATGAGTGCTTTTGAGCCTTCTACAGACAAATCAATTCAACACTAAATATAGAATGGTTGAGAATCCAGGTAACTGAACTTTGTTTGGAAATTTTTCTTGTGGAGTTGATGAAAGCTTATTACTGTTGCTATTAGGAGGATGGGCAAATGGGCCATTTCTTCTTCTTCAAAAAAAAAAAATCCACTTATTCTTGCAAATGCACTTTAACTTTCACTGAGTGCATATAACAGTCTCATTGTGGTGTACAGTGCTCAGTTAAATAAATAAAATAAATTGGATAGTGTACGGTTATGGAAAAAAAGTCCTGTCAGTCCTCCATCCCATCCATTAACCGTGAGACTCATGAATCTGAAGCATCACATAGTGCTCCATATAAGCTACAACAATGTGTGATGCCTCAGGTTCATGAGTCCAGGGTTAATGTATGGAATGGAGGACTGACAGGACTTTTTTGTGACTGCACAATGACTTGCCTAAATACAGGTAAAAGTTGCTTCACTGATTGTGAGGCAGAGAGAAATCTTCATGCAATCTTTCCTGTTTTATTTTTTTTATGGAAAGAACATAATAGGGTGAAAATAACTCCTAAAACATGAACTGGCTACACCTTAAGACAAAGAATATAAATGCTGAGAATATAGAGAAATTAAAGCATTGTCTCAAAGCATGTTTACTTAAGGGGCAAAAATGCAGAAAGTATAGACAGATTAAAGAATTCTCTTAAAGCAAATGACTTTGCTTCACCCCAAAAAAAAAAAGTGGTGCTGTCAGCTTAAATCATTGCAAGGTTTCATTTGTTTATGCATAAGGTGATGAGCCAGACTACTGTATTGGAATGAAAGTGTAGAGGGAGATTAGGCAACTCTTGAGCACATAACTTGGCTTCACCCAAGAGACAAAAAGCAGGCATGTTGTCAGTACACATCATTGGAAGATTTAATTTGTTTTTGCTTAAGGTGGTCAACCAGACTACTCAGCACAGTGGGCCGACTATTACCGCAGTATGGGGATGCATAGAGAGGCTGAGGCTATAGAACAACAAGCTAAAGGAATCAAGGTTGGAGGACCTGGAGGCCCGAATGCTACGCCACAACAGGTAAGAAATCGTCATTTTTTAACTGTTGGAAAAAAGAGACTCTACCCAAACAGCCAGTACCACTCTGGAGCATCAGTAACTCATAGTAGTTGATCAAAGTAGTTTTATTAAGGATTCTAAGAAATTCTATCTGGGAAACTAGATGAATGGATTTGAATCTAATCAATAATAGTAATTAACAATCGGTGTTAAACTTCTTGCTTAACAAACAAACAAAAAAATCGGGAGGGGGCACTCATTAATTTTTTTGTTTTATTGATGCTCTAGGGTGGAGGTGTGCAGGCGGCAAACCCAGGAGGTGGCGTGGGAGCAGGCACTGGTGCTCAAGATTACTCTCAACAGTGGATAGAGTACTACCGGTCACAAGGCATGCACGCGGAGGCTGAGAAGATAGAAGCCCAGATCAAAGCTTCCAAGGTCAGTTTCATTTTGATTACTTCGGTGTAGTTGATCAGTTTTTTTCCAACTGATGAAGATTTGTTGCATTCAGGAAACCGCTGTTTCCACCCGGGACTTCTGAAGGAGCATTAGTCACATTGGAGGTTCGGTATTACACGACTGCTTTTTTATGTAATCTGTGAATTTCATACCCTTGTTCTGTAATCCCTGTTTCCTGTTAATAGCTGTGGATAAAATGCAACTTTAATTTGGTCTCTTTTTAAGTTGATTTTTTCCTTGTTATATTCCAGATATACATTTACTTCTCAACATTATGCATCTTTCACTGCCTTTATCTGCTCAAAACTATCCCCATTAATCATGATTATAACTGGCACTGAAGTGTCAAGCTGTCTATATTCTTGGGATTAATGGTACTCCTAACAATAAATGGACATCTTTTACGGTTATATTGCGGAAGTAATTGTATTCTTTTTCACGCTGTGTTTGTGTGGTAAAGGGCCGACTGAAATTACTTCAAAGAAAAACTAGGCCTCTTCTACCCATGGATTTAATAGAACAAACAAGTGGACATTACAACTGTTTCTGACAAAGTTTAATTATGATGCTCTTTACTTCAATATCTCACTTCAGAGTAGAATAAAGGTAAAGTCCAATGTTGAAAGTGATGGTTTATTTCATAGGTTCTCTCATTAAATATCTCAGTGCAGAATGCAGGGTTTCCGTAATGATAACTTCTATTTGTAAATTTAGCTACAATACTGCAATCCTATTTTAATATTTAATTTTCTGAGTTTCCTATATCGCTAAAGAAAAAAAAAAGGGAGATGAAGATTTTTTAATCCCATTGTATCAGAGCAATAATGTATTATTTTGTTTTGGATGTTGTGGATGAAATGAAATGGTAGCTACCAGAGCAAAAGAGTAAAGTGTTTTAGAGAAATAGAAAGCTCAAAACTGATGAAACACCAAGACTAGATGAGATTGGCCAAGAAATGTTCAGGATGGGACAAGGATTAGTGATAGGGTGTGTATTAGAAGGAAAGATACTAAAGGAATGGCAGAGAGCTGATATTTGTCCCCTATATACAGGGAGAGGAGGAGATAGACTGTAGAAATAAAAGGAATAAGACTGGAAATTAAAGGAATAACCGAGTATACAGCACTTGAAAATATATGTGGCTGTTGTAACTGAGGGGAATTGTAGCTGAAATAATATATTAGGGTGAAAAGCAGTGAGTTTAGAAAAAGAATGGAATATATGGATCAAGTGTTTGCATTAAAGATGAAAGAAATGGGGGTGGAAAAGGAAAACAATTGTGGTGTTTATGGGGAAGGAAAAAATGTAGATAGAACAGCAATATTGGAAGTACAGCATTGAGAGTGTAATAGGTATATGAGAAATTGTTGAGAGAGTAATAGGTACAGCATATGAGAAATTATTGAATGGAATCATAGTTTTTATAGGGAGAGTGAAGGAAAAGTTCACAAGAAAAGGGGAAACTTGTTCCCAGTAACAGTTGGAAGATGTTGAGGATGTCTTCATGTCATTACATATACTGGTAATATTTTTATAGATGGGGTCATGAGGGAGAGTTAGTCATTCAAAGGTGAATGTTATAGGGGAGGGTTGGGGGAGAATACAAAGGTACTGAAGTTAGATGAAATGAAAAAAGTATTAGAAGTGAGGAGTGACATTCAGGAAGCAACTCTTGAAAATGAATTCCCCTTTCACCGTGTCGGCTAATTTCGGCAGTACAGGTTGTACCTCTCTAGTCCGGCAACCTCGGGACCTGACCGGTGCCGGACCATGGAAATTCACCCTTTTCCTGGATAGATAGTGACTTGTGCTTATGCCTGGAAGCACTAGCACCACTTTCTCTGCGTCATGGTCTCTTTGAAGACATATTGAAGGGTTAAATGTCGTATAGTAGCTTCTCAAATTTCGCGAGTTTTTAATTCTTAACGTATTTTATTGGAACACACAAAAAAATAAATAAATGAAAATTTTGACGGCGGAAACTTGAATTTCGACGGGTTTGAACGGCCCGCCAACGTGCAGACGACGTGCATAATCGTGTAAACAGCGTCATTTCTCTTATGTACAAAAGATTCATTATTGTTTATTACTGAATGTCTTTTTTATTGAATTAATGTTTATGGTGCAAAATGAGCAATAAAATTCATTTATAATACGTAGAATATTAAAACACACGAGGAAATGACACAACATTGTTTTCGTTGATTACAAAACCAGTGACTGATTGGTTCTACATATAAAACTGAACACTCATCATTCTCTCACTTTATGTAACTTGACAGAACCTATGACCCTTCAGGCTTTTACGCCCTAAATGTACGAGTCGTAAAGGCAAGTATGAACTTTTCATACTTCCCTGTTGGGCGCTGTAAACGCTTCTGCGCTTCACCTTGCACAGGATGTGAGGGGGTGCCCAATAAACTAGCCCCCTCGGGGGCAAATCTGAAATCTGAATATAAAACTGAAGAAAATAAGACCTTGGTTGTAGCTGTAGTAAAATTAATATGGTTGTTTTAAGTAATGTTATTTAATGTTAATAAATGGAACAATAGAAGTAGCTAACGATAATGGTAAAGAAAAAGAGAGATCGCATATGTAAGTGCGCATGCGCACACGTGAAAACATATCGTCATTACTTTACATAAGAATATGAAAGCAACACTTATTTACTGTTCATATATATTTTAATTAATATTTCTGAATTTGTTTTTATTGAATTAATGTACGTGTGTGCAAAATTAACAATACAATTTATTAATAATACGTGGAATATTAGAGGAGATGAGACGGCTGCCGGCATTGTTTATGTTAAAGCTTACGAAACCAGTGACTGATTGGTTCTACATATAAAATTGAAGAAAATAAGACCCTGAGTTTAGCTGTAGTAAAATTAATGTAAAAAATGAATATGGTTGCTTGAAGTACCTGTAATGTTATTTAATGTTAATAAATGGAACAATATAAGTAGCTAACCATTAATGGTAAAAAAAAAAGTGAGACTGCTCGTATGTAAGTGCGCACATGTGAAAATATATCGTCATTACTCTACATAAGAATATGAAAGCAACACTTATTTACTGCTCATATATATTGAAGGGTTAAATGTTGTACTCTGTATAGACAAGCAGAGAGAGAGAGAGAGAGCAGCCGAACTGCCGGATGTAAACAAACCTTAATTTCCCGCGGCTTTTTTTTTAAGGGGATTAGCCCACCCGGGCATAGGTCACTGACCCACATTGGGGCCTGAGGGGCAAAAATTTAATACTCCTGTAATAATAATAATAATTCAGATAAGTAAAAAAAAAAAAAAAAAGCTGCCTATCTACCTATTGGACAAACTAAAATCGTTCCGGACCACAGAATGCCGGACTAGAGAGGTACAACCTGTATTCCCCAATAAGTGCCATAAGTCACTAAAAATGAAAATGCTTACATTAACGCTTTAACTACTTTTTTTAATGAAAAAAAAAAGCACCGGGAATCCATATTAAAAAATTAAAAGGTTATAAAGTAATAATATCTTGGGTAAATTTACGATTTTGTGGGGGAAACACTTTTTTGGCATTTTTTTTTTTTTTTTTCATAATAATGGGCAATATCATAAGTAGATCTGTTAGATAGTGTAAACTGCAATAAATAGTTTATCTTCCATTGAAGTTATATAAATTTATATTATTGACCATATATATATATATAGATATAGATATAGATAGATAGATAGATAGATAGATAGATAGATAGATAGATATTTTAACATTGAGCTAATGAGTTCTAGGTTCAATGAGGATAGTCATTGAATGCTAAGCTTACAGATCTACAAGTGGGGTGGCAAACATTGCTTCCACAATAGGTCTTTCATGAAATATATCCTCATGTAGAATAAAATGTTTGCGGGTGATTTAAAATACTGTATTCAGATAGTACGGCAATGCACTGGAACCTAGAGTGCCTAGGCTAGTCACTGGTTTGGAGTACTGTAATCATGGTTTTAAAATTATTCATTCGTCTTTTCCAAAGAGCAATACCTTCGTCTTGCCAACTTTCATTGCCGTTTTCCCACTGGTACAACAAAATCGGCATAAGTGCTTATTGTTACCCTTCCCAACATCTTTGCTTTGACATCGTGGGTTACAAGAATGAAGTGTTCAGTGCCAGCCCTGATGAAAGGAGTTACTTAGAAATTATTCTGAGATTACACACTCGCTCGAAAAACTCATATTTGTTATTGATATTTTTATGTATGGGGGTAGCAGGTGTTGATAGATAGTATGTATACTGTAATACTGTATGCAACAAAATTTTGGGGTAAACATGCTGCTGTTTGCAGAATAAACTGGACTTGGTGGGTGATTCTGAAGTAAATTTGCAAATGCAGTACAATTTAAGCAAATGAATTTGGTAGCTACAGTATGAGTGAATGTGAACAAATGTGATGAAAAATCAAATAGAAGGGTGGAGAAAAAGAGTTTTGGATGAAACGGAGACAATGGAGAAGTGTGAGGCTTTTTTAAGTATCGGAATGTAAGTATCAATAAATATAAAAATTAGTTATGCATCGCAGAGTACCTAGCAGAAAGAGGGTAATAGGTGCATTGCAAAATGTATATTGACGAAATTGCTTTGATTATGTATGTATGGGAGTAGTTGAGTTGACATTACAATATGAATGTGAACCCTGGATGGCAAAGGAAGTAGTAAGTTTGCAGCCACACACACAGGATGTGGAGATCAAATGAGTACAATAAGTCCGCGCTTAGTGTCCTCCCGCTTAACATGTTTTGGTACTACAGGTAGTTCTGCTATAACGCGATAATTGTGTTCTTGTAAAATATCGTGTTATAGAAAATCGCGTCATAGAAATAACAGGGCTTATGGAGAAAATAGGGTTAGGTGCAGATTACTCGAAATCTAAAAAATTTAGTAGTTAGCCTAACACAAAGGATAGCACAGTCTAAATAAATGTTACATTCATATCTAATAATGAAATCATACAGTAAATGTAACACTTTACTTGATGGGGGAGAAGGGTGATTTTGAGGTTGATAAAATCAAGCTTCTCTTCGAGTGTTATATCCTTTCTTTTACGATCAGCACCGGGAATTCTATCACCAGAACGCTTCTTGTTGATATTCTTCTTTACTATATTCACAGTTAATACAGTACCACAAAATTGGAGAAATAGTAAGCAAAAATCGCGTTATAGCAAACAAGCGTTCGCGTTATACAAATATCGTTCCTAATTCATAAATCGCGTTAGAGCAAATTCGCGTTATCAAAACACGCGTTATAGCAGAACTCACTGTACATGGCTAAACTTTAGAGACCAAAAATTCGTTTAATGTCCTGGTGATCTGATACTAAGTCGTTTTGCGTCGTCACACTACTTTCTAAGGCGCATCACCCCCTCTCGTCTGGCTGCACTACACTCTCTCGGCTTGGTTCAGTCTCAGTGACTCGCCATACTCCTCCCCTCCCACCATCCACCTCCTCTGCTTCACTACCCACCACACACTCGCTCTACCATCTTCGCCCATCGGTGAGTACCAATACAAACTAAGTAGTTGTATATGTATGCACTATTTTCTATAGAAATGGCAATGATTTACTGTATATGTAATGTATTTCATGGGGGCAAAGGGAGGCTCAGGAACATAACTCCCGTATTTTATCTATTTCTTATGGGGAAAATTGATCCGCTTAACGTTGTTTCGTATAACGTCTCATTTTTAGGAACATAACCCTGGCGTTAAGTGAGGACTTACCGTATTAGACAAGGGCTAGTCAGCATTTGCTAAGGTGTTTGGCTGTGTCAAGAGACTGTAGAATGCAAGGGGGACACTACAGTATACAGGAAGGGGATTAATAACAAAGCTGTAGTTTGTTGACCGGAGAACTTTTTTGTCATTGCAATCACATTACATCAGATTTTAGGTTTTCAATGTAATACAGTATTCAATTTGGACTAAAATACCATTAAATGAATCAAAGGTATGATTTGAGGGTTATGTTTTACACTTCTATTTTTTGTGGTTGAATTTAACATTAGGATTAGTATTCATAAAAGCACTTGTCAGTATTTGATTGCATTAAGGTCTCTTCTTCACCTGATTTGTAAGGGCATTTGTTTGTTCGTGTCCATTCAATAACTACTGAGAATATACAGTACATAAAAAAGTCACAACTTCAGTTTTTTATGTCCCTACGATATTTTCAAAAGTCCATTTTAAATTAGTTGTTGCCCTGAATCGACTTAAAAAAATTGACTGCCTTTATGGCCTTTTTTTTTCAACTATTGATGTTTTGACACTTCCTAAGACAATACGATTACTACTCAACATCCCTTGATCACTGGCTTATTTTTTATCCCACTCCTGTCTGCATTTTATGAATCACCAACTCACTCATTCCAGAATTTTTTTTTAAAGGAAAAGCAGTTTTGATATCCTCAAAATTGCTTATATACTTGAGGTATGATAAGAAGGTAAAATCATTATTCCCCATAAAGGCGCTGTCCTGGACTTACCACTCACATAGGTAACCTTGTGGAAACATGGTTTAATTTAATGAAGTCATAGTTACTGTATTGTGATTAACTTGTTATAATTGTTACTCTTAAACGTCGGTCAACATAAATTGATGTTTCATATTCCCTGCGATCCAGTTTTTGCACACATGGGGGCAGATGAGGAGATCATTACTTGCCATTTAAGGGATAATATAGTAGTTAAATTAGAACTAGCTTTTTTATTTTTATGTGCATTAATCCACCTGGGCACAGGTCATTTTTAATGACCACATCAAGGCCTGGGGGGGCGAAAATATAATAAAATAATTTTAATGATGATAATAAATAACAATTATAAAAGAAAATATTAATACTGTAATACCAATAAAAATTATGACTAATAATAATAAAGAGCCATAAATAAAATAAAAATATATACAGTTAGGTCTTCATTTACGCGGTCAATTGAACCCGTGGAGTATCGCGTAAAACGCATAAATGAAATAACAACATATGGGATTAATTGAAATAGAGACTGGGCCGACCCCCAAACTCCACTTTTTCCGACACAATACGTACCTTGTAGTCAAAATAACATCTTAATTTTATGAGGGTATGCACACACAATAATTAAGAGAAATATCAATAATATTAGGTTTTTTAACACTTACGTTAGTAGAAAAGATGGCTGGGCACATGGGGATGGGAGGTTGGTTCCGAGGCAGAGGGCAGATTATTGGCCCTCACCTGTATCACTTGTATCAGTTGTATCACTATCCACCGCATAGGCTTGCAGGGCCTCTTTGTCAAACCCCTCAAAGTCCATATCCTCACTATCACTGACTTGGGCCGGCTGTGGCGGGTGAAGAACTTGGTAATGTTTTGATGACTGGGCGACCTTGTGTGCACCCTGCCTGTGCCGCTTCCCGCTTAAATAACCAAATTTACTGTGTAATTAAAGCATTTCAATTCTGGCAAGGCACCGCGTAAATGACCAAACGCGTAAACAAAAACCGCGTAGATCCAGACTCAACTGTATATTGAGTTAGAAACGATATACCCTGTACAGTAAAACCTCGATTAATCGAACTTCAATAAATCTAATTTGCTTTTTTGGATTGAGATGCTCTGGTCACCAAAAATACACACACACACAAAAAAAGAAGAAATGGGGAAGATTAACCCTTAAGGCCCGGGTTAGGATACAGCTGGGGTAAATCGAGAAAATTCAAAACTTTTCCAAAAATAATTTTTAACCATTTTAAATTATAAAAAATAAGAAAAACTATATATTGACCCTCTAGAAACTTCCCTGGCAGTGCTGAGGAAGAGAGATAGGGGATAGTGTTTTGACAGCTGACACATGTGGTAACCTACATACTTACCAGCTATTTTTAGCTTGCCTTTGTGTCCAAGATGGCCAGTAATGCATATATTTACTGATTATAATACTTATTTGCTATAAATAATTAATTTATAATATTTTTTTGCATTATTTTTCATAAAAAGTCCTCGGCAACACACGCAGTCGGTCACCAGGCTGTCTGGCTGTCTTTGTGTTTGGTAGAGCAATAATGAATAAAATAATAAAAATTTCACAAATAAATACATTTATAACACAATCATAGCATTATTTTCCAGTAATACTACACTGCAATACCTGTACACTGATACATGATAAAATGGACAAACAATGAAAATTAAATAAACAAAAGTCGATAATTACGATCAGGAAGCTTCCCTGTGGCTGAGTGTGTGGTGTGACAGGCAAATAGCCGCACTGGAACCTGATAACTGCGCTCGGCATTGAAACAGTGGCGGGAAAAGGTGCTCGTCTTAGTACGTCACCTGGGGCGCGCTAGTCGGGTGTCTTAGCACGTCACCCAGGGTGTAAGGGTTAAATAAACGAAATCTGATGAAATGAACAACACTTACTGAATACTGTACAGTGGTCTTATCAGATTTGCTACAGGCCTACTGAGAACTTAGACTCTGTAAGCAGACTGGGGCTGATCAGGTGTTGCCACATTCGTCAGGCTTATTTATTTATTGATTCAGTATTATATTCTCATGATTGGCCTCTTATGGTTCATCACGATTAATATAACATCTTCAGTAATAGAGAAAAATACAATACTGTATGTAATTTGTAATATGACTTGAAAATAAAAGGATAAGATGTATGAGAAGGTAGTTTACTCAGATGTGTTGGTGTGAGCTTTCAGTAGACCAGCTTACAACAAGGGTCACTATA